>NC_134362.1:1065639-1376492 GCF_048569485.1 Anomaloglossus baeobatrachus
GAGAGAGAGAGAAAAAGGGAGCCATATGGGAGAGAGAGAGAGAGAGAGAGAGAAAGGGAGCGAAATGGGAGAGAGAGAAAGGGAGCAATATGGGAGACAGAGAGAGAAAGGGAGCGATATGGGAGAGAGAGGAAGTGATATGGGAGAGAGAGAGGGAGCGATATAGGAGAGAGAGAGAATGAGAGCGATATGGGAGAGAGAGAGAGAGAGAAAAAAAGGGAGCAATATGGGAGAGAGAGAGATAAAGGAAGCGATATGAGAGAGAGAAGGGAGTGATACTGGAGAGAGAGAGAAAGAGAAAGGGTGGGATATGGGAGAGAGAAAGAGAAAGGGTGCAATATGGGAGAGAGAGAGGGTGCGATATGGGAGAGAGAGAGGGAGCGATATAGGAGAGAGAGAGAGAGAGAAAAAGGAAGCGATATGGGTGAGAGAAAGAGAGAAAAAGGGAGCGATACGGGAGAGAGAGAAAGGGAGCGATATGAGAGAGAGAAAAAGGGAGCGATATGGGAGAGAGAGAGAAAAAGGGAGCGATATGGGAGAGCGATATGAGAGAGAGAGAGAGAAAGAGAGAGAGAAAGAGAGAGAGAAAAACAGGGAGCAATATGGGAGAGAGAGAAAGGGGGCGATATGGGAGAGAGAAAGGGAGCGATATGGGAGAGAGAGAGAGAGAAAGGGAGCGATATGGGAGAGAGAAAAAAAGGGAGTGATATGGGAGAGAGAGGGAGCGATATGGGAGAGAGAGAAAGGGAGCGATATGGGAGAGGGTGAGAGAAAGGAAGCGATATGGGAGAGAGAGAGAGAGAAAAAGGGAGCGATATGGGAGAGAGAGAGAGAAAAAGGGAGCGATATGGGAGAGAGAAAATGGGAGTGATATGGGAGAGAGAGAGAGAGAGAAAAAGGGAGCGATATGGTAGAGAGAGAAAGGGAGCGATGGGAGAGAGAGAGAGAGAGAAAGGGAGCGATATGGGAGAGAGAGAGCAAAAGGGAGCTATATGGGAGAGAGAGAGAGCAAAAGGGAGTGATATGGGAGAGAGAGAGAGCAAAAGGGAGTGATATGGGAGAGAGAGAGAGAGAGAGAGAGAAAGGGAGCGAAATGGGAGAGAGAGAAAGGGAGCGATATGAGAGAGAGAAAAAGAGCAATATGGGAGAGAGAGAGAGAAAAAAAGGGAGCGATATGAGAGAGAGAGAGAGAAAAGGAGTGATATGGGAGGGAGAGAGAGAGAGAGAGAAAGGGAGCGATATGAGAGAGAGAGAAAAAGAGAGTGATATGGGAGAGAGAGAGCCACGGGAGAACAGACTGTGCCAGCACTGCCAGCAGGGGGCTCTGGAGGACGAGGTGCATTTCCTGCTGCACTGTAACAAATACTCAGCAGTGAGGGCTTCCTACTTCCAGAAACTTACCACTCATACCCCGGACTTTCCATCCATGGATGAGGAGATGAAACTCCGCATCCTACTGGGGGAAGAGGAATCAATGGTGGAGACTGCCGCCCAATATGTCACATGTCATAAGCTGAGGGGAACATAAGGCCCCTAAAAGAACTTTCAGAGCCCAAATTGTGTCCCCAACTCCCCATAACCCTGATCCCCTCCCATCACACTTACTGTATTTCTTTTGCTTTGGCAACACTAAATGTATTTTGGTCCTGCCAATAAAGCATATTTGAATTTGAATTTGAGAGAGAAAGGGAGCGATATGAGACAGAGAGAGAGAGAAAGGGTGCGATATGAGAGAAAGAGAGAAAAAGAGCAATATGGGAGAGAGAGAAAAGGAGCGATATGAGAGAGAGAAAGAGAGAGAGAGAAAGGGAGCGATATGGGAGAGAGAGAGAAAGGGAGCGATATGGGAGAGCGAGAGAGAGAAAGGGAGCGATATGGGAGAGCGAGAGAGAAAAAGGGAGCGATATGGGAGAGTGAGAGAGAAAAAGGGAGCGATATGGGAGAGAGAGAGAAAGGGAGCGATATGGGAGAGAGAGAGAAAGGGAGCGATATGGGAGAGAGAGAGAAAGGGAGCGATATGGGAGAGAGAAAGGGAGCGATATGGGGGAGAGAGAGAGAGAAAGGGAGCGATATGGGGGAGAGAGAGAAAGGGAGCGATATGAGAGAGAAAGAGAGAAAGGGAGCGATATGAGAGAGAGAGAAAGGGAGCGATATAGGAAAGAGAGAGACACAAAGGGAGCGATATGAGGGAGAGAAAAAGAGAGAGAAGGGGAGCGATATGAGAAAGAGAGAGAGAAAGGGAGCGATATGGGGGGGAAGAGAGAGAGAGAGAAAAGGAGCGATATGAGAGAGAGAGAGACAGAGAGAGAGAGAGAAATAGGAAAGGTAGTGATGTGGGAGAGATAGAGACAGAAATAGGAAAGGGAGGGCTATGGGAGAGATAGAGAAACAGGAAAGGGAGGGATATGAGAGAAAGAGAACTAGATAAAGGGGTCATATGGGAGATAGAGAAAAAGGAAAGGGGGGGAATTGGAAAGACAGAAAGAGGAAAGGGAGGGATAGGGGAGACAGAAAGAGAGAAGAAAAAGGCATGTGGTGAGAAGAGATGGAAAAGTTGTGAGATAGAGATGGTAGCGGGAGGGATACGATACGATACACTTTATTGATCCCGTGGGAAATTCTGGTATCACAGCAGCACAACTTAAATAATAACATGAATTACTTAATTGACAAGACAGTAGAGTTGACAGAAGAACATTATACATTATATTAGGTCACACACAGTGGGTAAACTGAGAAGTAGAAGAAATAAAGAAGTAAACATTCACCTTGATGATTTAACACTAATGTTATTGTTGTACATTCCCATAGCAGTGGATACAGGAGGTAGAGAAATGGGAACAGAAAGGCAGGGGCACACATACAAATCATGGGGCCCCAGAGCAGAATTCTTAGTTGCCCCCTCCCAGAAAAAAAAAAAATATTCGGCTAGGTCACAGAAGAGCATATATCACAGCTTTACAGCCCTTACCAAGTAATTTTCCTCTTATTGAAGCCCCCAGATTTTCATTGCAGCCATAAAGTGTGATGGCAATAAAAAGGCCCCAAAATACTGTATGATACCCCTCAGTAAATTCTTCCACAGTACCCTCCACACACACAGTATGATGACCCTACTGTAGCCCCTTTCATGTGCCCCAGCAATGAATAGTGACCCCAGCACAGTAAAATCTCCAACTGTGCCCCTCACACAGCCTTCCATGCAGTATAATGGGCCTACATGCAGTATAATGGCCCTTACTATCCCTATCCCTACAAATAGTATAATGACCCCCATACAGCCTTGTTTGACGGATCTCAAAAAATGCACCCCCCACATAGCATTATGCACCCCCACATAGCATTATGCATCCC
The DNA here is from genome assembly GCF_048569485.1 of Anomaloglossus baeobatrachus. Classification (NCBI taxonomy): domain Eukaryota; kingdom Metazoa; phylum Chordata; class Amphibia; order Anura; family Aromobatidae; genus Anomaloglossus; species Anomaloglossus baeobatrachus. Next base: position 1,068,994 of record NC_134362.1, read on the forward strand.
CCACATAGCATTATACATCCCTCACATAGCATTATGCAGCCCCACAAAGTATTATACAGTCCCACAAAGTATTATACAGTCCCACATAGTATTATACAACCAGCACATAGTACTATGCCGCCTCACATAGTATTATGCACCCCCCATATAGCATTATGCAGTCCCACATAGTAATAATGCAGCCACTGGTATGGTATATGTTATGAAGAGACTGAATTACAGCAATAATACCTAAAATATAACTTTTAATAATTCTTCTAAAAATAGGCAAGGATCACCTTGCCTATGCCTAAAATTCCATAGGTTGCAAGACCCTCCATGCCACTCAGAGGACTAGCATATCCTATAAACACACAATGACATCAATACATACATTAGTGCTGGCAAATTTCAACAGATATAACCACAAGTCCTGGACCCCTTATGAAGGGACTAACTCTCCTAGGGAGAAGGGAGAAGGAGATTCTGGGAGAGGACAGTTAGTCCCTTCATAAGGGGTCCAGGACTTGTGTGGTGAAGGGTCCGTTTTGGAAACGCCGGATATGAGGACTAACTGAACATATTTGGGAGACAAGACACCAGCAAATTGGGTGAGATTGTTCCCTATCAGATATAACCAGGTTAACAACTTGGCTATTTAAATCCCTGATTAATGCTGACTTGTTTAACTGAATGTGGAGCATATTGATCACAGACCTGTGGGTATTATGGTCACGTTAGTGATTAATGCCACTGTTGATTTGTGAATAGGATCTAAGTGAGCATCTGCATTAATAATTTTGACCATATCGGTTATATCTGTTGAAATTTGCCAGCACTAATGTATGTATTGATGTCATTGTGTTTTTTTAGGATATGCTAGTCCTCTGAGTGGCATGGAGAATCTTGCAACCTATGGAATTTTAGGCATAGGCAAGGTGATCCTTCCCTATTTTTAGAAGAATTATTAAAAGTTATATTTTAGGTATTATTGCTGTAATTCAGTCCCACATAGTATTATACACCCCTACATAGTATTATGCACCCCCCATAACATTATGCGCCCCATATACTATTATACAACCCCCACATATTTTGAACCTCCCTACATAGCATTATGCGCCCCCACCGTGTACTGAATAAATACATAATTGCCTCTTCTTGTTCCCCTGCCGCTGATCCTTGATCGCCCAATGTGTCTGTGCTCTGTACATCTCAACACAGTGGTGAGCAGTAGTGATGTTTTTGCTGTGCTGAGCTGTCAGAGCACAGACACAGCGGGACAATGATGAAAGGGAGCGTTGTACTCTGTCTCATCATTGCATTCAACTGTATCAGCATCTGCAATTCCGATATATTTGAAAGTGCGATCTTGAGTTGGGGGCCCAGTGCCGACAATGACACCACAGGCAGCTGCCGCCGTGCCCCCCAGCTTACAAGCCCCATAGCGGTACGCCACTATAGCCACAATGTGCAGTATACATATACTGTACAAAGAGAAAAATGGGAGAGGGAGGGATAAGAAAGAGATGGATAAGAGACGAATATGGGAAAGTGATATGAGAGAGGCAGAGAGGGTTATGGGAGAGAGCGAGATGGGAGGAAGATAGAGAGTAATAATATGTGAAAGCGAAGTATTAGAGAAAAAGAGATGAGACAGACACTTTAGACACATAGGACATATAGAAAAGAGAGAAATGGGAGAGAGAGAGATAGTGAGAGATGGCAAAAAGAAATAGAAGAGAAATGTGGAAGAGAAGAAGATATGAGGAGTGGGAGATATTAAAGAAGTTGTCCAGTTACCAAAACTGATTTTTTTTTCTGATAAATCTTGCTAATATGTGTCTCTCTACACATCTATTATGTTTTTTCAGCAATATTACCTTTTATTGTGCACTAGCAGCACATCCTCATTGCTGGCTTCAGCTCTGATGGAGTTAATCTCTCTTCTGACTTCCTGGGTTCAGTTCCTACAACTCCCATAATTCTTTGTGGCTCTAGGGCGGTATCTTACACACCCACTGTATCTAACACACCCACTGTATCTAACACACCCACTGTATCTAACACACCCACTCTGCTCTCCTCTCCACCCAAAGTCCAAATCCTCCTCCCTGCCTCTTCCCTGTGTATGCACAGAGAGCAATCACACAGAGACAGCTGCCAGCTCTGCACAACTCAGGGAGGAAAGCGGCTATCTTCTGCTTGTTCTCATATTGTCCATAGTGTGTGTGTGTGTGTATAGTGTGTTTGTGTATAGTGGGTGTGTGTATAGTGTGTGTGTGTATAGTGTGTGTATAGTGTGTGTGTGTGTGTTGTGATATAATCACTGGTACTGTGCTGAGAGGGTTAAGGTGTGTTACCTGGGCCGGCTCTGTTGTGGACAGCTAATGAGATAGGTGGGATGGCTGTTCACCATATCTCCACCTCGGGGTGTGGTCCCAGGAATGAAAGTCAGGCGTCTGGACACACTCATGGCCCTGCTCTGAGTTTCCTGTGCTGGATGAAGTAGCCGGGTGTGTTTGTGGGTGGAGGTAAGGAAACAGCATCTGAGAAAGCTCTGCAGGGACTTATGGACTGAACATAATCTGAAGGGCTGAGATTTGGGAATGTACCTGTTTTCCTGCCTGTACATGCCATGTGATATCCGTACCAGCGCGGTGCTTTATGGAGTTGAATAAAGCAGGCTGTGATCTTAAGAAACTGTGCCTCCTGTGTCTACCTGAAGCCCTCATGCTGAGCGAGTAACCCCCTATGTTGCAAGGTGCAACGTCACAGTGTGTATATAGTGTGTGTATAGTGTGTGTATATAGTGTGTATAGTGTGTGTAGTGTGTGTGTGTATATAGTGTGTATAGTGTGTGTGTGTGTTTATAATGTGTGTGTTTATAGTGTGTGTGTGTATATAGTGTGTGTTTATAGTGTGTGTGTGTATATAGTGTGTGTGTGTGTGTGTGTGTGTGTGTGTTTATAGTGTGTGTTTAGTGTGTATATAGTGTGTGTGTTTAGTGTGTGTGTATAGTGTGTGTGTATATAAATAGTGTGTGTGTGTATATATAGTGTGTGTATAGTGTGTGTGTATGTGTATAGTGTGTGTGTATGTGTATAGTGTGTGTATGTGTATAGTGTGTGTGTATGTGTATAGTGTGTGTGTATGTGTATAGTGTGTGTGTATGTGTATAGTGTGTGTGTTTGTGTATAGTGTGTGTGTTTGTGTATAGTGTGTGTGTGTGTGTGTGTGTATAGTGTGTGTATATATATAGTGTGTGTGTGTAGTGTAGTGTGTGTGTGTATTGTGTGTGTGTGTGTGTGTGTATAGTGTGTATGTGTGTTTGTACAGAAATTATGATTATTAGCCGGCGCAATATGTGAAAAAAATAATTGGGGAAAATAAAATGAAGGGGTGATGAGATTGCTTTTTTCCCCTCTTGCCTAGTCTGTGTGTCGTCCGTATCATCCGTGTGACATGCATTTTGCAGGCTACTTTCACATCAGCGTTATTTTGCCTGTAGGCAAGAAACCGCAACCCGCATATGACTGGATCCTGTGGATTAAATGTGCAACTCATGCAACCGTTATTTTACCGGATCCTTTTGCATCGGGACACAGAATTTATCGGTCGGCACTGGAGTCAGCTGACTCCTGATCTCACAGTCCGCACACGCTGCAATAGCTGCAGGTTAACAGCAGTCACCGCCTGCTGCTGATCACATGTGACCGTGTGCGGGCTGTGTGTACAGGAGTTCAGCTGAGTTCAGATCAGCAGACTCCAGTGTCGGCCGATCAGGCTGGGGCCACACGTGGATTACTGTGATCCCATCGCATGACACTCGGCTCACGCTCAGTACAGCAGAGCTGAGTGTCATGCGTGTGTCCCTGCGACTGAGGTCCGACTGCGAGCAGACCTCAGCTGCGGGGGGCAGGCCGGCTCTGAGGAGGGGTGGGAGGGATTTCTCTCTCTCTCTCTCCTCCGTTGCCGGCTCTCGCGATTCTCGTTCTGCACTCGCGGTAGTGCAGTGTGATTTTTTTTTTTTTCTCTCACCCCATACACTTGAATGGGTAAAAGAGAGAGTCTGGCATTACAGTTGCAGCATGCTGCGATTGTTTTCTCGGTCCGATTAGGGCTGAGAAATTAATTGCTCATGTGCGCTGACACACAGGCTAATATTGGTCCGAATGGAATGCAATGTTTTATCACATTCCACTCGCAGTTTCTCGCCGTGTGGCTTAGACCTTACTTGTTCTGTGTCCCCCTGCATCCATCGCAGCGTGTGCGGGCTGGAGTTCAGCTGAGTTTAGATCAGCTGACTCCAGTGCTGGACTAAACTCAGGTGACCTCACAGCACGTACACGCTGCGATAGATGCAGGGGGGCACAGAACAAGTAATCGGTCGACACTGGAGTCATCTGATTATTTGTTCTGCTGGCGCTGTGGTCAGGAATAGGCATGAGTTAGCAGTAAAATGCTCTGGTGCTCAATGGGCGAAGCCCATGTCGATTTCTTGGTTTTAAAAAAATTCATTAAAAATAAAAAAAAAAACAACAAAAAAAACCCCAAATACAACTCTAACCCTAGGGTTAGGGGTAAAAAAAGAAAAAAAGTGTGGCTGCCGCTGCATTTTCTATTGCTACCGGCTGCTAAACCCCGCTGCTTGCTGTTACCTTCATTGGTAATGGAAAATCCAGGGAAGCCTTTTTTTTTTTTTTTTTTTTTTTTAGAAAGGTTTTTGCCTAAAAATGTTTTTAAAAAAAATGACGTGGGCTTCGCCATATTTTTTTTACGCTAGCCAGGTACAGCAGGCAGGTACGGGCTGCCCCCAACCCCCAGCTGCCTATTTGTACCCAGCCGGGAACCAAAAATATAGGGAAGGCCTTTTCTTTTAAATTATTTCATGAATTTCATGAAATAATTTAAAGAAAAAAAAAAAAAAAAAATGATGTGGGCTTTGCTCATTTTTTTTGTGTCCAGCCAGGTACAACTAGGCAGCTGGGGATTGTAATCCGCAACGCAGGGTGGCCCAAGCTTTCTGGAACCCCCGCTACGAATTGTACTCCACAGCCACCTCATAATATGGCGCTTTCATAGAAGCGCCATCTTCTGGCGCTGTATCCAACTCTTCCAGTGGCCCTGGTGGCAGGTGTCATGCTGGGTAATAAGGGGTTAATACCAACTATGTTTTACCAGCTGGTATAAAGCCCGAGATTCTTAATGTCAGGCCAAGTTTGACCCGGCCATTAAGAATCTCCAATAAAAAGTTAAAAAAAAAAAAAGACAGCACACAGAAAAATACTTTATTAGAAATAAATACACAGACACATTAGGGACTCCATGTTTATTACTCCCTCTCACCCCTCCACGATCGAGAGATTTCTGTACTGACCATGCCAGGAGAGAGCGAGGGAGGGAAAAGAGAGAGAGAGCGAGGGAGGGAAAAGAGAGAGAGAGCGAGGGAGGGAAAAGAGAGAGAGAGCGAGGGAGGGAAAAGAGAGAGAGAGCGAGGGAGGGAAAAGAGAGAGAGAGCGAGGGAGGGAAAAGAGAGAGGGAGCGAGGGAGGGAAAAGAGAGAGGGAGCGAGGGAGGGAAAAGAGAGAGGGAGCGAGGGAGGGAAAAGAGAGAGGGAGCGAGGGAGGGAAAAGAGAGAGGGAGCGCGGGAGGGAAAAGAGAGAGGGAGCGCGGGAGGGAAAAGAGAGAGGGAGCGCGGGAGGGAAAAGAGAGAGGGAGCGCGGGAGGGAAAAGAGAGAGGGAGCGCGGGAGGGAAAAGAGAGAGGGAGCGCGGGAGGGAAAAGAGAGAGGGAGCGCGGGAGGGAAAAGAGAGAGGGAGCGCGGGAGGGAAAAGAGAGAGGGAGCGCGGGAGGGAAAAGAGAGAGGGAGCGCGGGAGGGAAAAGAGAGAGGGAGCGCGGGAGGGAAAAGAGAGAGCGCGGGAGGGAAAAGAGAGAGGGAGCGCGGGAGGGAAAAGAGAGAGCGAGGGAGGGAAAAGAGATAAGGAGGGAGGGAAAAGAGAGAGCGAGGGAGGGAAAAGAGATAAGGAGGGAGGGAAAAGAGAGAGGGAGGGAAAAGAGGGTGTGGAAGTGGGGGAGAGGGGGGGAGAAGAGAGAGGGGGGGGAGAAGAGAGAGGGGGGGGAGAAGAGAGAGGGGGGGAGAAGAGAGAGGGGGGGAGAAGAGAGGTGGGGAAGGGGAATAAGAGGGGGGAGGTGGAGAAGAGGGGGAGGGAGAAGAGGGGGGAAGAAGGGAGAAGAGGGGGGGACAAAGGGGGAGGGGGAGAAGGGGGGAAGGGGGAGAAGAGGGGGGAGAAGAGGGGGGAGAAGGGGGGGAGGGGGAGAAGAAGGGGGGAGAAGGGGGGGAGGGGGAGAAGAAGGGGGGAGAAGGGGGGAGGGGGAGAAGAAGGGGGGAGGGGGAGAAGGGGGGGAGGGGGAGAAGAAGGGGGGAGAAGGGGGGAGGGGGAGAAGAAGGGGGGAGGGGGAGAAGAAGGGGGGAGGGGGAGAAGAAGGGGGGAGGGGGAGAAGAGAAGGGGGGAGGGGGAGAAGAGGGGAGAAGGGGGGAGGGGGAGAAGAGAAGGGGGGAGGGGGAGAAGAGGGGAGAAGGGGGGAGGGGGAGAAGAGAAGGGGGGAGGGGGAGAAGAGGGGAGAAGGGGGGAGGGGGAGAAGAGAAGGGGGGAGGGGGAGAAGAGGGGAGAAGGGGGGAGGGGGAGAAGAGGAGGGGAGAAGGGGGGAGGGGGAGAAGAGGGGGGGAGATGCTCTGTCACCAACTTGCTCCACTCTGACTTGTTGTGCAGGTGACAGAGTGCAGACAGTTGGTCCCATGCAGCAGGACAAGTGACAGAGCAGAGCGGTGACTCTGGCACAACAAGTCCCAGAGTGGAGACAGTAAGTGACATGCTCTGCTCTGACACATAGTGTGCTATATGTCACTAACTTGCTAGGACCCACTTTCTCCACTCTCACCTGCACAACAAGTCCCAGAGTGGAGCAAGATAGTGATATATAGCACACTATGTGTCAGAGCAGAGCATGTCACTGTCTCCACTCTGGGACTTGTTGTGCAGGTGACAGAGTGGAGCAAATTGGTCCCATGCAGCGTCCGGTCACCTGTGCTGCTGGTGGGAGTAAATGATCACACTGCCGACACCGCAGGCTCTCCTGACAGCTGAGCACAGCGGGCGGATAGTGTGATCACATACTTGCGTGACAGGGGGGATTTCAGCTGAAGAAACCCCCCCTGTACTGCACACTGGCGCCCCGTGCCTCACCAATCTGCCGGACACTCAGCCGTCTTCACTGCTCCACACTGTGCCATCCTCCGGATCCTCCCCTCGATGCTGGGCTGTGACGTGCGGTGGTCACTGCCCACAGCCAAGTCAATCAATCTGAGTGGCGCCTGCATCCTCTGACGTAAGCGTCAAGTTTGAGAGCCCGGAACTTGACGGGACATCAAAGGATGCTGGCGGCCACAGCTCCAGGGGGTCATGTGAGCAGGATAGCGGCGCTCAGTGCCAGAACTGGAAATAGAGACCAATTAAGAAAACTCCCAAAATGGTAAGTTACATCCATAGACAAAATAAAAAAAATGAGTGAACCACCTCATTAAATAGAAAAAGACAGAAACTCACCATTTGATACCTGTGCGTAATAGTCGTTGCGATGACTGCTCCTCCTACGAGTGTTGCAGGTAGGTCCAGTATAATCTGTCTGTGAAAAATGGGTTTGTGTCATATCTTGTGATTATGGGGCTACATAAAATCTAAATCCCCGTTTTGTATTCTACCAGAGGGAAAACATACTGAAAGGTTTCTCATATCTTTACTGCTGATACAAACAGTTACCATGTAATGTGCTCACTGCACGGATACAACCAGGCACTACGTAACCTCCTCAGTGTACCAAAAGCTAACACTACATTGTCACAACCAAATATGTGACCCATTCACTGCAGAGGAAACCAAACACTAAAGGGTCTGCTAATGGAGAACGACCAGCAGCAAGATAAGATCACTGCCGATTGCTAAACTTTTACCGATCAGTGGTCATTTGACTGGGATTGTGCGAAAGCTGTCCGGACCCACAAGCAAAAAATGGCTACCACGGACAGACTTGGCTCAAGCTCAGCCACTGAGCAGGATCCCGAGGTAACCTGAAACCTTTTAACCGCTATACAGGGATCTGGATTTACTGCAAAAGGGCATCAGGGCTGGATGTTACAGGCAGTCAGAGAGATAGTGGCTCTGGTTGCCCAGATATCCGCACCCTAGCTGTGGTAAATCATATAAAATGGAGAACAATAGTCTCAAAGGTTGTCTGTGTGTGGAGGTATGAAAAGCCTCCTGTGGTATATCTCTAGAAAAAGAGACAGGTTTTACGCTGAGCGGGCGACCTCACAGCAATACAGTCTTGCTATCTTTATGTTTGGACATTTGTGCTGCAAAAAAGTCTGTTTCCGTTTTTCCTGTGAAAATTGAAATAAACCATCTTGACGTTTAAAATAAAATGGTTACCTCGATGAACATCAAGTGAGTTGTAACATTACATGCATACTCAACCAGATACCATGCAACCGCGACACAGCAGATGTGACCGAAACTATGTAACATCTTCACTACACTCATACACCCAGATAATATGTAACACCTTCACTACACTCATACACCCAGATAATATGTAACATCTACACTACACTCATACACCCAGATAATATGTAACATCTTCACTACACTCATACACCCAGATAATATGTAATATCTTCACTACACTCATACACCCAGATAATATGTAACATCTACACTACACTCATACACCCAGATAATATGTAACATCTTCTCTACACTCATACACCCAGATAATATGTAACATCTACACTACACTCATACACCCAGATAATATGTAACATCTACACTACACTCATACACCCAGATAATATGTAACATCTACACTACACTCATACACCCAGATAATATGTAACATCTTCACTACACTCATACACCCAGATAATATGTAACATCTTCACTACACTCATACACCCAGATAATATGTAACATCTTCACTGCACTCATACACCCAGATAATATGTAACATCTTCACTGCACTCATACACCCAGATAATATGTAACATCTACACTACACTCATACACCCAGATAATATGTAACATCTTCACTGCACTCATACACCCAGATAATATGTAACATCTTCACTACACTCATACACCCAGATAATATGTAACATCTACACTACACTCATACACCCAGATAATATGTAACATCTACACTACACTCATACACCCAGATAATATGTAACATCTACACTACACTCATACACCCAGATAATATGTAACATCTTCACTACACTCATACACCCAGATAATATGTAACATCTACACTACACTCATACACCCAGATAATATGTAACATCTTCACTACACTCATACACCCAGATAATATGTAACATCTTCACTACACTCATACACCCAGATAATATGTAACATCTTCACTACACTCATACACCCAGATACTATGTAACATCTACACTACACTCATACACCCAGATAATATGTAACATCTTCACTACACTCATACACCCAGATAATATGTAACATCTTCACTACACTCATACACCCAGATAATATGTAACATCTACACTACACTCATACACCCAGATAATATGTAACATCTACACTACACTCATACACCCAGATAATATGTAACATCTTCACTACACTCATACACCCAGATAATATGTAACATCTTCACTACACTCATACACCCAGATAATATGTAACATCTACACTACACTCATACACCCAGATAATATGTAACATCTACACTACACTCATACACCCAGATAATATGTATCATCTACACTACACTCATACACCCAGATAATATGTAACATCTTCACTACACTCATACACCCAGATAATATGTAACACCTTCACTACACTCATACACCCAGATATTATGTATCATCTTCACTACACTCATACACCCAGATAATATGTAACATCTTCTCTACACTCATACACCCAGATAATATGTAACATCTTCACTACACTCATACACCCAGATAATATGTAACATCTTCTCTACACTCATACACCCAGATAATATGTAACATCTACACTACACTCATACACCCAGATAATATGTAACATCTTCTCTACACTCATACACCCAGATAATATGTAACATCTTCACTACACTCATACACCCAGATAATATGTAACATCTTCACTACACTCATACACCCAGATAATATGTAACATCTTCACTACACTCATACACCCAGATAATATGTAACATCTTCACTACACTCATACACCCAGATAATATGTAACATCTTCACTACACTCATACACCCAGATAATATGTAACATCTTCACTACACTCATGCACCCAGATAATATGTAACATCTTCACTACACTCATACACCCAGATAATATGTAACATCTTCACTACACTCATACACCCAGATAATATGTAACATCTTCACTACACTCATACACCCAGATAATATGTAACATCTACACTACACTCATACACCCAGATAATATGTATCATCTACACTACACTCATACACCCAGATAATATGTATCATCTTCACTACACTCATACACCCAGATAATATGTAACATCTTCACTACACTCATACACCCAGATAATATGTAACATCTTCACTACACTCATACACCCAGATAATATGTAACATCTTCACTACACTCATACACCCAGATAATATGTAACATCTACACTACACTCATACACCCAGATAATATGTAACATCTACACTACACTCATACACCCAGATAATATGTAACATCTTCACTACACTCATACACCCAGATAATATGTAACATCTTCACTACACTCATAAACCCAGATAATATGTAACATCTTCACTGCACTCATACACCCAGATAATATGTAACATCTACACTACACTCATACACCCAGATAATATGTAACATCTTCACTACACTCATACACCCAGATAATATGTATCATCTTCACTACACTCATACACCCAGATAATATGTAACATCTTCACTACACTCATACACCCAGATAATATGTAACATCTACACTACACTCATACACCCAGATAATATGTAATACCTTCACTACACTCATACACCCAGATAATATGTAACATCTTCACTACACTCATACACCCAGATAATATGTAACATCTTCACTACACTCATACACCCAGATAATATGTAACACCTTCACTACACTCATACACCCAGATAATATGTATCATCTTCACTGCACTCATACACCCAGATAATATGTAACATCTACACTACACTCATACACCCAGATAATATGTAACATCTACACTACACTCATACACCCAGATAATATGTAACATCTACACTACACTCATACACCCAGATAATATGTAACATCTTCACTACACTCATACACCCAGATACTATGTAACATCTACACTACACTCATACACCCAGATAATATGTAATATCTTCACTACACTCATACACCCAGATACTATGTAACATCTACACTACACTCATACACCCAGATAATATGTATCATCTTCACTACACTCATACACCCAGATAATATGTAACATCTACACTACACTCATACACCCAGATAATATGTAACATCTACACTACACTCATACACCCAGATAATATGTAACATCTACACTACACTCATACACCCAGATAATATGTAATATCTTCACTGCACTCATACACCCAGATAATATGTAATATCTTCACTACACTCATACACCCAGATAATATGTAACATCTTCACTGCACTCATACACCCAGATAATATGTAACATCTTCACTGCACTCATACACCCAGATAATATGTAACATCTACACTACACTCATACACCCAGATAATATGTAACATCTACACTACACTCATACACCCAGATAATATGTAACATCTACACTACACTCATACACCCAGATAATATGTAATATCTTCACTGCACTCATACACCCAGATAATATGTAATATCTTCACTACACTCATACACCCAGATAATATGTAACATCTTCACTGCACTCATACACCCAGATAATATGTAACATCTTCACTGCACTCATACACCCAGATAATATGTAACATCTACACTACACTCATACACCCAGATAATATGTAACATCTACACTACACTCATACACCCAGATAATATGTAACATCTTCACTACACTCATACACCCAGATAATATGTAAACAGTTTATTGCAGATAAAACCAGACACTATGTAACCCCATTACTGCACAGATGCAGCAGGACACTATGTAATCTCTCCCCTGCACAGATACAGCAGGACACTATGTAATCTCTCCCCTGCACAGATGCAGCAGGACACTATGTAATCTCTGCACTGCACAGATACAGCCGGACACTATGTAATCTCTCCACTGCACAGATACAGCCGGACACTATGTAATCTCTCCACTGCACAGATGCAGCAGGACACTATGTAATCTCTTAACTGCACAGATACAGCCGGACACTATGTAATCTCTCCACTGCACAGATGCAGCAGGACACTATGTAATCTCTTAACTGCACAGATACAGCCGGACACTATGTAATCTCTGCACTGCACAGATACAGCAGGACACTATGTAATCTCTCCCCTGCACAGATACAGCAGGACACTATGTAATCTCTCCACTGCACAGATACAGCCGGACACTATGTAATCTCTCCACTGCACAGATACAGCAGGACACTATGTAATCTCTACACTGCACAGATACAGCCGGACACCATGTAATCTCTCCACTGCACAGATACAGCAGGACACTATGTAATCTCTCCACTGCACAGATACAGCCGGACACTATGTAATCTCTCCACTGCACAGATACAGCCGGACACCATGTAATCTCTACACTGCACAGATACAGCAGGACACTATGTAATCTCTACACTGCACAGATACAGCCGGACACCATGTAATCTCTACACTGCACAGATACAGCCGGACACTATGTAATCTCTCCACTGCACAGATACAGCCGGACACTATGCATACCTCCCAACTTTGAAAGAATAGAAAGAGGGACAAAGCATGCAGCGCGCCGCGGCTAATTTTTAGGTCACGCCCATGCCCACGCCTATAACCACGCCCAGTCAGCAATGACAATCATTGTTTTAGAAACAATAATTAAAAAAATATACAGAGATTTATTTCTAAGTAGTAAATTAAAATATAAATGCAAACTTGGCCGTGTTACATATAAACTAGAATATTTTAGACCACAAAATTCTGTTTTAAAGCAGATCTTTCCCCTAAATCTGCCCCATGTACAAAACTGCAGACTTCATGACAGATCCGCTCTATTAGATAAAATATCTGTAATACTGTGCTTTTGGTTAATGGGAGGAATTAGTGAATATGGGCAACTTACTGTTCTGATTGTTCCAATTGTAGAGACACAGGGGTCAGTGGGTGCTCTCGTCCACTGATCCAGTCGCCTTTAAAAAGACAGCAAGGCCCAGGGCTCATCCCAACTGAACGCCTGACATCCTTAATCCCTCCCTCTCCTCCTCAGCTGTGATCCGATCACAGGATCAGATCACAGTGTAATGGCTCACGCTCATAGCATAGCAGGAGCCGAGGGTCATTAGCATATCGCATCACGTGATATGCCAGTGTGACCTCAGCTTGGTATGTGCGCAGTGCGGAAAAGAACACCCTCTGGCAGACTGGAGAAATGTAAACACTGTTTGTAAAAAAAAAAAAAAAAATGCATCCAAAACGCATGCATTTTGGATGCATTTTCCATGTGTTTTGCATGCATTTTTGGCAGTGCGTTCCCCCGTCAATTCAGCTCTGCTACATGCCCGCTGACAGCAGACAGAGTCGCGCGATGAGAATGAACTCGGATGAACTTCACCCGACTTCATTTTCACCCCGCAGCTCTGTCTGTCACGTCCTGGTTAGCGGTCAACCGGTGAAGGACTCACCGGTGCCCGCAAATCCCCTGAGTGACTGAAGTGAGCAGTGCGATCAGCGGTGCCATCACTCAAGTTACCCGCGGCCAGCTGGAGTCCTCCATCTGAGACCGCAACTCACCTGTGATGTCATCGCTGATCTCGCTGCGCACTTCAGTCACTCGGGCAACTTGCTGTAACAGTTGGAGGATCCAGCGGTGGCCGCGGGTAACCTGAGTGACGTCATCGCTGATCGTGAGGCTCACTTCAGTTGCTGCGTGGAGCTGATAGAGAGCGGTCTGGTCTGTGACCGCTCCTGTCAGCTTCATGTAGCAGAGCTGGATGCGTCGCGGAACCTCATGTGGATTACGTCGGACCTGGAGGGGTATTTGGGAATTAATAAAGTGGTGAAAGAGGGTGGGTATTTTTTGTCTTTTATTCCAAATAAAAGGATTTTTTGGATGTGTGTGTTTATTTTCTTTAACTTACAGGTTAATCATGGAAGGTATCTCAGGGAGACGCGTGCCATGATTAACCTAGGACTTAGTGGCAGCTATGGGCTGCCATTAACTCCTTATTACCCCGATTGCCATCGTACCAGGTCAATTCTGGATGAGCCGGGTAGAGTCCCAGGACTGGCACATCTAATGGATTTGGCAATTCCGCGCGGCTGCTGGCTGATAGTTAGGCTGGGCGGCTCCCCATAATGTGGAGCTCCCCATCCTGAGAATTCCAGCCTTGAGCCGTGTGGCTTTACCCTGGCTGGTATCAAAATTGGGGGGGGGGGGAACCGCACGTTGTTTTTTTTTAATTATTTATTTTACTCCACAATATAGACCTGCCCACCGGCGGCTGTAATTGGTTGCAGTGAGACAGCTGTCACTCAGCGTGGGGGCGTGTCTGACTGTAACCAATCATAGGTGCTGGTGGGCGGGGAAAGCAGGGAACATGAGATGGAATAATGAGCGGCCGGCATTTTCAAAAGAGGAAAAGCCACCGGAGCAGTGTGAACGCTGTGCAGTGAGACGCCAGTGAGCTGTAAGAGAGGGGGGCAGACCGACCGACGATAGTACAGCTAGTACACACATATATTTGAAGAAAAATTCACAAAATTCACATAAACAGACGTAAATCTACACACAGTCATACACACATCATACACACAGACACATTAGAGGTATTAATATGGGGAAGTCGGCAGCAGCCTTACTCACCTCCCCCACTTGTCTTCGTCCAGCTCCTCCAGGGTATGTGGCTGTGCAGGCCGCACTGCGTGATGGCTGGGGGCAAATACAGCACAGGGGGCATAGACAGCACTGGGTGGGGCATATATGTTACTGGGGTCATCAGGGGGTATACATATTACTGGGGGTGCATAGACATCACTGGGGGCATCCATGTTACTTGGGTGGCATACACATTACTGGGGTCCGTGGGGGGGGCATACACATTACTAGGGGCATAAACATTACTGGGGTCAGCGGGGGGGCATACACATTACTGGGGCCTGTGGAGCCTAGATACTGACAGTGGTGGCCTGTGGGGCATACATACTGGCCCTAGGGGTGCTGAGGGCATAAGCTTGCAGCACTGCGGGGGGGGGGCGCTGAGGGCACAGGCTGGCAGCACTGGGGGGAACTGAGGGCACAGGATGGCAGCACTGGGGGGGCACTGAGGGCTACTCTGGTTGCTTTCTCTGAGTCCCCTCTGTTTCTGCTTTTTTCTATTACAGGTACATGGGGACCTGAGAAGACAAGTGCTGCACTCACTCTGCGCTGTCCTCCTGCACTCACTCTGCGCTGTCCTCCTGCACTCACTCTGCACTGTCCTCCTGCACTCACTCTGCGCTGTCCTCCTGCACTCACTCTGCGCTGTCCTCCTGCACTCACACTGCACTGTCCTCCTGCACTCACACTGCAGTCCTCCTGCACTCACTCTGCACTGTCCTCCTGCACTCACACTGCACTGTCCTCCTGCACTCACACTGCTCACTCACACTGCTCTCTCCCTGCTGCTGCTCTTACCTCAGTTGCAGAACAAACGAAGCAGCTGCTGTGGAGAGCCGGTCACGTATGAGAATCCTGTGCAGAAGAGGCAGGCAAAGGGGGCGTGGCCAGCATAGAACGAGCAGCAGGAGGGGACAAGGAAGGCATCCCAAGGAGTGTGTGTGTCCAGCATTCAGAGAGGGCGTGGACGACAGCAAAGCAGCGTGCCCAGCAGCATAGATGCCATGGAAGGCATCCAGAAAGTGTGGCCTGCATCCGGAGGGGGCGTGGTCGGCAGAGTGTGGGGGCGTGGCAGCTGCCTCTCACTACACTGCGGGATTACAGAGCTCCCGGGCGTGAGAACGGGACTGGACTATAAAACCGGGGCTGTCCCGCTGTATCCGGGACGGTTGGGAGGTATGCACTATGTAATCTCTCCACTGCACAAATACAGCCGGACACTATGTAATCTCTCCACTGCACAAATACAGCCGGACACTATGTAATCTCTCCACTGCACAGATACAGCAGGACACTATGTAATCTCTCCACTGCACAGATACAGCAGGACACTATGTAATCTCTCCACTGCACAGATACAGCAGGACACTATGTAATCTCTACACTGCACAGATACAGCAGGACACTATATAATCTCTGCACTGCACAGATGCAGCAGGACATTATGTAATCTCTACACTGCACAGATACAGCAGGACACTATGTAATCTCTCCACTGCACAGATACAGCAGGACACTATGTAATCTCTACACTGCACAGATACAGCAGGACACTATATAATCTCTGCACTGCACAGATACAGCAGGACACTATGTAATCTCTGCACTGCACAGATACAGCAGGACACTATGTAATCTCTCCACTGCACAGATACAGCAGGACACTATGTAATCTCTCCCCTGCACAGATACAGCAGGACATTATGTAATCTCTACACTGCACAGATACAGCAGGACACTATGTAATCTCTCCACTGCACAGATACAGGTAGACACTATGTAATCTCTCCCCTGCACAGATACAGCAGGACACTATGTAATCTCTGCACTGCACAGATACAGCAGGACACTATGTAATCTCTCCACTGCACAGATACAGCAGGACACTATGTAATCTCTCCACTGCACAGATACAGCAGGACACTATGTAATCTCTCCACTGCACAGATACAGCAGGACACTATGTAATCTCTCCACTGCACAGATACAGCTGGACACTATGTAATCTCTCCACTTTAGGCCTGCAACAAACATCCATGTTTCCAGTACGTGTCTGGTACGTTTTTGCACGTACCGGAGACTCGGAGTCACGGAGACCCATGTTATTCAATGGGTGATGGCACACACACGTAAAATCACACGGAACGTGTGTCCATGTCGTAAGTACGTGTGCGGTTTTCTACACGGACATGTCCGTTTTTGGCCGGCAGCACGCAGGCACGGACCCGCTAAAGTCTATGGGTCCGTGCCTGCACGGACCGCACACAGAGTATGTCCGTATTCAGCACATTTCGTCCGTATGCGTTTTTAAACGAACAATGTTATTTTTTTTTTTTTTTAAATTCAGTATACTTACCTTTTTTCATGATGTTCGCAGTCATACTTACATTGGCGCTCGGTCTGTTTTTTTCCACCGGCTCATACTTACCGCTCCCCGATCACCAGAGCGGCGAGGAACAGCTGTGCAGAGAATACGCCGCAACAATTACTTTGAAAATACCGGCCACTCATTAATCAATCTCGTATTTCCTGCTTTCCATGCCCACAGGCGCCTGTGATTGGTTGCAGTAAGACACGCCCCCACGCTGAGTGACAGCTGTCTCACTGTACCCAATCACACCTGCCAGTGGGCGTGTCTATACTGTGCAGTAAAATAAATAAATAAATAATTAAAAAAACCCGGCGTGCGGTCCCCCCCATTTTAATACCAGACAGATAAAGCCATACGGCTGAAGGTTGGTATTCTCAGGATGGGGAGCTCCACGTTATGGGGAGCCTCCCCAGCCTAACAATATCAGTCAGCAGCCGCCCAGAATTGCCGCATACATTATATGCGACAGTTCTGGGACTGTACCCGGCTCTTCCCGATTTGCCCTGGTGCGTTGACAATCGGGGTAATAAGGAGTTAATGGCAGCCCATAGCTGCCACTAAATCCTAGATTAATCATGTCAGGCGTCTCCCCGAGATACCTTCCATGAGTAATCTGTAAGTTACAGTAAATAAAACACACACACCTGAAAAAATCCTTTATTTGCAATAAAAAACACTAACAAATACCCTCGTTCAACACTTTATTAAGCCCGAAAAACCCCTCCATGTCCGGCGTAATCCACGGAGGTCCAGTATCGCATCCAGCTCTGCTACATGAAGGTGATAGGAGCTGCAGCAGACACCGCTGCTCCTGTCAGCTCCACGAAGCTACTGAAGAGAGCCACGCGATCTGCTCAGCTGTCACTGAGGTAACTCGTGGCCACAGCTGGATCCTCCAACTGTGACAGCAAGTCGCCTGTGACTACATCGCTGTCACAGACTACTTGCTGTCACAGTTGGAGGATCCAGCGGTGGCCACGAGTTACCTCAGTGACAGCTGAGCAGATCACGCGGCTCTCTTCAGTAGCTTCGTGGAGCTGACAGGAGCGGCGTTGTCTGCTGCAGCTCCTGTCACCTTCATGTAGCAGAGCTGGATGCGATGCTGGACCTCCATGAATTACGCCGGACATGGAGGGGTTTTTCGGGCTTAATAAAGTGTTAAACGAGGGTATTTGTTAGTGTTTTTTATTGCAAATAATGACATTTTTGTGTACTCACCGTAAAATGTCTTCCTTGGAGCCTTTCATTGGGGGACACAGACAGTGGGTATTATGGTGTCTCCAGGGAGGGTTGACACTAGATTTGCAAAAGTGTTAGCTCCTCCGCCACAGCATATACCCTAGCTAGGCAGGAAACTAGCTCAGTTTGGTGTAAAAGTAGGAGGAGAAGGACAACCAAAACCACAAGGGCGGGAGCTGTGTCCCCCAATGAAAGGCTCCAAGGAAGACATTTTACGGTGAGTACACAAAAATGTCATTTTCTTTCTCGCCTTTTCATTGGGGGACACAGACAGTGGGATGTCCCAAAGCAGTCCCTGGGTGGGAACTGAACTATTAACAGTGTATAACATCAGACTAAGAGCTGACTAACAACTGCAACTGCAGTGAACACATATCAACACTGTCAACAAATCGAGCAGTGGCCACTTATAAATTAGCCACTGCCGCCTGAAGGACTTGTCTTCCAAGAGCAGCATCCGCGGAGGCATGCGTATGCACTCTGTAGAATTTTGTAAATGTGTGCACACTGGACCAGGTAGCGGCCTTGCAAAGTTGGGCCACCGAAGCCTGATGGAGGATAGCCCAGGAGGCACCCACTGCTCGTGTAGAGTGGGCCTGCACAGATTGAGGGGGAACGACACCTCGTGCTTTGTAAGTTTCACAGATGGCGGTCCTGATCCATCGAGAAATCGTGGATTTGGAAGCCCAGTCGCCCTTTTTGTGTCCTTCTGAGAGGACGAAAAGGGCATCGGACTTGCGCAACGGCGCTGTTCTGGAGATGTAGATCCGCAGACCCCTGACAAGATCGAGAGTGTGAAGGGCTTTCTCAAAGGAGTGGACCGGGGCCTGGCAGGATGATGGCAACACAATGTCCTCGTTCATTTGGAAAGAGGATATGACCTTCGGAAGGAAGGCGGGGGAAGGCCGAAGGACCACCTTATCATGATGGAATATCAGGTAAGGTGAGCGACAGGACAGAGCTGCCAGTTCGGAGACTCGCCTGATAGAGGTAATAGCGACTAAAAAGGCAACTTTCCAAGACAGCCGTTGAAGAGAGATTTCTCTCAAGGGTTCGAAAGGAGGAAGCTGAAGAGCTCCGAGAACCAAATTCAGATCCCAGGGATCTAAGGGGTGACGATAAGGGGGGACCAAATGCGCCACTCCTTGAAGAAAGGTACGGACCTGAGGGCGAGAAGCCAGCTGCTTCTGGAAAAAAAAAAAATTGACAAGGCAGAAACTTGTCCTTTAAGGGTATTGAGAACAAGACCCGAGTCCAGACCATCTTGCAAAAAGGCAAGAACATTAGGGATTGAAAAGGTAAGGGGCGACCGATTATGAGGGTCACACCAGGACAGATAGGTCTTCCAGGTCCTGTGATAAATGCTGGCGGAGGAAGGCTTGCGAGCATTAAGCATGGTATGAACTACTGTGGAAGAAAGACGCGATTTGGCTAGAATCAGGGATTCAAGCGCCACGCCGTCAAATGCAGCTGTGCTGTATTCTGGTGGAATATTGGACCTTGCGACAGAAGATCCGGGCGGTCGGGAAGACGCCAGGGAGCGTCGCCGAGAAGGTGGAGTTGCTCTGGAAACCTGGCTCTTCTGGGCCAGTCCGGGGCCACGAGGATCACCGGGATTCCCTCCGCTTTGATTTTCTTGATTACTCTCGGAATGAGAGGGAACGGAAGTAAAACATATGGCAGGCGAAACTGCGACCATGGGAGGACTAGAGTGTCGGAGCCGAGCGCTAGCGGGTCTCTTGACCGGGATACAAAGGGATGTACTTTGGTGCTTAGCCGAGACGCCATGAGGTCCACATCTGGGAGAGTGATCTGATGGAACACCTCGTCGTGGAGGGACCATTCCCCTGCCGCTAGACCTTGCCTGCTGAGAAAGTCTGCGGCCCAGTTGTCTATCCCCGGAATATGGACAGCTGAAATAATGGGAATGTGCATCTCTGCCCAAAGAAGAATCCTGGAGACTTCTTTCATCGCTGCCCTGCTGCGAGTTCCTCCCTGACGGTTGACGTAAGCCATAGCCGTGGTATTGTCTGACTGGATCCGAACCGGGAGGCCCAGAAGAAAGGGTTGAAAGGTCTGAAGGGCCAGAAATATGGCCCTGATCTCCAGAACGCTGATATGAAGGGATCGCTAGGGGTGAGACCAGCGTCCGTGAGCAGTGTGGTGGAGAAACACCGCCCCCCCAGCCTAACAGGCTGGCATCTGTCGTGACTACGTGCCAGTGGACAGGGCGGAAGGACTTCCCCTGAGATAGGGATGAGACCTGAGTCCACCAGACGAGGGACCTGAGCGGAGTCCGAGATAAGCGGACTGACCGGTCTAGAGAGGCTGGATTCTTGTCCCAAGAGGACAGAAGATCCAGTTGTAGAGGGCGCAAATGGAATTGGGCAAACGACACGGCTTCCATGACTGCTACCATCTTGCCTAACACTCTCATCCCACTCCGGAGGGATGTGTAACGGCGGGAGCGGAGGGATTGGGCGGCCCGGATCAGGGAAGACCTCTTATCTTCTGGAAGAAAAATCCCGGGCCTGAACCGTGTCTATCAGCATACCTAAAAAGGTGATGCGCTGATGAGGAATGAGGGATGACTTGTTGAAGTTGAGAAGTCACCCTAGCTTTGAGAGCGTGTCTGGGCAAATTTGCACGCTTTCTGAGCAAACTTGAAGAGAGCTCCCTTTGATAAGTAGGTCGTCCAAATAGGAAACGACCAGGACGCCTCTGGAGTGTAAAATGGACATGACGGCTGCCATGACCTTTGTGAAGACCCGAGGCGCAGTAGCCAGTCCAAAGGGAAGGGCCCTGAATTGGAAATGACGGTGTCCTACGGCAAAACAAAGGAACCGTTGATGCGATACACATATGGGAGTGTGTAAATAAGCATCTTGAATGTCTATGGAAGCTAGGAATTCTCCCGGTTCCAGCTAGTACTGCTCTCAATGACTCCATTCGGAAGGTCCGAATCCGTACGGAACTGTTTAGCCTTTTGAGGTCCAGGATAGGACGGACAGAGCCATCTTTTTTGTGGACGACAAAGAGGTTAGAATAGAAACCTTTGCCACTCTGTTCCAGGGGCACTGGAATGATAACGTTTGCTTTTTGCACAGAGGCTATGGCCTGACATAAGGCCTGGCTTTGCGTTGTGGACTTTGGAAGCCGAGAACGCAGAAACCTGTTGGCCGGTAGGGAATGGAAATTGATCTTGTAACCTGAGTTGACGATTTCTCGAACTCAAGCATCGTGAGTATGGTCTAGCCAGAAGCCGCCCTCCAAGAGGAGTTGACTCTGAGGGGTACCCGGCGTCATGCTGAAGGGGCCTTCGCGGGGCGAGGTCCCTTGGGTTTAGATTGCCTGGATTGGGAACTCCAGGAAAAGTCCCTTGAGGGACCGGATCCCCGATCTGAGTGTTGCGACGACCCCTGTGATGGTTTTTGGGGGGCGGGCCGAAAGGACTGCCTGCGCCAAGAAGACTTTTTAAAATTTTTGGATACAGGCCACTTTTGTGGTAGAATGGTACTTTTACCACCCGTCATCTCAGATATAAGCTTGTCCAGGGATTCTCCAAAACAGACGAAGACCCTGGAAGGGGAGTGTGGACAGGGATTTCTTGGAGGCACTGTCCGCGTTCCATATCTTTAGCCACAGGACTCTGTGGGCAAAAACTGCGTTGGCTGCCGTTAGGGCTGACAAACTAGCTGCATATAAGGAGCCGTGAAGCAATTAATTAGAGGCTGGAGAGAACAAATCAAGGATCTCAAGAGCCTCTGAAGGAATATTGCAAGAGCGAAGCAACTTGCGCAAGTTCCTACTCCACACACTCATAGCTCTCGCCACCCATGTCAAGGCAAAACGGGGCGCAGAGAGGAGCCTGAAGCCTGGAAAAAATAGATTTGACCGCAGCATCAACTGCGCGGTCGGACGAGTCCTTGAGAGACGCGGTGTCTGAGACAGACATAACCCGGTGTTTAGCCAGCCTGGATACTGGCGGATCCACAACGGGGGGGTACTGACCAAAGCTTAACCAGCTCCGATGGAAAGGGTTATGCGAATGAAGAGGAGGATTTTTTATTAAACCTCCTATCAGGGTGATCCCACCGTTTAGATATGATTTGATGAAAAATCGGATCCTGGGCAAAGGACTTAGGAGGCTTCTTGGCCCGCTTGATTGCCGACTGAGAAGTCGGGTCCGAAGGCTGATCAGAAATCGACAGAGTGATTGACAGCCGAAATTAATGTGTCTTCCATATACCTAGACTCAGAAGGGACATCTGAATGAGAGTCAGAGTCTCGGGAATCGTGACTACTAAAGAGCCCGAGTCAGACTGATCATCGTCCGAGTCGGACGAGACGTAACGGTCGCAATGGCGCCTTTTGGAGACAGCCTTTTTACGTACTGGGAACGAGACACCAGACGAAGGCGGGCTCCCCTGGGGGAGCTGAGCCGGGGGGGGAGGCTGTGAGAGCCTGTGGAAGGCTGGGATATCTGAGCGGCCAGGTCATCTAACCTCTTTAGACATTAGAAGAGCCCAGGCAGGAGTAACGTCATCAGACTGGGGTACTGCCTGGATAGTGGCCGCAGCCAAATCCACAGACTGCACGACCTCCTGGTCCGGCAGCGGAGGCTGTTGTGACACGGTAGTAGGGGCATCGCAGCCCCGGCATAGTGGATAGCTTCGGCCATTAGAAAACGAGCGTCCACAGGTGGTACAAGCATAGTACAGGTCCGTAGAGGACGCCTGGGAAGCTTTATCACCCTTGCGGTTACGCATGTCAGCAACAGTTCCACTATAAGTACAGTGAGCCTCTAGCAGTATTATAAGGGACTGCTGTGGGTGAGGAGCTGCTAGCAGTATTATAAATGACTGCTATGCAGAGCCGGTGTATACGAAGTAAAGTAGCACACCCTGTCAAACAGTCGGTATATACCTGCAGACACAGTCAGTATATACCACAAAAAGCTGATATACACCGCCAGCCAGCAGACACACACCGCTAGAAAGACAGCGATATACCACTGAGCAGAGCGGTATATAGTGCTGCAGAATCGCAGAGTCAAGGAGGCGATCTCACCCATGTCTGCTCCCCACGTGGAAAATGGCGTCCAGTGTTCTCTGGCAGCATGGAGGGGAGAGACGGCCCACTTGAAGGAGCGGCTTCTAGAGCAGTGGAGGGGGCAATGCTAGAATGCAGGCCGACGCCGAGAGCTAAATTAATGATGCTTCCCCGGGATCACGACCTGCATCGCCCCACCGGCGCCTTTTCAGACGGCGGTTTGGATGCAGGGGACAGATGACTCGTCCTGCCTGCTCATGGCTCCGTCTGAAGACGCGTCGGTCCGGGGATGCGGGGATCTCGGGGACGCATCTTCGGCTCAAGGCTGAAGCAGGTCCTCGGCTCTGCTAGCCCTCTGGAGCTACCTTGGTGTGAGGTGCTTCCAGGGAGCCTGGAAGGGTACGCAGACCCGACCACTTGGGCGCGATGGAAGACTGACGGCTTGTGCACGCCAGGTTTCCTCTGCCCGTACACGGGGGAACGGGGGTGGCAAGGCACCCTGGTATTGCCCCTATCAAAAATAGAATGAATAAGAAAAGAAAACAAAATAAAAAGTAAAAATAAGCTGGCCTGGGGCACCTCTGGTGGAGCTCAGTCCAGACATGTCAGCCTCCCTGCTGACACTAGGAAAAAACTGAGCTAGTTTCCTGCCTAGCTGGGGTTATATGCTGTGGGAGGAGGAGCTAACACTTTTGCAAATCTAGTGTCAAGCCCCCCCTGGAGACACCATATAACCACTGTCTGTGTCCCCCAATGAAAAGGCGAGAAAGGAAAAGGATTTTTTCGGGTGTGTGTGTTTATTTACTGTAACTTACAGATTACTCATGGAAGGTATCTCGGGGAGACGCCTGACATGATTAATCTAGGACTTATTGGCAGCTATGGGCTGCCATTAACTCCTTATTACCCTGATTGTCAACGCACCAGGGCAAATCGGGAAGAGCCGGGTACAATCCCAGAACTGTCGCATATAATGTATGTGGCAATTCTGGGTGGCTACTGACTGATATTGTTAGGCTGGGGGGCTCCCCGTAACGTGGGGCTCCCGATCCTGAGAGTACCAGCCTTCAGCCGTATGCCTTTATCTGGCTGGTATTAAAATGGAGGGGACCGCAAGCCGTTTTTTTAATTATTTATTTATTTTACTGCACAGTATAGACACGCCCACTGGCAGCTGTGATTGGGTGCTGTGAGACAGCTGTCACTCAGCGTGGGGGGGCGTGTCTGACTGCAACCAATCACAGACGCCTGTGGGCGTGGAAAGCAGGGAATACGAGATTGATTAATAAGCGGCCGGCATTTTCAAAATAGTAAAAGCCGCCGGTGTTTTTATAACAGCTGTGCAGCGCCGCGCCGGAGATCAGGGATCGGTAAGTATGAGAGAGGGCTGCTCACTTCAGTCACTCAGGCGATCAATCCTTTACGGGTGACCGCTAATCAGTACGTGGCACACAGACAGAGCCGCGGCATGACAATGAAGTCGGGTGAAGTTCACCAGAGTTCATTCTCATCGCGCAACTCTGTTGTCAGCCGACATGTATAAACGACATTGTGCATCACACACACGGACATTCCACGTACACATACACGGGCATTTTACACGCACACACGGACATTATAAACGCAAACACGGACAGCATACACCATCACACGGATGCCATACATACCGGAGAAACGCTCAAAAAAAACAGAACACGGACCCGAAAAAGGGACCGTGTCACACGTATGTTTTTTATGCGGAAGTGTGTTTTCGGCTTCACAGATACAGCAGGACACTATGTAATCTCTCCACTGCAGATACAGCAGGACACTATGTAACCTTTTCCCTGCACAGATACAGCAGGACACTATGTAATCTCTCCACTGCACAGATACAGCAGGACACTATGTAATCTCTCCACTGCACAGATACAGCAGGACACTATGTAATTGTGTCGCCCTGGGCAAGCCAGGGGACACAGGTCGCACACCACCACACCTTACATCCCAGGTAGGAACACCACAGCTAACCAAAAATCCTTGTTGCCTTCCTCCAGAGGCTGATGATTCACACCAGGGGGTGGGCCAGGCGGTTGGCTCCGCCCACCGAGGAGGTCACAGCTCTGGAGGCGGGAGAAAGCAGGCAGTCTAGTCAGGGAGGAGGAAGTGGAAGGAGTGCAGGAGTAGCCCAGACAGGGCTAGAGTAAACAGCTAAGTGAAAGTAGTGAAAGTAGAAAAGTGTAAAGGAGGAAAGCAAGTGAGGTGACAAGAAAGAAGGAAAGCCTGAAGGGTCCAGCTTTGTGTAGAACCAGGTCAGCAAGGTCAGCAACGGCGGTGACTGTCTGGAGGGGGACCGTTTGGAAGTTCCTGGAAGGACCCCGTTGGCTGTGTGCCCGGTGGTCTGGAGCAGTGTTCCGAAGGACAGTCAGCACCAGGGCAGGGGCCTCTCGGACCCCGGCAAGGCTTGGAGTCGCCAAATTTGCCGAATCCATCAGTGAAGGGGACGTAGATCCCCCAACAACCAAGTCCCGATTGAAGGCAACAGCCCAGCCAGTGTAAAAGAGACACCGCCACCGCCAAGGCACCCGTTTCTTAGGGCCAGCGCCTGCGGGCAAAGAGTAGAGCTCCCCCGGTCCAGTTTGAAGCCGGGGAGCGGGTTACCGGTGGGGACCCATCGCAACCAACAAGTACATCAAGGTGCAAGGAAAAGGGACATCACCGTCACCTACTGGGAGAGCAAGTGCAGCCGTCCGTGGGACCGTCTATCCAGCCGTTTGGTTTACCGTAAAAACTGTGTCACGTCTCAGGCTGAGTGAGTACCACAGTGCCGCAAGGCACAGCGCTCCCCCGCGTCCCTGCGCCCACCAGGCCCTGCACCTCCCTCACCATCACCGGGCCCCGGGATCATCAACCCCTACCCACGGAGGGGCAACGCAACATCTCGCTGCTACACACCATCGTCCCCGGGCCTATAGAGCAGCGGTGGTGAAATCACCACAACCGTGGGTGGCGTCACGGACAATAATCATCCCCACACCCAACAACCCCCCTTTCACTCACGGGCGAGGAGTGCCGCTCGAGAAACCCCCGGGATCCGGCCCACCGCTCGAGCCACCACTGAGCAGCAGCCGCCGGACCCGAGCAGAAGGGGGTGAGCGTAGTGTGCTGACACCCTCCTCCCCACCCGCGACATAATCTCTCCACTGCACAGATACAGCAGGACACTATGTAATCTCTCCACTGCACAGATGCAGCAGGACACTATGTAATCTCTCCACTGCAGATGCAGCAGGACACTATGTAATCTCTCCACTTCACAGATGCAGCAGGACACTATGTAATCTCTCCACTGCACAGATACAGCAGGACACTATGTAATCTCTCCACTGCACAGATGCAGCAGGACACTATGTAATCTCTCCACTGCAGATACAGCAGGACACTATGTAATCTCTCCACTGCACAGATGCAGCAGGACACTATGTAATCTCTCCACTGCACAGATGCAGCAGGACACTATGTAATCTCTCCACTGCACAGATGCAGCAGGACACTATGTAATCTCTCCACTGCACAGATACAGCAGGACACTATGTAATCTCTCCACTGCACAGATACAGGTAGACAATATGTAATCTCTCCACTGCACAGATGCAGCAGGACACTATGTAATCTCTCCCCTGCACAGATACAGCAGGGCACTATGTAATCTCTCCACTGCACAGATACAGCAGGACACTATGTAATCTCTCCCCTGCACAGATACAGCAGGACACTATGTAATCTCTCCCCTGCACAGATGCAGCAGGACACTATGTAATCTCTCCCCTCCACAGATACAGCAGGACACTATGTAATCTCTCCACTGCACAGATGCAGCAGGACACTATGTAATCTCTCCACTGCACAGATGCAGCAGGACACTATGTAATCTCTCCACTGCACAGATGCAGCAGGACACTATGTAATCTCTCCACTGCACAGATGCAGCAGGACACTATGTAATCTCTCCACTGCACAGATGCAGCAGGACACTATGTAATCTCTCCACTGCACAGATACAGCAGGACACTATGTAATCTCTCCACTGCACAGATACAACAGGACACTATGTAATCTCTCCACTGCACAGATGCAGCAGGACACTATGTAATCTCTCCCCTGCACAGATACAGCAGGACACTATGTAATCTCTCCACTGCACATATACAGCAGGACACTATGTAACCTTTTCCCTGCACAGATACAGCAGGACACTATGTAATCTCTCCACTGCACAGATACAGCAGGACACTATGTAATCTCTCCACTGCACAGATACAGCAGGACACTATGTAATCTCTCCACTGCAGATACAGCAGGACACTATATAATCTCTCCCCTGCACAGATACAGCAGGACACTATGTAATCTCTCCCCTGCACAGATACAGCCGGACACTATGTAACCTTTTCTCTGCACAGATACAGCCGGACACTATGTAATCTCTCCACTGCACAGATACAGCCGGACACTATGTAATCTCTCCACTGCACAGATACAGCCGGACACTATGTAATCTCTCCACTGCACAGATACAGCCGGACACTATGTAATCTCTCCACTGCACAGATGCAGCAGGACACTATGTAATCTCTCCACTGCAGACACAGCAGGACACTATGTAATCTCTCCACTGCAGATACAGCCGGACACTATATAATCTCTCCCCTGCACAGATACAGCAGGACACTATGTAATCTCTCCCCTGCACAGATACAGCCGGACACTATGTAACCTTTTCTCTGCACAGATACAGCCGGACACTATGTAATCTCTCCACTGCACAGATACAGCCGGACACTATGTAATCTCTCCACTGCACAGATACAGCCGGACACTATGTAATCTCTCCACTGCACAGATACAGCCGGACACTATGTAATCTCTCCACTGCACAGATGCAGCAGGACACTATGTAATCTCTCCACTGCAGACACAGCAGGACACTATGTAATCTCTCCACTGCAGATACAGCCGGACACTATATAATCTCTCCCCTGCACAGATACAGCAGGACACTATGTAATCTCTCCCCTGCACAGATACAGCAGGACACTATGTAATCTCTCCACTGCACAGATACAGCAGGACACTATGTAATCTCTATACTGCACAGATACAGCAGGACACTATGTAACCTTTTCCTTGCACAGATGCAGCAGAACACTATGTAACCTTTTCCTTGCACAGATGCAGCAGGACACTATGTAATCTCTCCACTGCACAGATGCAGCAGGACACTATGTAACCTTTTCCTTGCACAGATACAGCAGGACACTATGTAATCTCTCCACTGCACAGATGCAGCAGGACACTATGTAACCTTTTCCTTGCACAGATGCAGCAGGACACTATATAAGCTTTTCCTTGCACAGATACAGCAGGACACTATGTAACCTTTTCCCTGCACAGATGCAGCAGGACACTATGTAACCTTTTCCCTGCACAGATGCAGCAAGACACTATGTAACCTTTTCCCTGCACAGATGCAGCAGGACACTATGTAACCTTTTCCCTGCACAGATACAGCGGGACACTATGTAACCTTTTCCCTGCACAGATACAGCAGGACACTATGTAATCTCTCCCCTGCACAGATACAGCAGGACACTATGTAACCTTTTCCCTGCACAGATGCAGCAGGACATTATGTAATCTCTCCCCTGCACAGATACAGCAGGACACTATGTAACCTTTTCCCTGCACAGATGCAGCAGGACACTATGTAACCTTTTCCTTGCACAGATACAGCAGGACACTATGTAACCTTTTCCCTGCACAGATGCAGCAGGACACTATGTAACCTTTTCCCTGCACAGATACAGCAGGACACTATGTAACCTTTTCCCTGCACAGATACAGCAGGACACTATGTAATCTCTCCCCTGCACAGATGCAGCAGGACATTATGTAACCTTTTCCCTGCACAGATACAGCAGGACACTATGTAACCTTTTCCCTGCACAGATACAGCAGGACACTATGTAACCTTTTCCCTGCACAGATACAGCAGGACACTATGTAATCTCTCCCCTGCACAGATACAGCAGGACACTATGTAATCTCTCCCCTGCACAGATACAGCAGGACACTATGTAACCTTTTCCCTGCACAGATACAGCAGGACACTATGTAATCTCTCCCCTGCACAGATGCAGCAGGACACTATGTAACCTTTCCCCTGCACAGATGCAGCAGGACACTATGTAACCTTTTCCCTGCACAGATACAGCAGGACACTATGTAACCTTTTCCCTGCACAGATACAGCAGGACACTATGTAATCTCTCCCCTGCACAGATGCAGCAGGACACTATGTAATCTCTCCACTGCACAGATGCAGCAGGACACTATGTAATCTCTCCACTGCACAGATGCAGCAGGACACTATGTAATCTCTCCACTGCACAGATGCAGCAGGACGCTATGTAATCTCTCCACTGCACAGATACAGCAGGACACTATGTAATCTCTCTACTGCACAGATACAACAGGACACTATGTAATCTCTCCACTGCACAGATGCAGCAGGACACTATGTAATCTCTCCCCTGCACAGATACAGCAGGACACTATGTAATCTCTCCACTGCACATATACAGCAGGACACTATGTAACCTTTTCCCTGCACAGATACAGCAGGACACTATGTAATCTCTCCACTGCACAGATACAGCAGGACACTATGTAATCTCTCCACTGCACAGATACAGCAGGACACTATGTAATCTCTCCCCTGCACAGATGCAGCAGGACACTATGTAATCTCTCCCCTGCACAGATGCAGCAGGACACTATGTAATCTCTCCACTGCAGATACAGCAGGACACTATATAATCTCTCCCCTGCACAGATACAGCAGGACACTATGTAATCTCTCCCCTGCACAGATACAGCCGGACACTATGTAACCTTTTATCTGCACAGATACAGCCGGACACTATGTAATCTCTCCACTGCACAGATACAGCCGGACACTATGTAATCTCTCCACTGCACAGATACAGCCGGACACTATGTAATCTCTCCACTGCACAGATACAGCCGGACACTATGTAATCTCTCCACTGCACAGATGCAGCAGGACACTATGTAATCTCTCCACTGCAGACACAGCAGGACACTATGTAATCTCTCCACTGCAGATACAGCCGGACACTATATAATCTCTCCCCTGCACAGATACAGCAGGACACTATGTAATCTCTCCCCTGCACAGATACAGCAGGACACTATGTAATCTCTCCACTGCACAGATACAGCAGGACACTATTTAATCTCTCCACTGCACAGATACAGCAGGACACTATGTAATCTCTCCACTGCACAGATGCAGCAGGACACTATGTAACCTTTTCCTTGCACAGATGCAGCAGGACACTATGTAACCTTTTCCTTGCACAGATGCAGCAGGACACTATGTAACCTTTTCCTTGCACAGATGCAGCAGGACACTATGTAATCTCTCCACTGCACAGATGCAGCAGGACACTATGTAACCTTTTCCTTGCACAGATTCAGCAGGACACTATGTAACCTTTTCCTTGCACAGATACAGCAGGACACTATGTAACCTTTTCCTTGCACAGATACAGCAGGACACTATGTAACCTTTTCCCTGCACAGATGCAGCAGGACACTATGTAACCTTTTCCCTGCACAGATACAGCAGGACACTATGTAATCTGTCCCCTGTACAGATACAGCAGGACACTATGTAACCTTTTCCCTGCACAGATACAGCAGGACACTATGTAATCTCTCCCCTGCACAGATACAGCAGGACACTATGTAATCTCTCCACTGCACAGATACAGCAGGACACTATGTAATCTCTCCACTGCAGATACAGCAGGACACTATGTAACCTTTTCCCTGCACAGATACAGCAGGACACTATGTAATCTCTCCACTGCACAGATACAGCAGGACACTATGTAATCTCTCCACTGCACAGATGCAGCAGGACACTATGTAACCATTTCCTTGCACAGATGCAGCAGAACACTATGTAACCTTTTCCTTGCACAGATGCAGCAGGACACTATGTAACCTTTTCCTTGCACAGATGCAGCAGGACACTATGTAATCTCTCCACTGCACAGATGCAGCAGGACACTATGTAACCTTTTCCTTGCACAGATGCAGCAGGACACTATGTAACCTTTTCCTTGCACAGATACAGCAGGACACTATGTAACCTTTTCCTTGCACAGATACAGCAGGACACTATGTAACCTTTTCCCTGCACAGATGCAGCAGGACACTATGTAACCTTTTCCCTACACAGATACAGCAGGACACTATGTAATCTGTCCCCTGTACAGATACAGCAGGACACTATGTAACCTTTTCCCTGCACAGATACAGCAGGACACTATGTAATCTCTCCCCTGCACAGATACAGCAGGACACTATGTAATCTCTCCACTGCACAGATACAGCAGGACACTATGTAATCTCTCCACTGCAGATACAGCAGGACACTATGTAACCTTTTCCCTGCACAGATACAGCAGGACACTATGTAACCTTTTCCTTGCACAGATACAGCAGGACACTATGTAACCTTTTCCCTGCACAGATACAGCAGGACACTATGTAACCTTTTCCCTGCACAGATACAACAGGACACTATGTAATCTCTCCACTGCACAGATACAGCAGGACACTATGTAATCTCTCCACTGCACAGATACAGCAGGACACTATGTAATTGTGTCGCCCTGGGCAAGCCAGGGGACACAGGTCGCACACCACTACACCTTACATCCCAGGTAGGAACACCACAGCTAACCAAAAATCCTTGTTGCCTTCCTCCAGAGGCTGATGATTCACACCAGGGGGTGGGCCAGGCGGTTTGCTCCGCCCACCGAGGAGGTCACAGCTCTGGAGGCGGGAGAAACCAGGCAGTCTAGTCAGGGAGGAGGAAGTGGAAGGAGTGCAGGAGTAGCCCAGACAGGGCTAGAGTAAACAGCTAAGTGAAAGTAGTGAAAGTAGAAAAGTGTAAAGGAGGAAAGCAAGTGAGGTGACAAGAAAGAAGGAAAGCCTGAAGGGTCCAGCTTTGTGTAGAACCAGGTCAGCAAGGTCAGCAACGGCGGTGACTGTCTGGAGGGGGACCGTTTGGAAGTTCCTGGAAGGACCCCGTTGGCTGTGTGCCCGGTGGTCTGGAGCAGTGTTCCGAAGGACAGTCAGCACCAGGGCAGGGGCCTCTCGGACCCCGGCAAGGCTTGGAGTCGCCAAATTTGCCGAATCCGTCAGTGAAGGGGACATAGATCCCCCAACAACCAAGTCCCGATTGAAGGCAACAGCCCAGCCAGTGTAAAAGAGACACCGCCACCGCCAAGGCACCCGTTTCTTAGGGCCAGCGCCTGCGGGCAAAGAGTAGAGCTCCCCCGGTCCAGTTTGAAGCCGGGGAGCGGGTTACCGGTGGGGACCCATCGCAACCAACAAGTACATCAAGGTGCAAGGAAAAGGGACATCACCGTCACCTACTGGGAGAGCAAGTGCAGCCGTCCGTGGGACCGTCTATCCAGCCGTTTGATTTACCGTAAAAACTGTGTCACGTCTCAGGCTGAGTGAGTACCACAGTGCCGCAAGGCACAGCGCTGCCCCCGCGTCCCTGCGCCCACCAGGCCCTGCACCTCCCTCACCATCACCGGGCCCCGGGATCATCAACCCCTACCCACGGAGGGGCAACGCAACATCTCGCTGCTACACACCATCGTCCCCGGGCCTATAGAGCAGCGGTGGTGAAATCACCACAACCGTGGGTGGCGTCACGGACAATAATCATCCCCACACCCAACAACCCCCCTTTCACTCACGGGCGAGGAGTGCCGCTCGAGAAACCCCCGGGATCCGGCCCACCGCTCGAGCCACCACTGAGCAGCAGCCGCCGGACCCGAGCAGAAGGGGGTGAGCATAGTGTGCTGACACCCTCCTCCCCACCCGCGACATAATCTCTCCACTGCACAGATACAGCAGGACACTATGTAATCTCTCCACTGCACAGATGCAGCAGGACACTATATAATCTCTCCACTGCAGATACAGCAGGACACTATGTAATCTCTCCACTGCACAGATGCAGCAGGACACTATGTAATCTCTCCACTGCACAGATACAGCAGGACACTATGTAATCTCTCCACTGCACAGATGCAGCAGGACACTATGTAGTCTCTCCACTGCAGATACAGCAGGACACTATGTAATCTCTCCACTGCACAGATGCAGCAGGACACTATGTAATCTCTCCACTGCACAGATGCAGCAGGACACTATGTAATCTCTCCACTGCACAGATGCAGCAGGACACTATGTAATCTCTCCACTGCACAGATACAGCAGGACACTATGTAATCTCTCCACTGCACAGATACAGGTAGACAATATGTAATCTCTCCACTGCACAGATGCAGCAGGACACTATGTAATCTCTCCCCTGCACAGATACAGCAGGGCACTATGTAATCTCTCCACTGCACAGATACAGCAGGACACTATGTAATCTCTCCCCTGCACAGATACAGCAGGACACTATGTAATCTCTCCCCTGCACAGATACAGCAGGACACTATGTAATCTCTCCCCTGCACAGATACAGCAGGACACTATGTAATCTCTCCACTGCACAGATACAGCAGGACACTATGTAATCTCTCCACTGCAGATACAGCAGGACACTATGTAATCTCTCCACTGCACAGATACAGCAGGACACTATGTAATCTCTTCACTGCACAGATACAGCAGGACACTATGTAATCTCTCCACTGCAGATACAGCAGGACACTATGTAACCTTTTCCCTGCACAGATACAGCAGGACACTATGTAATCTCTCCACTGCACAGATACAGCAGGACACTATGTAATCTCTCCACTGCACAGATGCAGCAGGACACTATGTAACCATTTCCTTGCACAGATGCAGCAGAACACTATGTAACCTTTTCCTTGCACAGATGCAGCAGGACACTATGTAACCTTTTCCCTGCACAGATGCAGCAGGACACTATGTAGCCTTTTCCTTGCACAGATGCAGCAGGACACTATGTAATCTCTTCACTGCACAGATGCAGCAGGACACTATGTAACCTTTTCCTTGCACAGATGCAGCAGGACACTATGTAACCTTTTCCTTGCACAGATACAGCAGGACACTATGTAACCTTTTCCTTGCACAGATACAGCAGGACACTATGTAACCTTTTCCCTGCACAGATGCAGCAGGACACTATGTAATCTCTCCACTGCACAGATGCAGCAGGACACTATGTAACCTTTTCCTTGCACAGATGCAGCAGGACACTATGTAACCTTTTCCTTGCACAGATACAGCAGGACACTATGTAACCTTTTCCTTGCACAGATACAGCAGGACACTATGTAACCTTTTCCCTGCACAGATGCAGCAGGACACTATGTAACCTTTTCCCTGCACAGATACAGCAGGACACTATGTAATCTGTCCCCTGTACAGATACAGCAGGACACTATGTAACCTTTTCCCTGCACAGATACAGCAGGACACTATGTAATCTCTCCCCTGCACAGATACAGCAGGACACTATGTAACCTTTTCCCTGCACAGATACAGCAGGACACTATGTAATCTCTCCACTGCACAGATACAGCAGGACACTATGTAATCTCTCCACTGCAGATACAGCAGGACACTATGTAACCTTTTCCCTGCACAGATACAGCAGGACACTATGTAATCTCTCCACTGCACAGATACAGCAGGACACTATGTAATCTCTCCACTGCACAGATACAGCAGGACACTATGTAATTGTGTCGCCCTGGGCAAGCCAGGGGACACAGGTCGCACACCACCACACCTTACATCCCAGGTAGGAACACCACAGCTAACCAAAAATCCTTGTTGCCTTCCTCCAGAGGCTGATGATTCACACCAGGGGGTGGGCCAGGCGGTTTGCTCCGCCCACCGAGGAGGTCACAGCTCTGGAGGCGGGAGAAACCAGGCAGTCTAGTCAGGGAGGAGGAAGTGGAAGGAGTGCAGGAGTAGCCCAGACAGGGCTAGAGTAAACAGCTAAGTGAAAGTAGTGAAAGTAGAAAAGTGTAAAGGAGGAAAGCAAGTGAGGTGACAAGAAAGAAGGAAAGCCTGAAGGGTCCAGCTTTGTGTAGAACCAGGTCAGCAAGGTCAGCAACGGCGGTGACTGTCTGGAGGGGGACCGTTTGGAAGTTCCTGGAAGGACCCCGTTGGCTGTGTGCCCGGTGGTCTGGAGCAGTGTTCCGAAGGACAGTCAGCACCAGGGCAGGGGCCTCTCGGACCCCGGCAAGGCTTGGAGTCGCCAAATTTGCCGAATCCGTCAGTGAAGGGGACGTAGATCCCCCAACAACCAAGTCCCGATTGAAGGCAACAGCCCAGCCAGTGTAAAAGAGACACCGCCACCGCCAAGGCACCCGTTTCTTAGGGCCAGCGCCTGCGGGCAAAGAGTAGAGCTCCCCCGGTCCAGTTTGAAGCCGGGGAGCGGGTTACCGGTGGGGACCCATCGCAACCAACAAGTACATCAAGGTGCAAGGAAAAGGGACATCACCGTCACCTACTGGGAGAGCAAGTGCAGCCGTCCGTGGGACCGTCTATCCAGCCGTTTGGTTTACCGTAAAAACTGTGTCACGTCTCAGGCTGAGTGAGTACCACAGTGCCGCAAGGCACAGCGCTGCCCCCGCGTCCCTGCGCCCACCAGGCCCTGCACCTCCCTCACCATCACCGGGCCCCGGGATCATCAACCCCTACCCACGGAGGGGCAACGCAACATCTCGCTGCTACACACCATCGTCCCCGGGCCTATAGAGCAGCGGTGGTGAAATCACCACAACCGTGGGTGGCGTCACGGACAATAATCATCCCCACACCCAACAACCCCCCTTTCACTCACGGGCGAGGAGTGCCGCTCGAGAAACCCCCGGGATCCGGCCCACCGCTCGAGCCACCACTGAGCAGCAGCCGCCGGACCCGAGCAGAAGGGGGTGAGCGTAGTGTGCTGACACCCTCCTCCCCACCCGCGACATAATCTCTCCACTGCACAGATACAGCAGGACACTATGTAATCTCTCCACTGCACAGATGCAGCAGGACACTATATAATCTCTCCACTGCAGATACAGCAGGACACTATGTAATCTCTCCACTGCACAGATGCAGCAGGACACTATGTAATCTCTCCACTGCACAGATACAGCAGGACACTATGTAATCTCTCCACTGCACAGATGCAGCAGGACACTATGTAATCTCTCCACTGCAGATACAGCAGGACACTATGTAATCTCTCCACTGCACAGATGCAGCAGGACACTATGTAATCTCTCCACTGCACAGATGCAGCAGGACACTATGTAATCTCTCCACTGCACAGATGCAGCAGGACACTATGTAATCTCTCCACTGCACAGATACAGCAGGACACTATGTAATCTCTCCACTGCACAGATACAGGTAGACAATATGTAATCTCTCCACTGCACAGATGCAGCAGGACACTATGTAATCTCTCCCCTGCACAGATACAGCAGGGCACTATGTAATCTCTCCACTGCACAGATACAGCAGGACACTATGTAATCTCTCCCCTGCACAGATACAGCAGGACACTATGTAATCTCTCCCCTGCACAGATGCAGCAGGACACTATGTAATCTCTCCCCTCCACAGATGCAGCAGGACACTATGTAACCTTTTCCCTGCACAGATACAGCAGGACACTATGTAATCTCTCCACTGCACAGATGCAGCAGGACACTATGTAATCTCTCCACTGCACAGATGCAGCAAGACACTATGTAATCTCTCCACTGCACAGATGCAGCAGGACACTATGTAATCTCTCCACTGCACAGATGCAGCAGGACACTATGTAATCTCTCCACTGCACAGATGCAGCAGGACACTATGTAATCTCTCCACTGCACAGATACAGCAGGACACTATGTAATCTCTCCACTGTACAGATACAACAGGACACTATGTAATCTCTCCACTGCACAGATGCAGCAGGACACTATGTAATCTCTCCCCTGCACAGATACAGCAGGACACTATGTAATCTCTCCACTGCACAGATACAGCAGGACACTATGTAACCTTTTCCCTGCACAGATACAGCAGGACACTATGTAATCTCTCCACTGCACAGATACAGCAGGACACTATGTAATCTCTCCACTGCACAGATACAGCAGGACACTATGTAATCTCTCCCCTGCACAGATGCAGCAGGAAACTATGTAATCTCTCCCCTGCACAGATGCAGCAGGACACTATGTAATCTCTCCACTGCAGATACAGCAGGACACTATATAATCTCTCCCCTGCACAGATACAGCAGGACACTATGTAATCTCTCCCCTGCACAGATACAGCCGGACACTATGTAACATTTTCTCTGCACAGATACAGCCGGACACTATGTAATCTCTCCACTGCACAGATACAGCCGGACACTATGTAATCTCTCCACTGCACAGATACAGCCGGACACTATGTAATCTCTCCACTGCACAGATACAGCCGGACACTATGTAATCTCTCCACTGCACAGATGCAGCAGGACACTATGTAATCTCTCCACTGCAGACACAGCAGGACACTATGTAATCTCTCCACTGCAGATACAGCCGGACACTATATAATCTCTCCCCTGCACAGATACAGCAGGACACTATGTAATCTCTCCCCTGCACAGATACAGCAGGACACTATGTAATCTCTCCACTGCACAGATACAGCAGGACACTATGTAATCTCTCCACTGCACAGATACAGCAGGACACTATGTAATCTCTCTACTGCAGATACAGCAGGACACTATGTAATCTCTCCACTGCACAGATGCAGCAGGACACTATGTAACCTTTTCCTTGCACAGATGCAGCAGAACACTATGTAACCTTTTCCTTGCACAGATGCAGCAGGACACTATGTAACCTTTTCCTTGCACAGATACAGCAGGACACTATGTAATCTCTCCACTGCACAGATGAAGCAGGACACTATGTAACCTTTTCCTTGCACAGATGCAGCAGAACACTATGTAACCTTTTCCTTGCACAGATACAGCAGGACACTATGTAACCTTTTCCTTGCACAGATGCAGCAGGACACTATGTAACCTTTTCCTTGCACAGATACAGCAGGACACTATGTAACCTTTTCCTTGCACAGATGCAGCAGGACACTATGTAACCTTTTCCTTGCACAGATACAGCAGGACACTATGTAATCTCTCCACTGCACAGATGCAGCAGGACACTATGTAACCTTTTCCCTGCACAGATGCAGCAGGACACTATGTAACCTTTTCCCTGCACAGATGCAGCAGGACACTATGTAACCTTTTCCTTGCACAGATACAGCAGGACACTATGTAATCTCTCCCCTGCACAGATACAGCAGGACACTATGTAACCTTTTCCCTGCACAGATACAGCAGGACACTATGTAATCTCTCCCCTGCACAGATGCAGCAGGACACTATGTAACCTTTTCCCTGCACAGATACAGCAGGACACTATGTAACCTTTTCCCTGCACAGATGCAGCAGGACACTATGTAATCTCTCCACTGCACAGATGCAGCAGGACACTATGTAATCTCTCCACTGCACAGATGCAGCAGGACGCTATGTAATCTCTCCACTGCACAGATACAGCAGGACACTATGTAATCTCTCCACTGCACAGATACAACAGGACACTATGTAATCTCTCCACTGCACAGATGCAGCAGGACACTATGTAATCTCTCCCCTGCACAGATACAGCAGGACACTATGTAATCTCTCCACTGCACATATACAGCAGGACACTATGTAACCTTTTCCCTGCACAGATACAGCAGGACACTATGTAATCTCTCCACTGCACAGATACAGCAGGACACTATGTAATCTCTCCCCTGCACAGATGCAGCAGGACACTATGTAATCTCTCCCCTGCACAGATACAGCAGGACACTATGTAATCTCTCCACTGCACAGATACAGCCGGACACTATGTAATCTCTCCACTGCACAGATACAGCCGGACACTATGTAATCTCTCCACTGCACAGATACAGCCGGACACTATGTAATCTCTCCACTGCACAGATGCAGCAGGACACTATGTAATCTCTCCACTGCAGACACAGCAGGACACTATGTAATCTCTC
This sequence comes from Anomaloglossus baeobatrachus, assembly GCF_048569485.1. NCBI lineage: Eukaryota > Metazoa > Chordata > Amphibia > Anura > Aromobatidae > Anomaloglossus > Anomaloglossus baeobatrachus. The sequence goes on from NC_134362.1 coordinate 1,108,990, forward strand.
CACTGCAGATACAGCCGGACACTATATAATCTCTCCCCTGCACAGATACAGCAGGACACTATGTAATCTCTCCCCTGCACAGATACAGCAGGACACTATGTAATCTCTCCCCTGCACAGATACAGCAGAACACTATGTAACCTTTTCCTTGCACAGATGCAGCAGGACACTATGTAACCTTTTCCTTGCACAGATGCAGCAGGACACTATGTAACCTTTTCCTTGCACAGATACAGCAGGACACTATGTAACCTTTTCCTTGCACAGATACAGCAGGACACTATGTAACCTTTTCCCTGCACAGATGCAACAGGACACTATGTAACCTTTTCCCTGCACAGATACAGCAGGACACTATGTAATCTCTCCCCTGCACAGATACAGCAGGACACTATGTAACCTTTTCCCTGCACAGATACAGCAGGACACTATGTAATCTCTCCCCTGCACAGATACAGCAGGACACTATGTAATCTCTCCACTGCACAGATACAGCAGGACACTATGTAATCTCTCCACTGCACAGATGCAGCAGGACACTATGTAATCTCTCCACTGCACAGATGCAGCAGGACACTATGTAACCTTTTCCTTGCACAGATGCAGCAGAACACTATGTAACCTTTTCCTTGCACAGATGCAGCAGGACACTATGTAATTTCTCCACTGCACAGATGCAGCAGGACACTATGTAACCTTTTCCTTGCACAGATGCAGCAGGACACTATGTAACCTTTTCCTTGCACAGATACAGCAGGACACTATGTAACCTTTTCCTTGCACAGATGCAGCAGGACACTATGTAACCTTTTCCCTGCACAGATACAGCAGGACACTATGTAACTTTTTCCCTGCACAGATACAGCAGGACACTATGTAACCTTTTCCTTGCACAGATGCAGCAGGACACTATGTAACCTTTTCCTTGCACAGATACAGCAGGACACTATGTAATCTCTCCACTGCACAGATACAGCAGGACACTATGTAATCTCTCCCCTGCACAGATACAGCAGGACACTATGTAATCTCTCCACTGCAGATACAGCCGGACACTATATAATCTCTCCACTGCACAGATACAGCAGGACACTATGTAATCTCTCCCCTGCACAGATACAGCAGGACACTATGTAATCTCTCCCCTGCACAGATACAGCAGGACACTATGTAATCTCTCCACTGCACAGATACAGCAGGACACTATGTAATCTCTCCACTGCACAGATACAGCAGGACACTATGTAATCTCTCCACTGCAGTCACAGCAGGACACTATGTAATCTCTCCACTGCACAGATGCAGCAGGACACTATGTAAGCTCTCCCCTGCACAGATACAGCAGGACACTATGTAACCTTTTCCTTGCACAGATGCAGCAGAACACTATGTAACCTTTTCCTTGCACAGATGCAGCAGGACACTATGTAACCTTTTCCTTGCACAGATACAGCAGGACACTATGTAACCTTTTCCCTGCACAGATGCAACAGGACACTATGTAACCTTTTCCCTGCACAGATACAGCAGGACACTATGTAATCTCTCCTCTGCACAGATACAGCAGGACACTATGTAACCTTTTCCCTGCACAGATACAGCAGGACACTATGTAATCTCTCCACTGCACAGATGCAGCAGGACACTATGTAATCTCTCCCCTGCACAGATACAGCAGGACACTATGTAATCTCTCCACTGCACATATACAGCAGGACACTATGTAACCTTTTCCCTGCACAGATACAGCAGGACACTATGTAATCTCTCCACTGCACAGATACAGCAGGACACTATGTAATCTCTCCCCTGCACAGATGCAGCAGGACACTATGTAATCTCTCCCCTGCACAGATACAGCCGGACACTATGTAACCTTTTCTCTGCACAGATACAGCCGTACACTATGTAATCTCTCCACTGCACAGATACAGCCGGACACTATGTAATCTCTCCACTGCACAGATACAGCCGGACACTATGTAATCTCTCCACTGCACAGATACAGCCGGACACTATGTAATCTCTCCACTGCACAGATGCAGCAGGACACTATGTAATCTCTCCACTGCAGACACAGCAGGACACTATGTAATCTCTCCACTGCAGATACAGCCGGACACTATATAATCTCTCCCCTGCACAGATACAGCAGGACACTATGTAATCTCTCCCCTGCACAGATACAGCAGGACACTATGTAATCTCTCCACTGCACAGATACAGCAGGACACTATGTAATCTCTCCACTGCACAGATGCAGCAGGACACTATGTAACCTTTTCCTTGCACAGATGCAGCAGGACACTATGTAACCTTTTCCTTGCACAGATGCAGCAGGACACTATGTAATCTCTCCACTGCACAGATGCAGCAGGACACTATGTAACCTTTTCCTTGCACAAATGCAGCAGGACACTATGTAACCTTTTCCTTGCACAGATACAGCAGGACACTATGTAACCTTTTCCTTGCACAGATACAGCAGGACACTATGTAACCTTTTCCCTGCACAGATGCAACAGGACACTATGTAACCTTTTCCCTGCACAGATACAGCAGGACACTATGTAATCTCTCCCCTGCACAGATACAGCAGGACACTATGTAACCTTTTCCCTTCACAGATACAGCAGGACACTATGTAATCTCTCCCCTGCACAGATACAGCAGGACACTATGTAATCTCTCCACTGCACAGATACAGCAGGACACTATGTAATCTCTCCACTGCACAGATGCAGCAGGACACTATGTAATCTCTCCACTGCACAGATGCAGCAGGACACTATGTAACCTTTTCCTTGCACAGATGCAGCAGAACACTATGTAACCTTTTCCTTGCACAGATGCAGCAGGACACTATGTAATTTCTCCACTGCACAGATGCAGCAGGACACTATGTAACCTTTTCCTTGCACAGATGCAGCAGGACACTATGTAACCTTTTCCTTGCACAGATACAGCAGGACACTATGTAACCTTTTCCTTGCACACATACAGCAGGACACTATGTAATCTCTCCACTGCACAGATGCGGCAGGACACTATGTAACCTTTTCCTTGCACAGATGCAGCAGGACACTATGTAACCTTTTCCCTGCACAGATACAGCAGGACACTATGTAACCTTTTCCTTGCACAGATGCAGCAGGACACTATGTAACCTTTTCCTTGCACAGATACAGCAGGACACTATGTAATCTCTCCACTGCACAGATACAGCAGGACACTATGTAATCTCTCCCCTGCACAGATACAGCAGGACACTATGTAATCTCTCCACTGCAGATACAGCCGGACACTATATAATCTCTCCACTGCACAGATACAGCAGGACACTATGTAATCTCTCCCCTGCACAGATACAGCAGGACACTATGTAACCTTTTCTCTGCACAGATACAGCAGGACACTATGTAATCTCTCCCCTGCACAGATACAGCAGGACACTATGTAATCTCTCCACTGCACAGATACAGCAGGACACTATGTAATCTCTCCACTGCACAGATACAGCAGGACACTATGTAATCTCTCCACTGCAGTCACAGCAGGACACTATGTAATCTCTCCACTGCACAGATGCAGCAGGACACTATGTAAGCTCTCCCCTGCACAGATACAGCCGGACACTATGTAATCTCTCCACTACACATGCAGCAGGACACTGTAACCTTTTCCTTGCACAGATGCAGCAGGACACTATGTAACCTTTTCCCTGCACAGATACAGCAGGACACTATGTAACCTTTTCCTTGCACAGATGCAGCAGGACACTATGTAATCTCTCCACTGCACAGATGCAGCAGGACACTATGTAACCTTTTCCTTGCACAGATGCAGCAGAACACTATGTAACCTTTTCCTTGCACAGATACAGCAGGACACTGTTACATGTCGTGGCTCTCTTGTTGCACGGAATGAGGTGGTCCCCCATTCCTTGTCTGCCACGAGCCCTACTGCTCAGCAGCGCCAAAGGTCTGGGAGACTGCGCAGTCTGCTTGAGTTGCCTCCTCAGAGACACAGCAGAAGGGTGACACCTAGTGGTTCTCCCCTTGCAGGGAATGGAGCGGTCTCCCATCCCTTGCCTGCCACGAGCTCTCCTGCTCAGCATCACAGAGGCTCTGGGAGGTTGCGCAGTGTGCAAGGAATAGATGTTCAGGGAAGCAGCAAGACTTCCCATGTCTCTGCACATTGTGAAACCGAGGATCCCGCCTTTATGACCCAGAGGCAGGAAGATGAGCATGTGCTCCACGTGACGTCTTCTGATTCGCTCACTGATATCACACGGCCCCATGACGAGGCTGGTGATGTGCTGAATCCTGACTGGCTGGGCCAGGACGTCACGAACCCTGATTGGGTCACGCCCGTCTCGCGCCCGCCCTTGGGTGGAGCTACACCTCCTTAAAAGCTCCCCCTGCCATCATGGCGGCGCGCGACCGTCCTTCTATGTTTGGATGTCTGGCAGCGTGCTGCCACGCCACTGTACAGACGTCATTGTATTTTGCAGGTCTCGCCCCTGCCTTGCTGCTCCGGCAGTATTCCGTTTAACAGGTTGTGTCTGTCCCAGGTGAGCTCCTTGAATCTCTGTTGGACTCACCTGGTTTCTGAAGCACACGTGCGTGGGCACCTCTGTGCTACCCTCGTGCCATATTCCTGTGACTCCCGCTGGCACACGTGCGTAGGCACCTCTGTGCGTCCCTGTGCAACAGGTACACCGAGTTGTGAGCCCCGTGCCATACAACCCTCACGGGTTAGGGCGGACAGGTGTACGCAGATCGTCTGTGACATTCCAGACGATCGCTAGCAGCAACCCGCTCACTCTTCTCCCACCATAGCAGCGGTCCCTTACACCGCACAGTGGACCTTGACCGGCGGAAGCTGTCCATATACCATCTTGGCACGCTTCCCCGGGTCCCCCTCGTAACATTACGGTCGCGCCAAAGGTCTGGCTATGGCAGAAGAGCAGCAGCAGTTGCTGCGTTATGTGCAGCAGTTGGAGTCACGATTGGCAGCTGTGGAGCGGTCTTCCCCCGATAAGGCTGCTCTAGCGACAATTGCCACCCAAGCGGCTACTCAGGCTGTGGAATTGAGCGGAAAGTCGCCTCGCCTTGCGCTCCCAGAGCGCTTCAACGGGGACAGCTCCGAGTGCCGTGGTTTCATAAACCAGGTTACCACCTACTTGGAGATGTCCGCCACTCTTTATGCTACTGAGAAGGCGAAAGTAGCATTCGTCCAGTCCCTGCTCACAGGGAGAGCGCTAAAATGGTCCACGCCGTTGTGGGAGCGCGGAGATCGGGTGGTGAATCACCTTCCAGTTTATCTTGAGGCCATGAGAAAGGTGTTCCTCGGGCCTCAAGTCACCCACGACTCCGCGCTGCGACTCCTACGCCTTCGGCAAAAGTCCACTTCAGTCGGGGACTTTGCGGTGCAGTTCAGGACACTCGCCGCAGAGCTGGACTGGCCAGATAAAGTCCTTGTCCCTGTGTTCTGGGAGGGTCTGGCAGGGTTCGTCAAAGACGCGCTGGCCACGCGTGATGTGCCGACCACCTTAGAGGCCTTGATACGGCTTGCTTCTCGCATAGACATCCGCCATGCGGAGCGGAGGCTCGAGGTCTCTTTGGCACCCACGTCTACCTGGCCTACAGAGCCTCTGACTCTCCTTCCCCACCAGACCAGTCTCCCAGCCAGTTCTGTTGATGACTCTGTGGAGCCCATGGAAGTCTCCAAGGTGGTCTCCTCTACCACAGGCTCTCGGCCGCCGGTCGTTTGCTTTGCCTGTGGGCAGAGGGGACATGTAGCTACCCGATGTTCAAAACCATCGGAAAAGAGACAGTGTCTGGTTTCCATCAGAGGAGGAACCCTAGACGCTGCCTCTCCTTCTAAATTAACCCTCAGCGCCCAGTTGCAGTTCGGCACCACTGTCTTCCCTGCCCTGGCTTGCTTAGACACTGGCGCTGACGGCAATTTCATTTCAGCCTCCCTGGCAACTAGGTACTCTGTTCCCCTGGTCCTGTTGCCTAAACCAATCAGTGTCCAGGTAGTCAACGGGTCCCTACTTGTCAAACCCATTACCCAGATCACCGTCCCTCTCAGGATGGATGTACCACCAGGCCACCATGAGCAGGTGTCCTTTCTGGTGCTTCCAGAAGGGACGGATGAGATCCTACTAGGACTCCCCTGGTTGAAACGGCATGCTCCGATACTCAACTGGACAACAGGGGAGATCTCGTCCTGGGCAGGGTCATGTAAAGAACACCTCGGGACCACCGGGTCACCCACTCCCCTAGACCTGGTGCCACCTGGCCAGACCCTCGTTTCCCCTAGGTTACGGAACGATGTACTTTCCTGGGACCATACCTCCAAGGTCGTGGGCCTCTTCAGGTCCAAAAGGACCAGAGTTCTAGAGGCCAGGCATGATTGGTGGCCGACGGCCGACTCCTCGTCCGACAACCCTGAAGTAGCGAGGTTGGTTAAAACAAAAATCGTTCAGGGCAAGAGGTACTTCCTCGTGGAGTGGGTCGGTCGTGGACCGAAGCATAGGACCTGGGAATTGGAGGATCATGTCCACGCTCCGGGTTTGGTAGCAGCCTTTGAGCGCAGGCGGCGGGGGGGCCCTAGACGGGGGGGTAATGTTACATGTCGTGGCTCTCTTGTTGCAAGGAATGAGGTGGTCCCCCATTCCTTGTCTGCCACGAGCCCTACTGCTCAGCAGCGCCAAAGGTCTGGGAGACTGCGCAGTCTGCTGGAGTTGCCTCCTCAGAGACACAGCAGAAGGGTGACACCTAGTGGTTCTCCCCTTGCAGGGAATGGAGCGGTCTCCCATCCCTTGCCTGCCACGAGCTCTCCTGCTCAGCATCACAGAGGCTCTGGGAGGTTGCGCAGTGTGCAAGGAATAGATGCTCAGGGAAGCAGCAAGACTTCCCATGTCTCTGCACATTGTGAAACCGAGGATCCCGCCTTTATGACCCAGAGGCAGGAAGATGAGCATGTGCTCCACGTGACGTCTACTGATTCGCTCACTGATATCACACGGCCCCATGACGAGGCTGGTGATGTGCTGAATCCTGACTGGCTGGGCCAGGACGTCACGAACCCTGATTGGGTCACGCCCGTCTCGCGCCCGCCCTTGGGTGGAGCTACACCTCCTTAAAAGCTCCCCCTGCCATCATGGCGGCGCGCGACCGTCCTTCTATGTTTGGATGTCTGGCAGCGTGCTGCCACGCCACTGTACAGACGTCATTGTATTTTGCAGGTCTCGCCCCTGCCTTGCTGCTCCGGCAGTATTCCGTTTAACAGGTTGTGTTCCTGTCCCAGGTGAGCTCCTTGAATCTCTGTCGGACTCACCTGGTTTCTGAAGCACACGTGCGTGGGCACCTCTGTGCTACCCTCGTGCCATATTCCTGTGACTCCCGCTGGCACACATGCGTAGGCACCTCTGTGCGTCCCCGTGCAACAGGTACACCGAGTTGTGAGCCCCGTGCCATACAACCCTCACGGGTTAGGGCGGACAGGTGTACGCAGATCGTCTGTGACATTCCAGACGATCGCTAGCAGCAACCCGCTCACTCTTCTCCCACCATAGCAGCGGTCCCTTACACCGCACAGTGGACCTTGACCGGCGGAAGCTGTCCATATACCATCTTGGCACGCTTCCCCGGGTCCCCCTCGTAACAGGACACTATGTAATCTCTCCACTGCACAGATACAGCAGGACACTATGTAATCTCTCCACTGCACAGATACAGCAGGACACTATGTAATCTCTCCACTGCACAGATACAGCAGGACACTATGTAATCTCTCCACTGCACAGATACAGCAGGACACTATGTAGACTCTCCCCTGCACAGATACAGCAGGACACTATGTAATCTCTCCCCTGCACAGATACAGCAGGACACTATGTAATCTCTCCCCTGCACAGATGCAGTAGGACACTATGTAACCTTTTCCCTGCACAGATGAAGCAAGACACTATGTAACCTTTTCCCTGCACAGATACAGCAGGACACTATGTAACCTTTTCCCTGCACAGATACAGCAGGACACTATGTAACCTTTTCCTTGCACAGATACAGCAGGACACTATGTAACCTTTTCCCTGCACAGATGCAGCAGGACACTATGTAACCTTTTCCCTGCACAGATACAGCAGGACACTATGTAATCTCTCCACTGCACAGATGCAGCAGGACACTATGTAACCTTTTCCCTGCACAGATACAGCAGGACACTATGTAACCTTTTCCCTGCACAGATGCAGCAGGACACTATGTAATCTCTCCACTGCACAGATACAGCAGGACACTATGTAACCTTTTCCTTGCACAGATACAGCAGGACACTATGTAACCTTTTCCCTGCACAGATACAGCAGGACACTATGTAACCTTTTCCCTGCACAGATACAGCAGGACACTATGTAACCTTTTCCCTGCACAGATGCAGCAGGACACTATGTAACCTTTTCCCTGCACAGATGCAGCAGGACACTATGTAACCTTTTCCCTGCACAGATGCAGCAGGACACTATGTAACCTTTTCCCTGCACAGATACAGCAGGACACTATGTAATCTCTCCCCTGCACAGATACAGCAGGACACTATGAAGTCTCTCCCCTGCACAGATACAGCTGGACACTATGTAATCTCTCCCCTGCACAGATACAGCAGGACATTATGTAATCTCTCCCCTGCACAGATACAGCAGGACACTATGTAATCTCTCCCCTGCACAGATGCAGCAGGACACTATGTAACCTTTTCCTTGCACAGATGCAGCAGGACACTATGTAACCTTTTCCCTGCACAGATGCAGCAGGACATTATGTAACCTTTTCCCTGCACAGATGCAGCAGGACACTATGTAACCTTTTCCCTGCACAGATACAGCAGGACACTATGTAACCTTTTCCCTGCACAGATACAGCAGGACACTATGTAACCTTTTCCCTGCACAGATGCAGCAGGACACTATGTAATCTCTCCCCTGCATAGATACAGCAGGACACTATGTAACCTTTTCCTTGCACAGATACAGCAGGACACTATGTAATCTCTCCACTGCACAGATACAGCAGGACACTATGTAACCTTTTCCTTGCACAGATACAGCAGGACACTATGTAATCTCTCCACTGCACAGATGCAGCAGGACACTATGTAACCTTTTCCTTGCACAGATGCAGCAGGACACTATGTAACCTTTTCCTTGCACAGATGCAGCAGGACACTATGTAACCTTTTCCTTGCACAGATGCAGCAGGACACTATGTAATCTCTCCACTGCACAGATACAGCAGGACACTATGTAATCTCTCCACTGCACAGATACAGCAGGACACTATGTAATCTCTCCCCTGCACAGATACAGCAGGACACTATGTAACCTTTTCCTTGCACAGATGCAGCAGGACACTATGTAACCTTTTCCTTGCACAGATGCAGCAGGACACTATGTAACCTTTTCCTTGCACAGATGCAGCAGGACACTATGTAACCTTTTCCCTGCACAGATGCAGCAGGACACTATGTAACCTTTTCCTTGCACAGATACAGCAGGACACTATGTAACCTTTTCCTTGCACAGATACAGCAGGACACTATGTAACCTTTTCCCTGCACAGATGCAGCAGGACACTATGTAACTTTTTCCCTGCACAGATGCAGCAGGACACTATGTAACCTTTTCCTTGCACAGATGCAGCAGGACACTATGTAACCTTTTCCTTGCACAGATGCAGCAGGACACTATGTAACCTTTTCCTTGCACAGATACAGCAGGACACTATGTAACCTTTTCCTTGCACAGATACAGCAGGACACTATGTAATCTCTCCCCTGCACAGATACAGCAGGACACTATGTAATCTCTCCCCTGCACAGATGCAGTAGGACACTATGTAACCTTTTCCCTGCACAGATGCAGCAAGACACTATGTAACCTTTTCCCTGCACAGATACAGCAGGACACTATGTAATCTCTCCCCTGCATAGATACAGCAGGACACTATGTAATCTCTCCCCTGCACAGATACAGCAGGACACTATGTAACCTTTTCCCTGCACAGATGCAGTAGGACACTATGTAACCTTTTCCCTGCACAGATGCAGTAGGACACTATGTAACCTTTTCCTTGCACAGATGCAGCAGGACACTATGTAACCTTTTCCTTGCACAGATGCAGCAGGACACTATGTAACCTTTTCCCTGCACAGATGCAGCAGGACACTATGTAATCTCTCCCCTGCACAGATGCAGCAGGACACTATGTAACCTTTTCCCTGCACAGATGCAGCAGGACACTATGTAATCTCTCCCCTGCACAGATACAGCAGGACACTATGTAACCTTTTCCCTGCACAGATGCAGCAGGACACTATGTAACCTTTTCCCTGCACAGATGCAGCAGGACACTATGTAACCTTTTCCCTGCACAGATGCAGCAGGACACTATGTAACCTTTTCCTTGCACAGATGCAGCAGGACACTATGTAATCTCTCCCCTGCACAGATACAGCAGGACACTATGTAACCTTTTCCTTGCACAGATACAGCAGGACACTATGTAACCTTTCCCCTGCACAGATGCAGCAGGACACTATGTAATCTCTCCCCTGCACAGATACAGCAGGACACTATGTAACCTTTTCCCTGCACAGATGCAGCAGGACACTATGTAATCTCTCCCCTGCACAGATACAGCAGGACACTATGTAACCTTTTCCCTGCACAGATGCAGCAGGACACTATGTAACCTTTTCCCTGCACAGATGCAGCAGGACACTATGTAACCTTTTCCTTGCACAGATGCAGCAGGACACTATGTAATCTCTCCCCTGCACAGATACAGCAGGACACTATGTAACCTTTTCCTTGCACAGATTCAGCAGGACACTATGTAACCTTTTCCCTGCACAGATACAGCAGGACACTATGTAACCTTTTCCCTGCACAGATACAGCAGGACACTATGTAACCTTTTCCCTGCACAGATACAGCAGGACACTATGTAACCTTTTCCCTGCACAGATACAGCAGGACACTATGTAACCTTTTCCCTGCACAGATACAGCAGGACACTATGTAACCTTTTCCTTGCACAGATGAAGCAGGACACTATGTAATCTCTCCCCTGCACAGATACAGCAGGACACTATGTAATCTCTCCCCTGCACATATACAGCAGGACACTATGTAATCTCTCCCCTGCACATATACAGCAGGACACTATGTAACCTTTTCCCTGCACAGATGCAGCAGGACACTATGTAACCTTTTCCCTGCACAGATGCAGCAGGACACTATGTAACCTTTTCCCTGCACAGATGCAGCAGGACACTATGTAACCTTTTCCTTGCACAGATGAAGCAGGACACTATGTAATCTCTCCCCTGCACAGATACAGCAGGACACTATGTAATCTCTCCTTTGCACATATACAGCAGGACACTATGTAACCTTTTCCCTGCACAGATGCAGCAGGACATTATGTAACCTTTTCCCTGCACAGATACAGCAGGACACTATGTAACCTTTTCCTTGCACAGATGCAGCAGGACACTATGTAACCTTTTCCCTGCACAGATGCAGCAGGACATTATGTAACCTTTTCCCTGCACAGATGCAGCAGGACATTATGTAACCTTTTCCCTGCACAGATGCAGCAGGACACTATGTAACCTTTTCCCTGCACAGATACAGCAGGACACTATGTAATCTCTCCCCTGCACAGATGCAGCAGGACACTATGTAACCTTTCCCCTGCACAGATGCAGCAGGACACTATGTAACCTTTTCCTTGCACAGATACAGCAGGACACTATGTAACCTTTTCCCTGCACAGATACAGCAGGACACTATGTAACCTTTTCCCTGCACAGATACAGCAGGACACTATGTAACCTTTTCCCTGCACAGATGCAGCAGGACACTATGTAACCTTTTCCCTGCACAGATGCAGCAGGACACTATGTAACCTTTTCCCTGCACAGATACAGCAGGACACTATGTAACCTTTTCCCTGCACAGATACAGCAGGACACTATGTAATCTCTCCCCTGCACAGATACAGCAGGACACTATGTAACCTTTTCCTTGCACAGATGCAGCAGGACACTATGTAACCTTTTCCTTGCACAGATGCAGCAGGACACTATGTAACCTTTTCCCTGCACAGATGCAGCAGGACACTATGTAACCTTTTCCCTGCACAGATGCAGCAGGACACTATGTAACCTTTTCCCTACACAGATGCAGCAGGACACTATGTAACCTTTTCCCTGCACAGATGCAGCAGGACACTATGTAACCTTTTCCTTGCACAGATGCAGCAGGACACTATGTAACCTTTTCCTTGCACAGATACAGCAGGACACTATGTAACCTTTTCCTTGCACAGATGCAGCAGGACACTATGTAACCTTTTCCCTGCACAGATACAGCAGGACACTATGTAATCTCTCCCCTGCACAGATACAGCAGGACACTATGTAACCTTTTCCTTGCACAGATACAGCAGGACACTATGTAACCTTTTCCTTGCACAGATGCAGCAGGACACTATGTAATCTCTCCCCTGCACAGATACAGCAGGACACTATGTAACCTTTTCCCTGCACAGATACAGCAGGACACTATGTAACCTTTTCCCTGCACAGATGCAGCAGGACACTATGTAACCTTTTCCCTGCACAGATACAGCAGGACACTATGTAACCTTTTCCCTGCACAGATACAGCAGGACACTATGTAACCTTTCCCCTGCACAGATGCAGCAGGACACTATGTAACCTTTTCCCTGCACAGATGCAGCAGGACACTATGTAATCTCTCCCCTGCACAGATACAGCAGGACACTATGTAACCTTTTCCCTGCACAGATGCAGCAGGACACTATGTAATCTCTCCCCTGCACAGATACAGCAGGACACTATGTAACCTTTTCCCTGCACAGATGCAGCAGGACACTATGTAACCTTTTCCCTGCACAGATGCAGCAGGACACTATGTAACCTTTTCCCTGCACAGATACAGCAGGACACTATGTAATCTCTCCCCTGCACAGATACAGCAGGACACTATGTAACCTTTTCCTTGCACAGATACAGCAGGACACTATGTAACCTTTTCCTTGCACAGATGCAGCAGGACACTATGTAACCTTTTCCCTGCACAGATACAGCAGGACACTATGTAACCTTTTCCCTGCACAGATACAGCAGGACACTATGTAACCTTTCCCCTGCACAAATGCAGCAGGACACTATGTAACCTTTTCCTTGCACAGATGAAGCAGGACACTATGTAATCTCTCCCCTGCACAGATACAGCAGGACACTATGTAATCTCTCCCCTGCACATATACAGCAGGACACTATGTAATCTCTCCCCTGCACATATACAGCAGGACACTATGTAACCTTTTCCCTGCACAGATGCAGCAGGACACTATGTAACCTTTTCCCTGCACAGATGCAGCAGGACATTATGTAACCTTTTCCCTGCACAGATGCAGCAGGACATTATGTAACCTTTTCCCTGCACAGATGCAGCAGAACACTATGTAACCTTTTCCCTGCACAGATGCAGCAGGACATTATGTAACCATTTCCCTGCACAGATGCAGCAGGACACTATGTAACCTTTTCCCTGCACAGATGCAGCAGGACATTATGTAACCTTTTCCCTGCACAGATGCAGCAGGACACTATGTAACCTTTTCCCTGCACAGATACAGCAGGACACTATGTAATCTCTCCCCTGCACAGATGCAGCAGGACACTATGTAACCTTTCCCCTGCACAGATGCAGCAGGACACTATGTAACCTTTTCCTTGCACAGATACAGCAGGACACTATGTAACCTTTTCCCTGCACAGATACAGCAGGACACTATGTAACCTTTTCCCTGCACAGATGCAGCAGGACACTATGTAACCTTTTCCCTGCACAGATGCAGCAGGACACTATGTAACCTTTTCCCTGCACAGATACAGCAGGACACTATGTAATCTCTCCCCTGCACAGATACAGCAGGACACTATGTAACCTTTTCCTTGCACAGATGCAGCAGGACACTATGTAACCTTTTCCTTGCACAGATGCAGCAGGACACTATGTAACCTTTTCCCTGCACAGATGCAGCAGGACACTATGTAACCTTTTCCCTGCACAGATGCAGCAGGACACTATGTAACCTTTTCCCTGCACAGATGCAGCAGGACACTATGTAACCTTTTCCCTGCACAGATGCAGCAGGACACTATGTAACCTTTTCCTTGCACAGATGCAGCAGGACACTATGTAACCTTTTCCTTGCACAGATACAGCAGGACACTATGTAACCTTTTCCTTGCACAGATGCAGCAGGACACTATGTAACCTTTTCCCTGCACAGATACAGCAGGACACTATGTAATCTCTCCCCTGCACAGATACAGCAGGACACTATGTAACCTTTTCCTTGCACAGATACAGCAGGACACTATGTAACCTTTTCCTTGCACAGATGCAGCAGGACACTATGTAACCTTTTCCTTGCACAGATGCAGCAGGACACTATGTAATCTCTCCCCTGCACAGATACAGCAGGACACTATGTAACCTTTTCCCTGCACAGATACAGCAGGACACTATGTAACCTTTTCCCTGCACAGATGCAGCAGGACACTATGTAACCTTTTCCCTGCACAGATACAGCAGGACACTATGTAACCTTTTCCCTGCACAGATACAGCAGGACACTATGTAACCTTTTCCCTGCACAGATGCAGCAGAACACTATGTAACCTTTTCCCTGCACAGATGCAGCAGGACATTATGTAACCTTTTCCTTGCACAGATGCAGCAGGACACTATGTAACCTTTTCCCTGCACAGATGCAGCAGGACACTATGTAACCTTTTCCCTGCACAGATACAGCAGGACACTATGTAACCTTTTCCCTGCACAGATGCAGCTGGACACTATGTAACCTTTTCCCTGCACAGATGCAGCAGAACACTATGTAACCTTTTCCCTGCACAGATGCAGCAGAACACTATGTAACCTTTTCCCTGCACAGATGCAGCAGGACATTATGTAACCTTTTCCCTGCACAGATGCAGCAGGACACTATGTAATCTCTCCCCTGCACATATACAGCAGGACACTATTTAACCTTTTCCCTGCACAGATGCAGCAGAACACTATGTAACCTTTTCCCTGCACAGATGCTGCAGGACACTATGTAACCTTTTCCTTGCACAGATGCAGCAGGACACTATGTAACCTTTTCCCTGCACAGATGCAGCAGGACACTATGTAGCCTTTTCCCTGCACAGATGCAGCTGGACACTATGTAATCTCTCCCCTGCACAGATACAGCAGGACACTATGTAAACTTTTCCCTGCACAGATGCAGCAGGACACTATGTAACCTTTTCCCTGCACAGATGCAGCAGGACACTATGTAACCTTTTCCCTGCACAGATACAGCAGGACACTATGTAATCTCTCCACTGCACAGATACAGCAGGACACTATGTAACCTTTTCCCTGCACAGATGCAGCAGGACACTATGTAGCCTTTTCCCTGCACAGATGCAGCTGGACACTATGTAATCTCTCCCCTGCACAGATGCAGCAGGACACTATGTAACCTTTTCCTTGCACAGATGCAGCAGGACACTATGTAATCTCTCCCCTGCACAGATGCAGCAGGACACTATGTAACCTTTTCCTTGCACAGATACAGCAGGACACTATGTAACCTTTTCCCTGCACAGATACAGCAGGACACTATGTAACCTTTTCCCTGCACAGATACAGCAGGACACTATGTAACCTTTTCCCTGCACAGATGCAGCGGAACACTATGTAACCTTTTCCCTGCACAGATGCAGCAGGACACTATGTAATCTGTCCCCTGTACAGATACAGCAGGACACTATGTAACCTTTTCCCTGCACAGATACAGCAGGACACTATGTAACCTTTTCCTTGCACAGATGCAGCAGGACACTATGTAACCTTTTCCTTGCACAGATACAGCAGGACACTATGTAACCTTTTCCCTGCACAGATGCAGCAGGACACTATGTAACCTTTTCCTTGCACAGATACAGCAGGACACTATGTAACCTTTCCCCTGCACAGATGCAGCAGGACACTATGTAACCTTTTCCTTGCACAGATACAGCAGGACACTATGTAACCTTTCCCCTGCACAGATGCAGCAGGACACTATGTAATCTCTCCCCTGCACAGATACAGCAGGACACTATGTAACCTTTTCCTTGCACAGATACAGCAGGACACTATGTAACCTTTTCCCTGCACAGATGCAGCAGGACACTATGTAACCTTTTCCTTGCACAGATACAGCAGGACACTATGTAACCTTTCCCCTGCACAGATGCAGCAGGACACTATGTAACCTTTTCCTTGCACAGATACAGCAGGACACTATGTAATCTCTCCACTGCACAGATACAGCAGGACACTATGTAACCTTTTCCTTGCACAGATGCAGCAGGACACTATGTAACCTTTCCCCTGCACAGATGCAGCAGGACACTATGTAACCTTTTCCCTGCACAGATGCAGCAGGACACTATGTAACCTTTTCCCTGCACAGATACAGCAGGACACTATGTAATCTCTCCACTGCACAGATGCAGCAGGACACTATGTAATCTCTCCCCTGCATAGATACAGCAGGACACTATGTAACCTTTCCCCTGCACAGATGCAGCAGGACACTATGTAACCTTTTCCCTGCACAGATGCAGCAGGATACTATGTAACCTTTTCCCTGCACAGATGCAGCAGGACACTATGTAACCTTTTCCTTGCACAGATGCAGCAGGACACTATGTAACCTTTTCCCTGCACAGATACAGCAGGACACTATGTAACCTTTTCCCTGCACAGATGCAGCAGGACACTATGTAACCTTTTCCCTGCACAGATGCAGCAGGACACTATGTAACCTTTTCCTTGCACAGATGCAGCAGGACACTATGTAACCTTTTCCCTGCACAGATGCAGCAGGACACTATGTAACCTTTTCCTTGCACAGATACAGCAGGACACTATGTAATCTCTCCCCTGCACAGATACAGCAGGACACTATGTAATCTCTCCCCTGCACAGATACAGCAGGACACTATGTAACCTTTTCCCTGCACAGATGCAGCAGGACACTATGTAACCTTTTCCCTGCACAGATGCAGCAGGACATTATGTAACCTTTTCCCTGCACAGATACAGCAGGACACTATGTAACCTCTCCCCTGCACAGATACAGCAGGACACTATGTAACCTTTTCCTTGCACAGATGCAGCAGGACACTATGTAATCTCTCCACTGCACAGATGCAGCAGGACACTATGTAACCTTTTCCCTGCACAGATGCAGCAGGACACTATGTAACCTTTTCCCTGCACAGATGCAGCAGGACACTATGTAATCTCTCCCCTGCACAGATGCAGCAGGACACTATGTAACCTTTTCCCTGCACAGATGCAGCAGGACACTATGTAATCTCTCCCCTGCACAGATACAGCAGGACATTATGTAACCTTTTCCCTGCACAGATGCAGCAGGACACTATGTAACCTTTTCCCTGCACAGATGCAGCAGGACACTATGTAATCTCTCCCCTGCACAGATGCAGCAGGACACTATGTAACCTTTTCCCTGCACAGATACAGCAGGACACTATGTAATCTCTCCCCTGCACAGATGCAGCAGGACACTATGTAATCTCTCCACTGCACAGATACAGCAGGACACTATGTAACCTTTTCCTTGCACAGATGCAGCAGGACACTATGTAACCTTTTCCCTGCACAGATGCAGCAGGACACTATGTAACCTTTTCCTTGCACAGATGCAGCAGGACATTATGTAACCTTTTCCCTGCACAGATACAGCAGGACACTATGTAACCTTTTCCCTGCACAGATGCAGCAGGACACTATGTAACCTTTCCCCTGCACAGATACAGCAGGACACTATGTAACCTTTTCCTTGCACAGATACAGCAGGACACTATGTAACCTTTTCCCTGCACAGATACAGCAGGACACTATGTAATCTCTCCACTGCACAGATGCAGCAGGACATTATGTAACCTTTCCCCTGCACAGATGCAGCAGGACACTATGTAACCTCTTCCCTGCACAGATGCAGCAGGACACTATGTAACCTTTTCCTTGCACAGATACAGCAGGACACTATGTAACCTCTCCCCTGCACAGATGCAGCAGGACACTATGTAACCTCTCCCCTGCACAGATGCAGCAGGACACTATGTAACCTTTTCCTTGCACAGATGAAGCAGGACACTATGTAACCTTTTCCCTGCACAGATACAGCAGGACACTATGTAACCTCTCCCCTGCACAGATGCAGCAGGACACTATGTAACCTCTCCCCTGCACAGATACAGCAGGACACTATGTAACCTTTCCCCTGCACAGATGCAGCAGGACACTATGTAACCTTTTCCTTGCACAGATACAGCAGGACACTATGTAACCTTTCCCCTGCACAGATGCAGCAGGACACTATGTAATCTCTCCCCTGCACAGATACAGCAGGACACTATGTAACCTTTTCCTTGCACAGATACAGCAGGACACTATGTAACCTTTTCCCTGCACAGATGCAGCAGGACACTATGTAACCTTTTCCTTGCACAGATACAGCAGGACACTATGTAACCTTTCCCCTGCACAGATGCAGCAGGACACTATGTAACCTTTTCCTTGCACAGATACAGCAGGACACTATGTAATCTCTCCACTGCACAGATACAGCAGGACACTATGTAACCTTTTCCTTGCACAGATGCAGCAGGACACTATGTAACCTTTCCCCTGCACAGATGCAGCAGGACACTATGTAACCTTTTCCTTGCACAGATACAGCAGGACACTATGTAACCTTTTCCCTGCACAGATGCAGCAGGACACTATGTAACCTTTTCCCTGCACAGATACAGCAGGACACTATGTAATCTCTCCACTGCACAGATGCAGCAGGACACTATGTAATCTCTCCCCTGCATAGATACAGCAGGACACTATGTAACCTTTCCCCTGCACAGATGCAGCAGGACACTATGTAATCTCTCCCCTGCATAGATACAGCAGGACACTATGTAACCTTTTCCCTGCACAGATGCAGCAGGATACTATGTAACCTTTTCCCTGCACAGATGCAGCAGGACACTATGTAACCTTTTCCTTGCACAGATGCAGCAGGACACTATGTAACCTTTTCCCTGCACAGATACAGCAGGACACTATGTAACCTTTTCCCTGCACAGATGCAGCAGGACACTATGTAACCTTTTCCCTGCACAGATGCAGCAGGACACTATGTAACCTTTTCCTTGCACAGATGCAGCAGGACACTATGTAACCTTTTCCCTGCACAGATGCAGCAGGACACTATGTAACCTTTTCCTTGCACAGATACAGCAGGACACTATGTAATCTCTCCCCTGCACAGATACAGCAGGACACTATGTAATCTCTCCCCTGCACAGATACAGCAGGACACTATGTAACCTTTTCCCTGCACAGATGCAGCAGGACACTATGTAACCTTTTCCCTGCACAGATGCAGCAGGACATTATGTAACCTTTTCCCTGCACAGATACAGCAGGACACTATGTAACCTCTCCCCTGCACAGATACAGCAGGACACTATGTAACCTTTTCCTTGCACAGATGCAGCAGGACACTATGTAATCTCTCCACTGCACAGATGCAGCAGGACACTATGTAACCTTTTCCCTGCACAGATGCAGCAGGACACTATGTAACCTTTTCCCTGCACAGATGCAGCAGGACACTATGTAATCTCTCCCCTGCACAGATGCAGCAGGACACTATGTAACCTTTTCCCTGCACAGATGCAGCAGGACACTATGTAATCTCTCCCCTGCACAGATACAGCAGGACATTATGTAACCTTTTCCCTGCACAGATGCAGCAGGACACTATGTAACCTTTTCCCTGCACAGATGCAGCAGGACACTATGTAATCTCTCCCCTGCACAGATACAGCAGGACATTATGTAACCTTTTCCCTGCACAGATGCAGCAGGACACTATGTAACCTTTTCCCTGCACAGATGCAGCAGGACACTATGTAACCTTTTCCCTGCACAGATGCAGCAGGACACTATGTAACCTTTTCCCTGCACAGATACAGCAGGACACTATGTAATCTCTCCCCTGCACAGATGCAGCAGGACACTATGTAATCTCTCCACTGCACAGATACAGCAGGACACTATGTAACCTTTTCCTTGCACAGATGCAGCAGGACACTATGTAACCTTTTCCCTGCACAGATGCAGCAGGACACTATGTAACCTTTTCCTTGCACAGATGCAGCAGGACATTATGTAACCTTTTCCCTGCACAGATACAGCAGGACACTATGTAACCTTTTCCCTGCACAGATGCAGCAGGACACTATGTAACCTTTCCCCTGCACAGATACAGCAGGACACTATGTAACCTTTTCCTTGCACAGATACAGCAGGACACTATGTAACCTTTTCCCTGCACAGATACAGCAGGACACTATGTAATCTCTCCACTGCACAGATGCAGCAGGACATTATGTAACCTTTCCCCTGCACAGATGCAGCAGGACACTATGTAACCTCTTCCCTGCACAGATGCAGCAGGACACTATGTAACCTTTTCCTTGCACAGATGCAGCAGGACACTATGTAACCTCTCCCCTGCACAGATGCAGCAGGACACTATGTAACCTCTCCCCTGCACAGATGCAGCAGGACACTATGTAACCTTTTCCTTGCACAGATGAAGCAGGACACTATGTAACCTTTTCCCTGCACAGATACAGCAGGACACTATGTAACCTCTCCCCTGCACAGATGCAGCAGGACACTATGTAACCTCTCCCCTGCACAGATGCAGCAGGACACTATGTAACCTCTTCCCTGCACAGATGCAGCAGGACACTATGTAACCTCTTCCCTGCACAGATGCAGCAGGACACTATGTAACCTTTTCCTTGCACAGATGAAGCAGGACACTATGTAACCTTTTCCCTGCACAGATACAGCAGGACACTATGTAACCTCTCCACTGCACAGATGCAGCAGGACACTATGTAACCTTTTCCCTGCACAGATGCAGCAGGACACTATGTAACCTCTCCCCTGCACAGATGCAGCAGGACACTATGTAACCTCTTCCCTGCACAGATGCAGCAGGACACTATGTAACCTTTTCCTTGCACAGATGAAGCAGGACACTATGTAATCTCTCCCCTGCACAGATACAGCAGGACACTATGTAACCTCTTCCCTGCACAGATGCAGCAGGACACTATGTAACCTCTTCCCTGCACAGATGCAGCAGGACACTATGTAACCTCTTCCCTGCACAGATGCAGCAGGACACTATGTAACCTTTTCCTTGCACAGATGAAGCAGGACACTATGTAACCTTTTCCCTGCACAGATACAGCAGGACACTATGTAACCTCTCCCCTGCACAGATACAGCAGGACACTATGTAACCTTTTCCTTGCACAGATACAGCAGGACACTATGTAACCTCTTCCCTGCACAGATGCAGCAGGACACTATGTAACCTTTTCCTTGCACAGATGAAGCAGGACACTATGTAACCTTTTCCTTGCACAGATGCAGCAGGACACTATGTAACCTTTTCCTTGCACAGATGAAGCAGGACACTATGTAACCTTTTCCCTGCACAGATACAGCAGGACACTATGTAACCTCTCCCCTGCACAGATACAGCAGGACACTATGTAACCTTTTCCTTGCACAGATACAGCAGGACACTATGTAACCTCTTCCCTGCACAGATGCAGCAGGACACTATGTAACCTTTTCCTTGCACAGATGAAGCAGGACACTATGTAACCTTTTCCTTGCACAGATACAGCAGGACACTATGTAACCTTTTCCTTGCACAGATACAGCAGGACACTATGTAACCTTTTCCCTGCACAGATGCAGCAGGACACTATGTAACCTTTTCCTTGCACAGATACAGCAGGACACTATGTAACCTTTTCCTTGCACAGATGCAGCAGGACACTATGTAACCTTTTCCTTGCACAGATGCAGCAGGACACTATGTAACCTTTTCCTTGCACAGATACAGCAGGACACTATGTAATCTCTCCCCTGCACAGATACAGCAGGACACTATGTAATCTCTCCCCTGCACAGATGCAGCAGAACACTATGTAACCTTTTCCTTGCACAGATACAGCAGGACACTATGTAACCTTTTCCTTGCACAGATGCAGCAGGACACTATGTAACCTTTCCCCTGCACATATACAGCAGGACACTATGTAACCTTTTCCTTGCACAGATACAGCAGGACACTATGTAACCTTTTCCCTGCACAGATGCAGCAGGACACTATGTAACCTTTTCCTTGCACAGATGCAGCAGGACACTATGTAACCCTTTCCTTGCACAGATGCAGCAGGACACTATGTAACCTTTTCCTTGCACAGATGCAGCAGGACACTATGTAACCTTTTCCCTGCACAGATGCAGCAGGACACTATGTAACCTTTTCCCTGCACAGATGCAGCAGGACACTATGTAACCTTTCCCCTGCACAGATACAGCAGGACACTATGTAACCTTTTCCTTGCACAGATACAGCAGGACACTATGTAACCTTTTCCCTGCACAGATTCAGCAGGACACTATGTAATCTCTCCACTGCACAGATGCAGCAGGACATTATGTAACCTTTCCCCTGCACAGATGCAGCAGGACACTATGTAACCTTTTCCCTGCACAGATGCAGCAGGACACTATGTAACCTTTCCCCTGCACAGATGCAGCAGGACACTATGTAACCTTTTCCCTGCACAGATGCAGCAGGACACTATGTAACCTTTCCCCTGCACAGATGCAGCAGGACACTATGTAACCTCTTCCCTGCACAGATGCAGCAGGACACTATGTAACCTTTTCCTTGCACAGATGCAGCAGGACACTATGTAACCTCTCCCCTGCACAGATGCAGCAGGACACTATGTAACCTCTCCCCTGCACAGATGCAGCAGGACACTATGTAACCTTTTCCCTGCACAGATGCAGCAGGACACTATGTAACCTTTTCCTTGCACAGATGCAGCAGGACACTATGTAACCTTTTCCTTGCACAGATGCAGCAGGACACTATGTAACCTCTCCCCTGCACAGATGCAGCAGGACACTATGTAACCTTTTCCCTGCACAGATGCAGCAGGACACTATGTAACCTTTTCCTTGCACAGATGCAGCAGGACACTATGTAACCTCTTCCCTGCACAGATGCAGCAGGACACTATGTAACCTTTTCCTTGCACAGATGAAGCAGGACACTATGTAACCTTTTCCCTGCACAGATACAGCAGGACACTATGTAACCTCTCCCCTGCACAGATGCAACAGGACACTATGTAACCTCTCCCCTGCACAGATGCAGCAGGACACTATGTAACCTTTTCCTTGCACAGATGAAGCAGGACACTATGTAACCTTTTCCTTGCACAGATGCAGCAGGACACTATGTAACCTTTTCCTTGCACAGATACAGCAGGACACTATGTAACCTTTTCCTTGCACAGATACAGCAGGACACTATGTAACCTTTTCCTTGCACAGATACAGCAGGACACTATGTAACCTTTTCCTTGCACAGATGCAGCAGGACACTATGTAACCTTTTCCTTGCACAGATGCAGCAGGACACTATGTAACCTTTTCCTTGCACAGATGCAGCAGGACACTATGTAACCTTTTCCCTGCACAGATGCAGCAGGACACTATGTAACCTTTTCCCTGCACAGATACAGCAGGACACTATGTAACCTTTTCCCTGCACAGATGCAGCAGGACACTATGTAACCTTTTCCCTGCACAGATACAGCAGGACACTATGTAATCTCTCCCCTGCACAGATGCAGCAGGACACTATGTAACCTTTTCCTTGCACAGATGCAGCAGGACACTATGTAACCTTTTCCCTGCACAGATACAGCAGGACACTATGTAACCTTTTCCCTGCACAGATGCAGCAGGACACTATGTAACCTTTTCCTTGCACAGATGCAGCAGGACACTATGTAACCTTTTCCCTGCACAGATGCAGCAGGACACTATGTAATCTCTCCACTGCACAGATACAGCAGGACACTATGTAACCTTTTCCCTGCACAGATGCAGCAGGACACTATGTAATCTCTCCACTGCACAGATACAGCAGGACACTATGTAACCTTTTCCTTGCACAGATACAGCAGGACACTATGTAACCTTTTCCTTGCACAGATGCAGCAGGACACTATGTAACCTTTTCCTTGCACAGATGCAGCAGGACACTATGTAACCTTTTCCTTGCACAGATACAGCAGGACACTATGTAACCTTTTCCCTGCACAGATACAGCAGGACACTATGTAACCTTTTCCCTGCACAGATGCAGCAGGACACTATGTAACCTTTTCCCTGCACAGATACAGCAGGACACTATGTAACCTTTTCCCTGCACAGATACAGCAGGACACTATGTAATCTCTCCACAGATACAGCAGGACACTATGTAATCTCTCCACAGATACAGCAGGACACTATGTAACCTTTTCCCTGCACAGATGCAGCAGGACACTATGTAATCTCTCCACAGATACAGCAGGACACTATGTAACCTTTTCCCTGCACAGATGCAGCAGGACACTATGTAACCTTTTCCCTGCACAGATGCAGCAGGACACTATGTAACCTTTTCCCTGCACAGATGCAGCAGGACACTATGTAACCTTTTCCTTGCACAGATACAGCAGGACACTATGTAAACTTTTCCTTGCACAGATACAGCAGGACACTATGTAACCTTTTCCCTGCACAAATACAGCAGGACACTATGTAACCTTTTCCCTGCACAGATGCAGCAGGACACTATGTAACCTTTTCCTTGCACAGATGCAGCAGGACACTATGTAACCTTTTCCCTGCACAGATGAAGCAGGACAGTATGTAACCTTTTCCCTGCACAGATACAGCAGGACACTATGTAACCTTTTCCCTGCACAGATACAGCAGGACACTATGTAACCTTTTCCCTGCACAAATACAGCAGGACACTATGTAACCTTTTCCCTGCACAGATGCAGCAGGACACTATGTAACCATTTCCTTGCACAGATGCAGCAGGACACTATGTAACCTTTTCCTTGCACAGATGCAGCAGGACACTATGTAACCTTTTCCCTGCACAGATGCAGCAGGACACTATGTAACCTTTTCCCTGCACAGATACAGCAGGACACTATGTAACCTTTTCCCTGCACAGATACAGCAGGACACTATGTAACCTTTTCCCTGCACAGATACAGCAGGACACTATGTAACCTTTTCCTTGCACAGATGCAGCAGGACACTATGTAACCTTTTCCCTGCACAGATGCAGCAGGACACTATGTAACCTTTTCCTTGCACAGATGCAGCAGGACACTATGTAACCTTTTCCCTGCACAGATACAGCAGGACACTATGTAACCTTTTCCCTGCACAGATACAGCAGGACACTATGTAACCTTTTCACTGCACAGATATAGCAGGACACTATGTAACCTTTTCCCTGCACAGATACAGCAGGACACTATGTAACCTTTCCCCTGCACAGATGCAGCAGGACACTATGTAACCTTTTCCTTGCACAGATGCAGCAGGACACTATGTAACCTTTTCCCTGCACAGATACAGCAGGACACTATGTAATCTCTCCACTGCACAGATACAGCAGGACACTATGTAATCTCTCCCCTGCACAGATGCAGCAGGACACTATGTAACCTTTTCCTTGCACAGATGCAGCAGGACACTATGTAACCTTTTCCCTGCACAGATACAACAGGACACTATGTAACCTTTTCCCTGCACAGATACAGCAGGACACTATGTAACCTTTTC
Organism: Anomaloglossus baeobatrachus; assembly: GCF_048569485.1. Lineage (NCBI taxonomy): Eukaryota > Metazoa > Chordata > Amphibia > Anura > Aromobatidae > Anomaloglossus > Anomaloglossus baeobatrachus. Next base: position 1,134,989 of record NC_134362.1, read on the forward strand.
CTTGCACAGATGCAGCAGGACACTATGTAACCTTTTCCCTGCACAGATACAGCAGGACACTATGTAACCTTTTCCCTGCACAGATGCAGCAGGACACTATATAATCTTTTCCCTGCACAGATACAGCAGGACACTGTAACCTTTTCCCTGCACAGATGCAGCAGGACACTATGTAACCTTTTCCTTGCACAGATGCAGCAGGACACTATGTAACCTTTTCCCTGCACAGATACAGCAGGACACTATGTAACCTTTTCCTTGCACAGATGCAGCAGGACACTATGTAATCTCTCCCCTGCACAGATACAGCAGGACACTATGTAACCTTTTCCTTGCACAGATGCAGCAGGACACTATGTAATCTCTCCCCTGCACAGATACAGCAGGACACTATGTAATCTCTCCCCTGCACATATACAGCAGGACACTATGTAGCCTTTTCCCTGCACAGATACAGCAGGACACTATGTAATCTCTCCCCTGCACAGATGCAGCAGGACACTATGTAACCTTTTCCCTGCACAGATGCAGCAGGACACTATGTAACCTTTTCCCTGCACAGATACAGCAGGACACTATGTAGCCTTTTCCCTGCACAGATGCAGCAGGACACTATGTAATCTCTCCCCTGCACAGATGCAGCAGAACACTATGTAACCTTTTCCTTGCACAGATGCAGCAGGACACTATGTAATCTCTCCCCTGCACAGATACAGCAGGACACTATGTAGCCTTTTCCCTGCACAGATACAGCAGAACATTATGTAACCTTTTCCCTGCACAGATGCAGCAGAACACTATGTAACCTTTTCCCTGCACAGATGCAGCAGGACACTATGTAACCTTTTCCCTGCACAGATGCAGCAGAACATTATGTAATCTCTCCCCTGCACAGATGCAGCAGGACACTATGTAACCTTTTCCTTGCACAGATACAGCAGGACACTATGTAATCTCTCCCCTGCACAGATGCAGCAGGACACTATGTAACCTTTTCCTTGCACAGATGCAGCAGGACACTATGTAACCTTTTCCCTGCACAGATGCAGCAGAACACTATGTAACCTTTTCCCTGCACAGATGCAGCAGGACACTATGTAACCTTTTCCCTGCACAGATACAGCAGGACACTATGTAACCTTTTCCCTGCACAGATGCAGCAGGACACTATGTAACCTTTTCCCTGCACAGATGCAGCAGGACACTATGTAACCTTTTCCCTGCACAGATGCAGCAGGACACTATGTAACCTTTTCCCTGCACAGATGCAGCAGGACACTATGTAACCTTTTCCCTGCACAGATGCAGCAGGACACTATGTAACCTTTTCCTTGCACAGATGCAGCAGGACACTATGTAACCTTTTCCTTGCACAGATACAGCAGGACACTATGTAACCTTTTCCCTGCACAGATGCAGCAGGACACTATGTAACCTTTTCCCTGCACAGATACAGTAGGACACTATGTAACCTTTTCCTTGCACAGATGCAGCAGGACACTATGTAACCTTTTCCTTGCACAGATACAGCAGGACACTATGTAACCTTTTCCCTGCACAGATGCAGCAGGACACTATGTAACCTTTTCCTTGCACAGATACAGCAGGACACTATGTAACCTTTTCCCTGCACAGATGCAGCAGGACACTATGTAACCTTTTCCCTGCACAGATGCAGCAGGACACTATGTAACCTTTTCCCTGCACAGATGCAGCAGGACACTATGTAACCTTTTCCTTGCACAGATGCAGCAGGACACTATGTAACCTTTTCCTTGCACAGATACAGCAGGACACTATGTAACCTTTTCCCTGCACAGATGCAGCAGGACACTATGTAACCTTTTCCCTGCACAGATACAGTAGGACACTATGTAACCTTTTCCTTGCACAGATGCAGCAGGACACTATGTAACCTTTTCCCTGCACAGATGCAGCAGGACACTATGTAACCTTTTCCCTGCACAGATGCAGCAGGACACTATGTAACCTTTTCCTTGCACAGATACAGCAGGACATTATGTAACCTTTCCCCTGCACAGATGCAGCAGGACACTATGTAACCTTTTCCCTGCACAGATGCAGCAGGACACTATGTAACCTTTTCCCTGCACAGATGCAGCAGGACATTATGTAACCTTTCCCCTGCACAGATGCAGCAGGACATTATGTAACCTTTTCCCTGCACAGATGCAGCAGGACACTATGTAACCTTTTCCCTGCACAGATGCAGCAGGACACTATGTAACCTTTTCCTTGCACAGATACAGCAGGACACTATGTAACCTTTTCCCTGCACAGATGCAGCAGGACATTATGTAACCTTTTCCCTGCACAGATACAGCAGGACACTATGTAACCTTTTCCCTGCACAGATACAGCAGGACACTATGTAACCTTTTCCCTGCACAGATACAGCAGGACACTATGTAACCTTTTCCCTGCACAGATACAGTAGGACACTATGTAACCTTTTCCTTGCACAGATGCAGCAGGACACTATGTAACCTTTTCCTTGCACAGATTCAGCAGGACACTATGTAACCTTTTCCTTGCACAGATACAGCAGGACACTATGTAACCTTTTCCCTGCACAGATGCAGCAGGACACTATGTAACCTTTTCCTTGCACAGATGCAGCAGGACACTATGTAACCTTTTCCCTGCACAGATGCAGCAGGACATTATGTAACCTTTTCCTTGCACAGATGCAGCAGGACATTATGTAACCTTTTCCTTGCACAGATACAGCAGGACACTATGTAACCTTTTCCCTGCACAGATACAGCAGGACACTATGTAACCTTTTCCCTGCACAGATGCAGCAGGACACTGTGTAACCTTTTCCCTGCACAGATACAGCAGGACACTATGTAATCTCTCCCCTGCACAGATACAGCAGGACACTATGTAACCTTTTCCCTGCACAGATGCAGCAGGACACTGTGTAACCTTTTCCCTGCACAGATACAGCAGGACACTATGTAATCTCTCCCCTGCACAGATGCAGCAGGACACTATGTAACCTTTTCCCTGCACAGATACAGCAGGACACTATGTAACCTTTTCCTTGCACAGATACAGCAGGACACTATGTAACCTTTTCCTTGCACAGATGCAGCAGGACACTATGTAACCTTTTCCTTGCACAGATACAGCAGGACACTATGTAACCTCTCCCCTGCACAGATACAGCAGGACACTATGTAACCTCTCCCCTGCACAGATGCAGCAGGACACTATGTAACCTTTTCCTTGCACAGATACAGCAGGACACTATGTAACCTTTTCCCTGCACAGATGCAGCAGGACACTATGTAACCTTTTCCTTGCACAGATGCAGCAGGACACTGTGTAACCTTTTCCCTGCACAGATACAGCAGGACACTATGTAACCTTTTCCCTGCACAGATGCAGCAGGACACTATGTAACCTTTTCCCTGCACAGATGCAACAGGACACTATGTAACCTTTTCCCTGCACAGATACAGCAGGACACTATGTAACCTTTTCCTTGCACAGATGCAGCAGGACACTATGTAACCTTTTCCCTGCACAGATGCAGCAGGACACTATGTAACCTTTTCCCTGCACAGATGCAGCAGGACACTATGTAACCTTTTCCCTGCACAGATACAGCAGGACACTATGTAACCTTTTCCTTGCACAGATGCAGCAGGACACTATGTAACCTTTTCCCTGCACAGATGCAGCAGGACACTATGTAATCTCTCCACTGCACAGATGCAGCAGGACACTATGTAACCTTTTCCCTGCACAGATGCAGCAGGACACTATGTAGCCTTTTCCCTGCACAGATGCAGCTGGACACTATGTAATCTCTCCACTGCACAGATGCAGCAGGACACTATGTAACCTTTTCCCTGCACAGATGCAGCAGGACACTATGTAACCTTTTCCCTGCACAGATGCAGCAGGACACTATGTAACCTTTTCCCTGCACAGATGCAGCAGGACACTATGTAACCTTTTCCCTGCACTGATGCAGCAGGACACTATGTAACCTTTTCCCTGCACTGATGCAGCAGGACACTATGTAACCTTTTCCCTGCACAGATACAGCAGGACACTATGTAACCTTTTCCTTGCACAGATGCAGCAGGACACTATGTAACCTTTTCCCTGCACAGATGCAGCAGGACACTATGTAATCTCTCCACTGCACAGATGCAGCAGGACACTATGTAACCTTTTCCCTGCACAGATGCAGCAGGACACTATGTAACCTTTTCCCTGCACAGATGCAGCAGGACACTATGTAACCTTTTCCCTGCACAGATGCAGCAGGACACTATGTAACCTTTTCCCTGCACTGATGCAGCAGGACACTATGTAACCTTTTCCCTGCACTGATGCAGCAGGACACTGTGTCCCCTCGGTTCCCCCCGTCTTCCTCCTCAGATGCTGGCTGTGGGGGGCTTACCATGCCGTCTGAGCAGGTGGAGCGGGGGCTGGAGGCGTCGGAGTCCCCGCTGTAGCGCTCCAGCACGGGGCAGCAGCTGTCCTCCTGCTCCCGGAGCAGCGCCTGCAAGCTCTCGATGTAGCGGATGGCGTTGCGCAGGATCTCCACCTTGGGCAGCCTTTGGTTGGGGTTACTGGACGTGCATCTTTTCAGAGTCTCGAAAGCCTCGTTGACTTTGCTGAGTCGCCTCCTCTCCCTCATGGTGGCTGCCTTTCTGCGGTCTGCATTGGTGGTCTTTCTCTTGCACGCTTTACAAGCCCATAGCAGGCATCTTCCTGCCTGGTGGTGGCCACTGGGGGCTCGGACGTGCTCGTCTTCAGTATGGTGCTGGTGGTCTTCAGGCTTCAGCAGAGTAACGTGCACTAGCCTGGGGTCCAGGTCCTCAAAGAACTGCATGTCTGAAGTGTTAAAGCAGGGGTCATCATAGAAGTCCTCAGCAGCAGAGAAGGAGCAGAGGGAGTTGTCAGCCTGAACCTCCATGTCCCGGAGAGGGGGTGACAGCAAGTCCATGGAGACCACCAGACAGAATGCCGCAAGTGCTGGGAGGACTCCACAAGAAGAAGAGGCAAGTTCTCCAGACCAGCAGCTGGCCCCCTTTATACATGGACGGGGGTCTCCTGGGGGGTCTCACTTCACACTTGTCTTATGATCGCCAATCGGCGATCACAGCGGGCGAAGGCGTGAAGCAGAAGCCTCTGATTGGCAGACAGTTTAAATCCCAGAGAAAAGTTCTTATCTCCAGAAGTACATAGAATCTGAAGGAATCTGGTGCAACGGGAGAGGACCATGGACGGATCTCCCCAGTACTGAGGGTAATCACCATGGACGGATTTCCCCAGTGCTAAGATTATTCACCATGGACGGATCTCCCCAGCGCTGAGAGTAATCACAATGGACGGATCTCCCCAGTGCTGAGAGTAATCACAATGGACGGATCTCCCCAGTACTGAGGGTAATCACCATGGACGGATTTCCCCAGTGCTGAGATTAATCACCATGAAAGGATCTCTCCAGTGCTGAGGGTAATCACCATGAATGAACAGATCTCCCGAGTGCTAAGATTAATCACCATGGACGGATCTCCCCAGTGCTGAGGGTAATCACCATGGACGGATCTCCCCAGTACTGAGGGTAATCACCATGGACAGATTTCCCCAGTGCTGAGGATAATCACCATGGACGGATCTCCCCAGTGCTGAGATTAATCACCATGAAAGGATCTCTCCAGTGCTGAGGGTAATCACAATGGACGGATCTCCCCAGTGCTGAGAGTAATCAACATGAACGGATCTCCCTAGTGCTAAGATTAATCACCATAGACGGATCTCCCCAGTGCTGAGAGCAATCACCATGGACGGATCTCCCCAGTGCTGAGGATAATCACCATGGACAGATCTCCCCAGTGCTGAGAGTAATCACCATAGACGGATCTCCCTAGTGCTGAGAGTAATCGCCATGGACGGATCTCCCCAGTACTGAGCGTAATCACCATGGACGGATCTCCCCAGTGCTGACGGTACTCACCATGGACGGATCTCCCCAGTGCTGAGAGTACTCACCATGGACGGATCTCCCCAGTGCTGAGAGTAATCGACATGGACGGATCTCCCCAGTGCTGAGAGTAAATCGCCATGGACGGATCTCCCCAGTGCTGAGCGTAATCACCATGAACGGATCTCCCCAGTGCTGACGGTAATCACCATGGACGTTTCTCCCCAGTGCTGAGGATAATCACCATGGACGGATCTCGCCAGTGCTGAGAGTAATCACCATGGACGGATCTCCCCAGTGCTGAGAGTAATCACCATGGATGATCGGATCTCCCCAGTACTGAGAATAATCCCCATGGACGGATTTCCCCAGTGCTGAGATTAATCACCATGAAAGGATCTCCCCAGCGCTGAGGGTAATCACCATGGATGAACAGATCTCCCTAGTGCTAAGATTAATCACCATGGACGGATCTCCCCAGTGCTGAGGGTAATCACCATGGACGGATCTCCCCAGTACTGAGGGTAATCACCATGGACGGATTTCCCCAGTGCTGAGGATAATCACCATGGACGGATCTCCCCAGTGCTGAGATTAATCACCATGAAAGGATCTCTCCAGTGCTGAGGGTAATCACAATGGACGGATCTCCCCAGTGCTGAGAGTAATCAACATGAACGGATCTCCCTAGTGCTAAGATTAATCACCATAGACGGATCTCTCCAGTGCTGAGGGTAATCACCATAGACGGATCTCCCCAGTGCTGAGAGCAATCACCATGGACGGATCTCCCCAGTGCTGAGAGTAATCACCATAGACGGATCTCCCCAGTGCTGAGGATAATCACCATGGACAGATCTCCCCAGTGCTGAGAGTAATCGCCATGGACGGATCTCCCCAGTACTGAGCGTAATCACCATGGATGGATCTCCCCAGTGCTGACGGTAATCACCATGGATGGATCTCCCCAGTGCTGAGAGTACTCACCATGGACGGATCTCCCCAGTGCTGAGAGTAATCGCCATGGACGGATCTCCCCAGTGCTGAGAGTAAATCGCCATGGACGGATCTCCCCAGTGCTGAGCGTAATCACCATGAACGGATCTCCCCAGTGCTGACGGTAATCACCATGGACGTTTCTCCCCAGTGCTGAGGATAATCACCATGGACGGATCTCGCCAGTGCTGAGAGTAATCACCATGGACGGATCTCCCCAGCGCTGAGGGTAATCACCATGGATGAACAGATCTCCCTAGTGCTAAGATTAATCACCATGGACGGATCTCCCCAGTGCTGAGGGTAATCACCATGGACGGATCTCCCCAGTACTGAGGGTAATCACCATGGACGGATCTCCCCAGTACTGAGGGTAATCACCATGGACGGATTTCCCCAGTGCTGAGGATAATCACCATGAAAGGATCTCTCCAGTGCTGAGGGTAATCACAATGGACGGATCTCCCCAGTGCTGAGAGTAATCACCATGGACGGATTTCCCCAGTGCTGAGAGTAATCACCATAGACGGATCTCCCCAGTGCTGAGGATAATCACCATGGACAGATCTCCCCAGTGCTGAGAGTAATCGCCATGGACGGATCTCCCCAGTACTGAGCGTAATCACCATGGACGGATCTCCCCAGTGCTGAGAGTACTCACCATGGACGGATCTCCCCAGTGCTGAGAGTAATCACCATGGACGGATCTCCCCAGTGCTGAGAGTAAATCGCCATGGACGGATCTCCCCAGTGCTGAGCGTAATCACCATGAACGGATCTCCCCAGTGCTGACGGTAATCACCATGAACGGATCTCCCCAGCGCTGAGGGTAATCACCATGGATGAACAGATCTCCCTAGTGCTAAGATTAATCACCATGGACGGATCTCCCCAGTGCTGAGAGTAATCACAATGGACGGATCTCCCCAGTGCTGAGAGTAATCAACATGAACGGATCTCTCTAGTGCTAAGATTAATCACCATAGACGGATCTCCCCAGTGCTGAGGGTAATCACCATGGACGGATCTCCCCAGTGCTGAGGACAATCACCATGGACGGATCTCCCCAGTGCTGAGAGCAATCACCATGGACGGATCTCCCCAGTGCTGAGAGCAATCACCATGGACGGATCTCCCCAGTGCTGAGAGTAATCACCATAGACGGATCTCCAGAGTGCTGAGGATAATCACCATGGACAGATCTCACCAGTGCTGAGAGTAATCACCATAGACGGATCTCCCTAGTGCTGAGAGTAATCGCCATGGACGGATCTCCCCAGTACTGAGCGTAATCACCATGGACGGATCTCCCCAGTGCTGACGGTAATCACCATGGATGGATCTCCCCAGTGCTGAGTGTAATCACCATGGACGGATCTCCCCAGTGCTGAGAGCAATCACCATGGACGGATCTCCCCAGTGCTGAGAGCAATCACCATGGACGGATCTCCCCAGTGCTGAGGGTAATCACCATGGACGGATCTCCCCAGTGCCGAGGAAGCCCCATGGACGGATGTCCCCAGTGCTGAGGGTAATCATCATGGACGGATGTCCCCAGTGCTGAGGGTAATCATCATGGACGGATTTCCCCAGTGCTGAGAGTAATCATCATGGACGGATTTCCCCAGCGCTGAGAGTAATCACCATGGACGGAGCTCCCCAGCGCTGAGGGTAATCACCATGGACGGATCTCCCCAGTGCTGAGAGCAATCACCATGGACGGATCTCCGCAGTGCTGAGGGTAATCACCATGGACAAAATTCCCCAGTGCTGAAGGTAATCACCATGGATGGATCTCCCCAGTGCTGAGGGTAATATCAATGGACGGATCTCCCCAGTGCTGAGAGTAATCACCATGGACAAAATTCCCCAGTGCTGAAGGTAATCACCATGGACGGATCTCCCCTGTGCTAAGAGTAATAACCATGGACGGATCTCCCCAGTGCTGAGGGTAATCCCCATGGACGGATCTCCCCAGTGCTGAGAGTAATTACCATGGACGGATCTCCCCAGTGCTGAGGGTAATCACAATGGACGGATCTCCCCAGTGCTGAGAGTAATCAACATGAAAGGATCTCCCCAATGCTGAGTGTAATCACCATGGATGGATCTCCCCAATGCTGAGGGTAATCACCATGGATGAACAGATCTCCCCAGTGCTAAGAGTAATCACCGTGGACGGATCTCCCCAGTGCTGAGGGTAATCATCATGGACGGATTTCCCCAGTGCTGAGAGTAATCACCATGGACGGATCTCCCCAGTGCTGAGAGTAATCACCATGGACGGATCTCCCCAGTGCTGAGATTAATCACCATGGACGGATCTCCCCAGTGCCGAGGAAGCCCCATGGACGGATCTCCCCAGTACTGAGAGTAATCACAATGGACGGATCTCCCCAGTGCTGAGAGTAATCACCATAGACGGATCTCCCCAGTGCTGAGGGTAATCACCATGGACGGATCTCCCCAGTGCTGAGGGTAATCACCATGGACGGATCTCCCCAGTGCTAAGAGTAATCACCATGGACGGATCTCCCCAGTGCCGAGGAAGCCCCATGGACGGATGTCCCCAATGCTGAGGGTAATCATCATGGACGGATCTCCCCAGTGCTGACGGTAATCACCATGGACAAAATTCCCCAGTGCTGAGGGTAATCACCATGGATGGATCTCCCCAGTGCTGAGGGTAATCACTATGGACGGATCTCCCCAGTGCTGAGAGTAATCACCATGGACAGATCTCCCCAGTGCTGAGAGTAATCACCATGGATGGATCTCCCCAGTGCTAAGAGTAATCACCATGGACGGATCTCCCCAGTGCTGAGGGTAATCACCATGGATGGATCTCCCCAGTGCTAAGAGTAATCACCATGGACGGATCTCCCCAGTGCTGAGGGTAATCACCATGGACGGATCTCCCCAGTGCTGAGGGTAATCACCATGGACGGATCTCCCCAGTGCTAAGAGTAATCACCATGGACGGATCTCCCCAGTGCCGAGGAAGCCCCATGGACGGATGTCCCCAGTGCTGAGGGTAATCATCATGGACGGATTTCCCCAGTGCTGAGAGCAATCACCATGGACGGATCTCCCCAGTGCTGAGATTAATCACCATGGACGGATCTCCCCAGTGCTGAGAGTAATCGCCATGGACGGATCTCCCCAGTGCTGAGAGTAATCGCCATGGACGGATCTCCCCAGGACTGAGAGTAATCACCATGGACGGATCTCCCCAGTGCTGAGCGTAATCCCCATGGACGGATCTCCCCAGTGCTGACGGTAATCACCATGAACGGATCTCCCCAGTGCTGACGGTAATCACCATGGACGTTTCTCCCCAGTGCTGAGGATAATCACCATGGACGTTTCTCCCCAGTGCTGAGGATAATCACCATGGACGGATCTCCCCAGTGCTGAGAGTAATCACCATGGATGGATCTCCCCAGTACTGAGAGTAATCACCATGGATGGATCTCCCCAGTACTGAGAGTAATCACCATGGACGGATCTCACCAGTGCTGAGGGTAATCACCATGGACGGATCTCCCCAGTGCTGAGGAAGCCCCATGGACGGATCTCTCCAGTGCTGAGAGTAATCACAATGGACGGATCTCCCCAGTGCTGAGTGTAATCACCATGGATGGATCTCCCCAGTGCTGAGGGTAATCACCATGGATGAACGGATCTCCCCAGTGCTGAGAGTAATCACCATGGATGGATCTCCCCAGTGCTGAGAGTAATCACCATAGACGGATCTCCCCAGTGCTGAGAGTAATCACCATGGATGGATCTCCCCAATGCTGAGGGTAATCACCATGGACGGATCTCCTCAGTGCTGAGGGTAATCACCATGGACGGATCTCCCCAGTGCTGAGAGTAATCACCATGGACGGATCTCCCCAGTGGTGAGAGCAATCACCATGGACGGAACTCCCCAGTGCTGAGAGTAATCACCATAGACAGATCTCCCCAGTGCTGAGGGTAATCACCATGGACGGATCTCCCCAGTGCTGAGGGTAATCACCATGGACGGATCTCCCCAGTGCTAAGAGTAATCACCATGGACGGATCTCCCCAGTGCCGAGGAAGCCCCATGGACGGATGTCCCCAATGCTGAGGGTAATCATCATGGACGGATCTCCCCAGTGCTGAGGGTAATCATCATGGACGGATTTCCCCAGTGCTGAGGGTAATCACCATGGGCGGATCTCCCCAGTGCTGAGGGTAATCACCATGGACGGATCTCCCCAGTGCTGAGGGTAGTCACCATGGACGGATCTCCCCAGTGCTGACGGTAATCACCATGGACAAAATTCCCCAGTGCCGAAGGTAATCACCATGGATGGATCTCCCCAGTGCTGAGGGTAATATCAATGGACGGATCTCCCCAGTGCTGAGAGTAATCAACATGAAAGGATCTCCCCAGTGCTGAGGGTAATCACCATGGATGAACAGATCTCCCTAGTGCTAAGATTAATCACCATGGACGGATCTCCCCAGTGCTGAGAGTAGTCACAATGGACGGATCTCCCCAGTGCTGAGAGTAATCAACATGAATGGATCTCCCCAGTGCTGAGAGTAATCACCATGGACGGATCTCCCCAGTGCTGAGAGCAATCACCATGGACAGATCTCCCCAGCGCTAAGAGAAATCACCATGGACGGATCTCCCCAGTGCTCAGAATAATCACCATGGACGGATCTCCCCAGTGCTAAGAGTAATCACCATGGACGGATCTCCCCAGTGCTGAGGGTAATCACCATGGACGGATCTCCCCAGTGCTGAGAGCAATCACCATGGACGGATCTCCCCAATGCTAAGAGTAATCACCATGGACGGATGTCCCCAGTGCTGAGGGTAATCACCATGGACGGATGTCCCCAGTGCTGAGGGTAATCACCATGGACGGATCTCCCCAGTGCTGAGGGTAATCACCATGGACGGATTTCCCCAGTGCTGAGAGTAATCACCATGGACGGATCTCCCCAGTGCTGAGATTAATCACCACGGACGGATCTCCCCAGTGCTGAGAGCAATCACCATGGACGGATCTCCCCAGTGCTGAGGGTAATCACCATGGACGGATCTTCCCAGTGCTGACGGTAATCACCATGGACAAAATTCCCCAGTGCTGAAGGTAATCACCATAGATGGATCTCCCCAGCGCTGAGGGTAATCACCACGGACGGATCTCCCCAGTGCTGAGGGTAATCACCATAGACGGATCTCCCCTGTGCTAAGAGTAGTAACCATGGACGGATCTCCCCAGTGCTGACGGTAATCAACATGGGCGGATCTCCTCAGTGCTAACGGTAATCACCATGGACGGATCTCCCCAGTGCTGACGGTAATCACCATGGACGGATCTCCTCAGTGCTAAGAGTAATCCCCATGGACGGATCTCTCCAGTGCTGAGGGTAATCCCCATGGATGGATCTCCCCAGTGCTGAGGGTAATCACCATGGATGAACAGATCTCCTCAGTGCTAAGAGTAATCCCCATGGACGGATCTCTCCAGTGCTGAGGGTAATCACCATGGACGGATCTCCCCAGTGCTGAGGGTAATCACAATGGACGGATCTCCCCAGTGCTGAGAGTAATCAACATGAAAGGATCTCCCCAGTGCTGAGTGTAATCACCATGGATGGATCTCCCCAATGCTGAGGGTAATCACCATGGATGAACAGATCTCCCTAGTGCTAAGATTAATCACCATGGACGGATCTCCCCAGTGCTGAGTGTAATCACCATGGACGGATCTCCCCAGTGCTGAGAGCAATCACCATGGACGGATTCCCCAGTGCTGAGATTAATCACCATGGACGGATCTCTCCAGTGCTAAGAGTAATCACCGTGGACGGATCTCCCCAGTGCCGAGGAAGCCCCATGGACGGATCTCCCCAGTGCTGAGGGTAATCATCATGGACGGATTTCCCCAGTGCTGAGAGTAATCACCATGGACGGATCTCCCCAGTGCTGAGAGTAATCACCATAGACGGATCTCCCCAGTGCTGAGGGTAATCACCATGGACGGATCTCCCCAGAACTGAGGGTAATCACCATGGACGGATCTCCCCAGAGCTAAGAGTAATCACCATGGACGGATCTCCCCAGTGCTGAGGGTAATCATCATGGACGGATCTCCCCAGTGCTGAGGGTAATCACTATGGACGGATCTCCCCAGTGCTGAGGAGTAAATCTCCTCAGTGCTGAGATTAATCACCATGGATGGATCTCCCCAGTGCTGAGGGTAATTACCATGGACAGATCTCCCCAGTGCTGAGAGTAATCACCATGGATGGATCTCCCCAGTGCTAAGAGTAATCACCATGGACGGATCTCCCCAGTGCTGAGAGTAATCACCATGGATGGGTCTCCCCAGTGCTGAGGGTAATCACCATGGACGGATCTCCCCAGTGCTGAAAGTAATCACCATGGACAGATCTCCCCAGTGCCGAGGAAGCCCCATGGACGGATGTCCCCAGTGCTGAGGGTAATTACCATGGACGGATCTCCCCAGTGCTGAGAGTAATTACCATGGACGGATCTCCCCAGTGCTGAGGGTAATCATCATGGACGGATTTCCCCAGTGCTGAGAGTAATCACCATGGACGGATCTCCCCAGTGCTGAGAGTAATCATCATGGACGGATTTCCCCAGTGCTGAGAGTAATCATCATGGACGGATTTCCCCAGCGCTGAGGGTAATCACCATGGATGAACGCATCTCCCCAGTGCTGAGGGTAATCACCATGGACGGATCTCCTCAGTGCTGAGAGTAATCCCCATGGATGGATCTCCCCAGTGCTGAGGGTAATCACCATGGATGAACAGATCTCCCTAGTGCTAAGAGTAATCACAATGGACGGATCTCCCCAGTGCTGAGCGCAATCACCATGGACGGATCTCCCCAGTGCTGAGAGCAATCACCATGGACACATCTCCCCAGTGGTAAGAGTAATCACTATGGACGGATCTCCCCAGTGCTGAGGGTAATCACCATGGACGGATCTCCCCAGTGCTGAGAGCAATCACCATGGACGGATCTCCCCAGTGCTAAGAGTAATCACCATGGACGGATCTCCCCAGTGCCGAGGAAGCCCCATGGACGGATGTCCCCATTGCTGAGGGTAATCATCATGGACGGATTTCCCCAGTGCTGAGGGTAATCACCATGGACGGATCTCCCCAGTGCTGAGATTAATCACCATGGACGGATCTCCCCAGTGCTGAGAGCAATCACCATGGACGGATCTTCCCAGTGCTGAGAGCAATCACCATGGACGGATCTTGCCAGTTCTGATGGTAATCACCATGGACAAAATTCCCCAGTGCTGAAGGTAATCACCATGGATAGATCTCCCCAGCGCTGAGGGTAATCACCACGGACGGGTCTCCCCAGTGCTGAGGGTAATTACCATGGACGGATCTCCAGTGTGCTAAGAGTAATAACCATGGACGGATCTCCCCAGTGCTGAGGGTAATCACCATGGACGGATCTCCTCAGTGCTAAGAGTAATCCCCATGGATGGATCTCTCCAATGCTGAGGGTAATCCCCATGGACAGATCTCCCCAGTGCTGAGAGTAATCACCATGGACGGATCTCCCCAGTGCTGAGAGTAATCATCATGGACAGATTTCCCCAGTGCTGAGAGTAATCATCATGGACGGATCTCCCTAGTGCTAAGATTAATCACCATGGACGGATCTCCCCAGTGCTGAGAGTACCCAACATGAACGTATCTCCCCAGTGCTGAGTGTTATCACCATGGACGGATCTCCCCAGTGCTGAGAGCAATCACCATGGACGCATCTCCCCAGTGCTGAGAGTAATCACCATGGACGGATCTCCCCAGTGCTGAGATTAATCACCATGGACGGATCTCTCCAGTGCTAAGAGTAATCACCGTGGACGGATCTCCCCAGTGCCGAGGAAGCCCCATGGACGGATCTCCCTAGTCCTGAGGGTAATCGTCATGGACGGATTTTCCCAGTGCTGAGAGTAATCACCATGGACTGATCTCCCCAGTGCTGACGGTAATCACCACGGACAAAATTCCCCAGTGCTGAGGGTAATCACCATGGATGGATCTCCCCAGTGCTGAGAGTAATCACCATGGACTGATCTTCCCAGTGCTGAGGGTAATTACCATGGACGGATCTCCCCAGTGCTGAGAGTATTCTCCCCAGTGCTGAGATTAATCACCATGGACGGATCTCCCCAGTGCTGAGAGTAATCACCATGGCTGGATCTCCCCAGTGCTGAGGGTAATCACCATGGACGGATCTCCCCAGTGCTGAGAGTAATCACCATAGACGGATCTCCCCAGTGCTGAGAGTAATCACCATGGATGGATCTCCCCAGTGCTGAGAGTAATCACCATGGATGAACGGATCTCCCCAGTGCTGAGGGTAATCACCATGGACGGATCTCTTCAGTGCTAAGAGTAATCCCCATGGATGGATCTCCTCAGTGCTAAGAGTAATCCCCATGGACGGATCTCCCCAGTGCTGAGATTAATCACCATGGACTGATCTTCCCAGTGCTGACGGTAATCACCATGGATGGATCTCCCCAGTGCTGAGGGTAATTACCATGGACGGATCTCCCCAGTGCTGAGAGTAATCACCATGGATGATCGGATCTCCCCAGTGCTGAGGGTAATCACCATGGACGGATCTCCTCAGTGCTAAGAGTAATCCCCATGGATGGATCTCCTCAGTGCTAAGAGTAATCCCCATGGACGGATCTCCCCAGTGCTGAGTGTAATTTCCATGGACGGATCTCCCCAGTGCTGAGGGTAATCACAATGGACGGATCTCCCCAGTGCTGAGTGTAATCACCATGGATGTGTCTCCCCAATGCTGAGGGTAATCACCATGGATGAACAGATCTCCCTAGTGCGAAGATTAATCACAATGGACGGATCTCCCCAGTGCTGAGAGTAATCACCATGGATTGATCTCCCCAGTGCTGAGATTAATCACCATGGACGGATCTCCCCAGTGCTGAGAGTAATCACCATGGACGGATCTCCCCAGTGCTGAGATTAATCACCATGGATTGATCTCCCCAGTGCTGAGATTAATCACCATGGATTGATCTCCCCAGTGCTGAGATTAATCACCGTGGACGGATCTCTCCAGTGCTAAGAGTAATCACCGTGGACGGATCTCCCCAGTGCCGAGGAAGCCCCATGGACGGATCTCCCCAGTGCTGAGGGTAATCACCATGGACTGATCTCCCTAGTGCTGAGGGTAATCACCATGGACTGATCTCCCCAGTGCTGAGATTAATCACCATGGACTGATCTTCCCAGTGCTGAGATTAATCACCATGGACGGATCTCTCCAGTGCTAAGAGTAATCACCGTGGACGGATCTCCCCAGTGCCGAGGAAGCCCCATGGACGGATCTCCCCAGTGCTGAGGGTAATCACCATGGACGGATCTCCCTAGTGCTGAGATTAATCACCATGGACTGATCTTCCCAGTGCTGACGGTAATCACCATGGACAAAATTCCCCAGTGCTGAGGGTAATCACCATGAATCGATCTCCCCAGTGCTGAGGGTAATCACCATGGATGGATCTCCCCAGTGCTGAGGGTAATCACCATGGACGGATCTCCCCAGTGCTGAGGGTAATCACCATGGACGGATCTCCCCAGTGCTGAGGGTAATCACCATGGATGGATCTCCCCAGTGCTGAGGGTAATCACCATGGACGGATCTCCCCAGTGCTGAGGGTAATCACCATGGACGGATCTCCCCAGTGCTGAGGGTAATCACTATGGACGGATCTCCCCAGTGCTGAGAGTAATCACCATGGATGGATCTCCCCAGTGCTGAGGGTAATCACCATGGACGGATCTCCCCAGTGCTGAGAGTAATCACCATGGATGAACGGATCTCCACGGCGCTGAGGGTAATTACCATGGACGGATCTCCCCAATGCCGAGAGTAATCACCATGGATGGATCTCCCCTGTGCTGAGGGTAATCACCATGGACGGATCTCCCCAATGCCGAGAGTAATCACCATGGACGGATCTCCCCAGTGCTGAGAGCAATCACCATGGACGGATCTCCCCAGTGCTGAGGGTAATTACCATGGACGGATCTCCCCAGTGCTGAGAAGGCTGGAAGGATCCAAAACGGTTTCCCCAAGTCACACAGTGTAAGGTCAATGCCACCAAATACTAATGACATGGAGGAAACGTCACTGTGCAGAAAGGAATAACAATGCCTGAAAACATTCTCTCTCTCTTCTTATTCTGGCATTCAGCAAATAGAAATAATTTTGGTTCTTAATTGACCGAAAACGGGAAAGGTTTATTCTGATTTCATTTAAGAGCAGAATACCAAACTCCATAGATAACGAAGCATCTGTGAAACGTGCGTTAGGTGTGTGGTCAGCATTAACTATGTAATGTATTACTATGTACATGTATTGTGAATTTTTGCTGTTTTGATGATGGTTGGCTGCAGTGACCATGTACAATATGGTTATAGGAATTATTTTTTATTATGTGCAATAATTGTTGATGTGCAATATTTCCCATTTAATATGACTTCGGGAATTACATATATTTATATATAATTTTTTGATGTGCAATTTCCCATTCAACATTACTTGATGTGCAATAATATATAGACATAATTAATATTTAAAACGGACACTTATTTATGTGCACATCTTTCTTTGATTTACAGTGGGGGAAAAAGTATTTATTCATCCCCCAATTGTGCAAATTATCCCCTTATAAAGATGAGGGAGCCCTGTAATTGACATCAGAGGTGACCACAACTATGAGAGGCAAAATGAGAAAACAAATCTAGAAAATCGCTGCGTGTGATTTGGAAGATTTTATTTGCAAATTATGGTGGAAAATAAGTATTTATTCACCGAAAAACATGCAAAATTTCTGTCTCTCACAGACTTGTAACTTCTTTTTTGAGTCTCCTCTGTCCTCCACTCATTACTTGTAGTAATGGCACCTGTTTGAACTGGTTATCAGTATAAAAGACACCTGTCCACAACCTCAGTCACACTCCAAACTCCACTATAGTGCAGACCAAAGAGCTGTCGAAGGACACCAGAAACAAAATTGTAGCCCTGCACCAGGCTGAGAAGACTGAATCTGCAATAAGCAAGCAGCTTGGTGTGATAAAATCAACTGTGGAAGCAAAAATAAGAAAATAGAAGACATATAAGACTACTGATAATCTGGCTTGATCTGGGGCTCCATGCAAGATCTCACCCCATGGGGTCAAAATGATCACAAGAACGGTGAGCAATAATCCCAGAACCACACGGGTAGACCTAGTTAATGACCTGCAGAGAGGCGGGACCACTGTAACAAAGGCTACCATCAGTAACACACTACGCTGCCAGGGACTCAGATTCTCCAGTGTCAGACATGTCCCCCTGCTTAAGCCAGTACATGTCCGGGCTCGTCTGAAGTTTGCTAGAGATCATTTGGATTATCCAGAAGAGTATTGGGAGAATGTCATATGGTTTGATGAAACCAAAGTAGAACTGTTTGGTAGAAACACAACCCGTTGTATTTGGAGGAGACAGAATGCTGAGTTGCATCCAAAAGAACACCATACCGACTGTGAAACATGGGGGTGGTAACATCATGCTTTGGGGCTGTTTCTCTTCAGAGGGACCAAGACGACTGATCCGTGTACATGAAAGAATGAATAGGGCCATGTATCGTGAGATTCTGAGTGCAAACCTCCTTCCATCAGCAAGGGGAGTGAAGATGGAATGAGACTGGGTCTTTCAGCATGATAATGATCCCAAGCACACCGCCAGGTCAACGAAGGAGTGGCTTCATAAGAAGCATATGAAGGTCCTGGAGTAGCCTAGCCAGTCTCCAGATCTCAACCCCATAGAAAACCTTTGGAGGTCCATGTTGCCTAGCAACAGCCCCAAAACATCACAGCTCTAAAGGAAATCTGCATGTAGGAATGGGCAACATACCACCAACAGTGTGTGCCAATCATGTGAAGACTGACAGAAATGTTTCACCTCTGTCATTGCCAACAAAGTATATAACAAAATATAGAGATGAACTTTTATTATTGACCAAATACTTAATTTTCCACCCTAATTTGCAAAAAAAATCTTAAAATAAAAAATCTTAAAATCAGAGGCTGTGATTTTCTGGATTTTCTCATTTTGTCTCATAGTTGTGGTCACCTCTGATGTCAGTTACAGGCCGACCTCATCTTTATACGGGGGAGAACCTGCACAATTGGGGCTGAATGACTTGATTTCCCCACTGCATCTGGTCTTTGATGCGGTTTTTGTACTGTAAATAGTTCTGTCACCTCTTTTTTGGGGGGCCGTGCTCACACCACCACTTTTGTACTGTTTGTGATGTCGGTTTTTGTTTGAATTATGTTTTTAAATAATTTTTTCAAAAAATAAACAAGATTTTTTAAAATAAAAATTATTTATTGTCGATGTCCAAATACTATATATTTTTTTGTTTTTTGTAAATGTTCAGTATTTTTAGACTTATTTATAAGGTACATTTGGGAATGCAGAATATAGGTATTCATTACATTCATAAGAAAGAGTATAAACAAATCATTTTATTAAGGGCATGAAAGAATTGCACAAGAAAACAGAGTGTTTATAAAAACAAAGACAGGGCAATGTGATGCAAGAAGGAGGGTCAGAGAAATGCACATACAAATGCCAACACATTGAAAGCATGTGTTAATAGCCACTAGAGGGCGCTCATGTAGAATTCTACATGCAAGTAAGTGCAGTCAAATGTGTGGACCCAGGCCACACCGCACCCCAAGCCACACCGCACCCCAGGCCACACCGCACCCCAGGCCACACCGCTCCCCAGGCCACACCGCACCCCAGGCCACACCGCACCCCAGGCCACACCGCATCCCAGGCCACACCGCATCCCAGGCCACATCGCACCCCAGGCCACACCGCACCCCAGGCCACACCGCACCCCAGGCCACACCGCACCCCAGGCCACATCGCACCCCAGGCCACATCGCACCCCAGGTCACATCGCACCCCAGGCCACATCCCATCCTAGGCCACATCACATCACAGGTCACACCGCACCCCAGGTAACACCGCACCCCAGGCCACACCGCACCCCAGGCCACACCGCACCCCAGGCCACACCGCACCCCAGGCCACACCGCACCCCAGGCCACATCGCACCCCAGGCCACATCGCACCCCAGGCCACACCGCACCCCAGGCCACACCGCACCCCAGGCCACACCGCACCCCAGGCCACATCGCACCCCAGGCCACATCGCACCCCAGGTCACATCGCACCCCAGGCCACATCCCATCCTAGGCCACATCACATCCCAGGTCACACCGCACCCCAGGTCACACCGCACCCCAGGCCACATCGCATCCCAGGCCACACCGCACCCCAGGCCACACCGCACCCCAGGCCACACCGCACCCCAGGCCACATCGCACCCCAGGCCACACCGCACCCCAGGTCACACCGCACCCCAGGTCACACCGCACCCCAGGCCACATCGTATCCCAGGTCACACCGCACCCCAGGTCACACCGCACCCCAGGTCACACCGCACCCCAGGCCACATCGTATCCCAGGCCACACCGCACCACAGGCCACACCGCACCCCAGGCCACACCGCACCACAGGCCAAACCGCACCCCAGGCCACACCGCACCCCAGGCCACACCGCACCCCAGGCCACACCGCACCCCAGGCCACACCGCACCCCAGGCCACACCGCACCCCAGGCCACATCGCACCCCAGGCCACATCGCACCCCAGGCCACACCGCACCCCAGGCCACACCGCACCCCAGGCCACACCGCACCCCAGGCCACATCGCACCCCAGGCCACATCGCACCCCAGGTCACATCGCACCCCAGGCCACATCCCATCCTAGGCCACATCACATCCCAGGTCACACCGCACCCCAGGTCACACCGCACCCCAGGCCACATCGCATCCCAGGCCACACCGCACCCCAGGCCACACCGCACCCCAGGCCACACCGCACCCCAGGCCACATCGCACCCCAGGCCACACCGCACCCCAGGTCACACCGCACCCCAGGTCACACCGCACCCCAGGCCACATCGTATCCCAGGTCACACCGCACCCCAGGTCACACCGCACCCCAGGCCACATCCCATCCTAGGCCACATCACATCCCAGGTCACACCGCACCCCAGGTCACACCGCACCCCAGGCCACACCGCACCCCAGGCCACACCGCACCCCAGGCCACACCGCACCCCAGGCCACACCGCACCCCAGGCCACATCGCACCCCAGGCCACATCGCACCCCAGGCCACACCGCACCCCAGGCCACACCGCACCCCAGGCCACACCGCACCCCAGGCCACATCGCAGCCCAGGCCACATCGCACCCCAGGTCACATCGCACCCCAGGCCACATCCCATCCTAGGCCACATCACATCCCAGGTCACACCGCACCCCAGGTCACACCGCACCCCAGGCCACATCGCATCCCAGGCCACACCGCACCCCAGGCCACACCGCACCCCAGGCCACACCGCACCCCAGGCCACATCGCACCCCAGGCCACACCGCACCCCAGGTCACACCGCACCCCAGGTCACACCGCACCCCAGGCCACATCGTATCCCAGGTCACACCGCACCCCAGGTCACACCGCACCCCAGGTCACACCGCACCCCAGGCCACATCGTATCCCAGGCCACACCGCACCACAGGCCACACCGCACCCCAGGCCACACCGCACCACAGGCCAAACCGCACCCCAGGCCACACCGCACCCCAGGCCACACCGCACCCCAGGCCACACCGCACCCCAGGCCACACCGCACCCCAGGCCACACCGCACCCCAGGCCACATCGCACCCCAGGCCACATCGCACCCCAGGCCACACCGCACCCCAGGCCACACCGCACCCCAGGCCACACCGCACCCCAGGCCACATCGCACCCCAGGCCACATCGCACCCCAGGTCACATCGCACCCCAGGCCACATCCCATCCTAGGCCACATCACATCCCAGGTCACACCGCACCCCAGGTCACACCGCACCCCAGGCCACATCGCATCCCAGGCCACACCGCACCCCAGGCCACACCGCACCCCAGGCCACACCGCACCCCAGGCCACATCGCACCCCAGGCCACACCGCACCCCAGGTCACACCGCACCCCAGGTCACACCGCACCCCAGGCCACATCGTATCCCAGGTCACACCGCACCCCAGGTCACACCGCACCCCAGGTCACACCGCACCCCAGGCCACATCGTATCCCAGGGCACACCGCACCACAGGCCACACCGCACCCCAGGCCACACCGCACCACAGGCCAAACCGCACCCCAGGCCACACCGCACCCCAGGCCACACCGCACCCCAGGCCACACCGCACCCCAGGTCACACCGTACCCCAGGCCACACCGCACCCCAGGCCACACCGCATCCCAGGCCACACCGCATCCCAGGTCACACCGCACCCCAGGTCACACCGCACCCCAGGTCACACCGCACCCCAGGTCACACCGCACCCCAGGCCACACCGCCCTGCACCTCCACATGCGTTTCGCATCAGCTTCATCAGGAGGTCTTAGCATTTGCCTCCTATTTCTCACTTACTTGGTATTTTGTTTATCTGTATACTTTCTATAACAGAATAATTTACTGCCTATTAGGACGTTTGTGCTTTTAATTCCGGGACTGCTGTGCAATATTTTGCAATATTCCATCTTTAGATATACCACTCTTGTATGTGCATTTTTCTGACCCTCCTTTTTTGATCACATTGCCCTGTCTTTGTTGTCTTTGTTTTTATAAACACTCTGCATTTTCTAGTGCAACTCTTTCATGTCCTTAATAAAATGATTGTTTATTCTCTTTCTTATGAATTTGTTTATTTAGACATCATTTAAAAACATGCTCTGATGAAAGTCAACTATAGTCACAATTATTCTGATTGCAAGTCAGATAGTGAGAAAAACCTGCAGTGGGGGAGTTAACCCTTTTGTGTTGTTACTGTGGCATATGAACCCTGGGGTGCTACATTCCCCCTTAGTGAAGATCAGTACTCCGGGACTGTAAAAGAAACAAACAAGTTATCAACAACAATTTTACATATATATATATATATATATATATATATATATATATATATATATATATATATATACATACAGAGTCTCAAAAGGAAAAATACAAAAACCCAAAAAGTTCAACAAGAGTCAAAAATGTTACATAGTTACATAGTTACTAAGATTGAAAAAAGACCTAGGTCCATCTAGTTCAACCTTCCTCCACCAGTTCTACATTTGGTCACTAAGTCATTTATAACCAACAATGTTTTGTGTACTGAGGGAATCATCCAGCCCTTTTTTAAAAGCTGTTATAGTATCGGCCATTACTACCTCTTGTGATAGGGCATTCCACAGTCTGACTGCTCTAACTGTAAAGAACCCTTTCCTATTTAGTTGTCGGAATCGCTTTTCTTCCACTCGCAGTGAGTGCCTCATGGTCCTTAGTACTGTCTTTGGAAGAAATAAGTCATGTGCCAGTCCTTTATATTAACCACACATGTATTTATACATATAAATGAGATCTCCTCTGAGACGTCTTTTTTCTAAGCTAAACATATCTAACTTTTTCAACCTGTCATCATATGGGAGGCCTCCATTACTCATCATACGGGCGGCCTCCATTACTCCTCATACGGACGTCCTCCATTCCTTGTAGTAGTCTAGTCGCCCGCCTTTGAACTGACTAACTTCTGAATCTCCTTTTTAAAATGTATAAATCAGCAGGAGAAAAGCAGGATTAGAATACCGCACCAAACCACAAGAGTCCAGGTGAAGATAGTAAAACTCTTTTCTTTATTTTCACAGGTCTACGCGTTTCAAGGACATATCTGTCCTCTTCCTCAGCACAAATGTGCAGAGAATACTATATAAGATATAGTATTCTCTGCACATTTGTCCTGAGGAAGAGGACGGATATGTCCTTGAAACGCGTAGACCTGTGAAAATAAAGAAAAGAGTTTTATTATCTTCACCTGGACTCTTGTGGTTTGGCGCGGTATTCTAATCCTGCTTTTCTCCTGCTGATTTATACTACTCCTTGCTGCGGGACTGCTGCCTTCCACGTTATCTACATGCTTTCAAAGGGGTTGTGACTGACACAACCTCACCAGGTGAGTGTTCCTTTTGACATTCACCACCCTTGTCATACCGGGTAAGACCCTATTGCGCCTTATCTCTCTACAGCTTTGCCGTGCCCTCTTTTTAAAATGTGGAACCCAAAACTTTATCCCATATTCCAGATGTGGTTTTACAAGTGATTTATAGAGGGGTAACAATACGTTGGGATCACGGGATCTAATATCTCTTTTTATACACCCTAAAATCTTGTTTGCTTTAGTAGCTGCTGCTTGACATTGAGTGCTGCTACTCAGCTTATTTGTAATGAGAATACCCAAGTCCTTCTCCTGTTCTGTAGTCCCGAGTTTACTTCCATTTAATGTATACGCAGCTATAGGATTACTCTGTCCTAGGTGCATTACTTTACATTTATCAACATTAAATCTCATTTGCCAAGTATCTGCGCATTCTGACATCTTATCCAGATCTTTTTGTAATATTGTACTATCATGGTCAGTTTTTAATATCCTACATAGTTTGGTGTCATCAGCAAAGACTGACACTTTACTATCAATCCCATCCACAATGTCATTAATAAAGAGATTAAAAAGAATTGGTCCTAGCACAGATCCCTGCGGCCCCCACTGCTCCCAGTACAGATCCCTGCGGCCCCCACTGCTCCCAGCACAGATCCCTGCAGCCCCCACTGCTCCCAGTACAGATCCCTGCGGCACCCCACTGCTGACTATAGCCCATTTAGAGAATGTACCATTTATGACTACTCTTTGTTTCCTATCTTTTAGCCAATTCCTTGCCCAGTTGCATATAGTTTCCCCTAGTCCTTGCTTCTGGAGCTTTAGTATAAGGCTATTATGTGGTACAGGATCAAATGCCTTTGCAAAGTCCAAATAAATCCCCTCAGCTGCATTACCAATATCCAGGTTTGCACTTACCCCCTCATAGAACCCCAACAGATTGGTTAGACACGACTTATCTTTCATGAATCCATGCTGTTTGTCAGTTATGTTATTTTCTGCAATATATTTTTGCATGTCATCCCTTAAAATGCCCTCAAACACTTTGCATACTACTGATGTCAGGCTTACTGGACGGTAGTTGCCTGGATCTACCCTCTTACCTTTCTTAAATATCTGTTCAAAAAGCAGTCTCTCCAGGGCTTAAGGCTACTTTACACACTGCGATATCGGGCGCGATCTCGTCGTATGTGCGGCACGCCCTGTTCGTTAGTGCGATGTGTGTTCATCGCTGTGTGTCCATGTTTTAGTCGAGTGCTTACGGTCACATGTCGCAATCTCTTTTATATTCACCTTCAAAGCTATCTCGTTTCCCGATGTAATGAGGAACATAATCATCGTTGTATAGCGGTCTCACCGCATGGATTTCCAATTGTCATGGCGATATGGGCGTTGGTTCCCCACACAAAGTGCATCTTGATGTAGTAGAATTGTAAACTCGCAACGTCCCTTCTTGCCTCGACTCATTTGTTTAATCAGCACTATTGATTTTCATTGGATGTTGGTAGTATAAATGTGCGCAGATGCGTGTTCATTCTTCCAGCTTTTGTCTACCCATTAGCGTTTGTCCTCGCACAAGTGAATTTTGAAAAAAACTGTCATCTGGACTTGCGAATCTTTGCTGCAAGGTATGTGTTATAGTATTTACTTTTTTTTTCTTTTTTTCAAATTATTCTTAATAACTGTTAAAAAATTTTTTAAAAATCAGTGTTTGTACTGATTTATCTCCAATTTAATGTTTTCCAGATGTGTACAAATAAGGAGGAATTCCTACGTGAATTCATAGAGGTGTACCAGACGCAAACACCCTTATGGAAAATAAAATCCCCCGAGTACAGCAATAGGCAACTTAAAAAGGATGCGTACCTTAAAATGATAGTAATATATGACAAATACCATCCTAATCAAAAAGGGACCGAGGATCTCGTGAAAAGAAAAATACAGGCAATACGCACAGTTTATAAAAAAGAACTGAACAAAATAGAGGAATCCAAACGTTCTGGTGCTGGCACTGGTGATTGTGGAGACACGGGGCTCAGTGGGCGCTCTCATCCACTAAAACCCGCCGCCTTTAGAAAGACAACGTGGCTCAGGGCTCATCCCAACTGAACGCCGGCCTCCTTAACCGTGGGCGTAACACTACTCAGACAACACAGGGTGAGGGAACCACAATAATTAGACTTTATTGGATCCCCAAAATATTAACGGCACATAACGCATAACCAGCAAAACACACAAATGTAACAGGCAACAGAGTCTCACCCTTCCGCTGGCTCACCAGGGATTAGAATGTCCATGCCTCACAGGTTCCAAGCTGTCTGAGGTCTGCAAAGTCTGTAACAGGTGACTGAACTGTCCCAACCTGCGTGTCCTCCTTAGGTAGTCCTGGTTTGATGTTACAATCCTGGCAGCCGGAGTCGAAATCCCTAGGCTGTGGATATGGTCTCCAACCGGATCCGGAGTCCCTAGATTGAAGCCATAAGGTGTCCTGATCTTCCAGTCAGCTCCAAAGAGCTTAGACTGAATCCATAATAATAATAATTTTATTCATTTATATAGCGCTATTAATTCCATAGCACTTTACATACATTGGCATCCATCAACCATCATCAACCCCTGGTGGCTTAAAGAAGTCCTTTTTATAGCCACAACCTTCCACTTGGGTACACTGTGTCCTCATCGATTGGTTGGACAAGATTGCTTCTCCCATTGGAGGAATTTCAAGCTGCATGGACAATGTTCATTTAAATGATATGGGTAGAAAGCCTGAGGGTGTACATGTAAACTGGGAGTCACTGTCTAGACAATGGCTACTAAGGTAATTACATTATCAATACACAACTACAATACAATGGTTACTGGAAATGTCTGGAGAACAATACGTTTGGCTTTCAGTGGCCAACACAATTACATTGAGTCAACAAGAGTCTTGTAAAAACAATGAGGGACTTCTCCCCCGTCTATAGACAATCTATCCTGCTGTCTGGCTGGATTTTAAGAAACTTTAACCCATGTCGTCACATTCCTCCCCCTTCTTAAATATTAGCCAGACATAATAGGCTTCCGATCATCCTTCTCCTCTTGTCGGGAAAGCCCATCCGCATTTCCATGGTTCTTGCCTTGTTTATGGGAGATGGAAAAATTGTAAGATTGTAATGCGAGACTCCACCTGAGCAAGCGTCCATTGTCCCCGGCAGTGCGATTTAGCCAACTCAATGGATTGTGGTCAGTGAGGACTGTGAACTCATTGCCATAGAGGTAGGGCTGCAATTTTTTTAGGGCCCAGACTATGGCCAGGCATTCTTTTTCTATGGTGGCATAAGCCCTCTCTCGGTCCAACAGTTTCCGGGAGAGGTAAGCTATCGGATGTTCCTCACCGTTGTCCCCCACTTGGCTAAGTACAGCTCCTAGTCCTGTGTCCAATGCGTCTGTTTGGACAATGAATCTGCGACGGAAGTCAGGAGCAGTCAAGACTGGGCTTTGGGCTAGCCGGTCTTTCAATTGGAGGAACGCAGTTTCACATTCTGGGATCCAGATAAGGTTACGGGCATATCTTTTGGTTGTGAGGTCAGTGAGCGGTTTTGCTATGGTACTGTAATTGGGGATAAACTTTCGATAGTAGTTTGCGGTTCCTAGAAATGCACGGACCTGTTTTTGATTGACCGGGCGTGGCCACTGGATAATGGCTTCTACTTTTGCAGGTTCGGGACGAATGCACCCACTTCCCATCCGATGTCCCAGGTATAGCACTTCGGCCATCCCCATTTGGCATTTGTCAGGTCGGATGGTGAGCTGGGCTTTGGCTACCCTCTGCAGCACCTGGGACACATGCTGAAGATGCTCTTCCCAAGTGTCGCTGAAGATAGCGATGTCATCCAAATAGGCCTGAGCATACCCCTGACATCCCTCTAGTAAATGGTCTACCATCCTCTGGAAGGTGGCTGGGGCGTTTTTCATCCCAAAAGGCATGCTGGTAAACTCAAAGAGGCCAAAAGGGGTTATGAAGGACGATTTCTCTTGAGCGTCTTTTGTGAGTGGGATCTGCCAGTATCCCTTGCTCAAATCGAGGGTAGATATAAACCGAGACCCCCCTAACCTATCTAGTAGTTCATCCACCCAGGGCATGGGGTAAGCATCTGTAATCGTGACCTCATTGAGCCGTCTATAGTCCACACAGAATGAGTACTCTTGTCCTTTTTTGGCACCAATACCACACTGGCAGCCCATGGGCTATGGGAGGGGACTATGACTCCCATATTTAACATGTCATCCACCTCGGCCTTCATCATTGCCAACACAGGAGGGGTCACCCGGTAGGCGGGTTGTCTTAGTGGGGTGGCTGCCCCTGTATTGACATGATGCTGGACCAGGGGGGTTCTACCAGGCTGACTTGTGAACAGGGTTTCATATGTTCCGAGTATGTCTGATATCTGTCGCTTCTGTGATGGACAAAGCTGCTCCCCTAGTGATACATCTTTTACCCCCATTTCCCTTTTGGAGTCCACTAATAGGTCTGGGATCTGGTCCAACTCTGGATCATCTAACTCTGGACAGCAAACTGCTAAATTGGTGATTTCTCGTTCCTCATAAGCTTTTAGCCTGTTGATGTGGTAGGTACGCTCACGAACACCTGCTCGATCCAGGGCCACGGTGTAGTCAGTATTGCCACATTTCTTGGTAATGGTGAATGGACCCGCCCACATGGCTTGCAGCTTGTTTTTCCACACCGGTACTAGTACTAGGACCTTCTGTCCACAGGCAAATTCTCGGGGCCGGGCAGTGCGGTCGTAACATCGTTTTTGCCTTTCTTGAGCCACTTCTAAATTCCCATGGGCTAACGCCATGAGGTGCCTCATCCTTTCCCTAAACTTTTGAACATAGTCCAGTATGGGAACCTCTTCTGTGGGGAAGGTGCCCTCCCAACTCTCTCGTACCAGCTCTAGGGGCCCTCGTACTTTTCGGCCGTACAGCAATTCAAAGGGAGAGAACCCAGTGGAGTCCTGCGGCACCTCCCGGTAAGCAAAAAGGAGCTGCTGCAAGTTTTTCTCCCAGTCCCCCCCCTCGGACTCCACATATCGGCTAATGAGCTGTTTGAGCGTTTTGTTGAAGCGCTCACACAATCCATTTGTTTCAGGATGGTAGGGGGTTGTGCGCATGGGGCGGACTCCATGTTTTTCCCACAGGGTGTGAATCAGTTCACTTTGGAACTGTGCCCCCTGGTCAGTCAATACTTCCTGTGGAAACCCTACCCGGCTGAAGATGTCCAGTAGAGCTTGTGTCAGGTTTCCAGGTTTTCCAGTTCTCTTTTGAATGAGCTTGCCCTCAGTTAACATGGCGTTTAAGGTTCTGTTGCCCTACTTCCTGTCCAGCTGCTTAAAAGGCCGCCTCTCAGCCCAGTCCAGTGCCTGAGTATACTGCTTGCTGTGTGCTCCTGCTTTGCTGCTGCTAATCCTGATTGCTTTTGGATCCTCCTAAAGACTACCGACCGACCGCCTCTGGACCTTACCCGGTTTCTCAAGCTGTGCCCGGATTCCGTCTGCCATCTTCGGTCAGCACTCTGCCTGGTTCTCTCTGGTTCGTAACCACTCTGGACAATCATCCCGTACGGACACTCCTGGACTTTTACCGCTTGCCCCTTGTGTCCCGGCTGCTGCGCATTTAGGCCTTCCGGGGTGATTGCCGGACAGTCCCTGTATAGGGGTTCGCTCTGGTGGTCTCCCTGGGGGAGTCCGGTGCGTGGCCCCGGGAATTCCCTCTGCTCCGTTTCGGGAAGGTATTTTGTGTATTTGTACTGCTGTGTTTGTTCCGTTGTTATCTACCGTGGTTACAGATTATAAAACATCTTGTATCAAAAACTCGTCTCTGCTGATCATTGCCCTACGCTATCGAAATCCTCAGAACATATAATAAGTATTACATTATACTCAGGCCATAAGAGGATTTCGCTGGGGCAATGACTGAGACACGAGGAGTAGATCAGCTCTTTTCTATGATTAACTCCTTGCAGCAGGAGATGGAGGTGGTGCAGACTAAACTTAGAGATGTGGAGGCACAGCTGGGCCATGATCACCAGGTACTGGGGCCGGCTATACAGGACTTGCAAGTCAGAGTGGAGGCTCAGGAAGCCGTCCCCACTACGTCCGTATCAGCTGCCGATATGCCTAGGTTACCCCCATTCCGTTTCAATGGTGACCGTAGTCAGTTTCGTGGATTTGTGAACCAATGTATACTGTTTTTTGATGTACATGCTGATTATTACCGTTCTGACCGGTCCAAAGTGTTATGTATAATTATGTTATTAACCTCACGAGCACTGGCTTGGGCTAATCCTATGATAGAGAACCGGGACATCCGTTTAAATCACCTAGATGATTTTCTGACCGCAATGGCGCAGATGTTTGATGATCCGAATCGCCGTGCTACCGCTGAATCGGCTCTCCTTTCCTTACGTCAGGGAAAGCGTTCTGTCGTTGAATACGCCACTGAATTTAAGAGGTTAGTGGTAGACACCGACTGGGGAAACAATGCATTATTGTCTGTTTTCAGAAAGGGGTTGTCCGGTACCATCAAGGACGAATTAGCTCGTTCCGAATCTCCAGGGGATTTTGACCTGTTTCTCCAGCATTGTGTGCGTATTGATACCCGCTTGACGGAACGTAGACAGGAAAAATGGGCAGCTGTAAACCATGTAAACAACTTTACATTTCCTTCCAGAGAACCCGCTCTCAGGACGCCACGGGAGGCCGAGGACGTTCCTATGCAAGTGGACTCTCTGCAAAAGCGAGAGACCAATGAACGTCGCGAACACCGGCTCCGTGAGCGTTTGTGTTTCTATTGCGGTCAATCGGACCATTTCTTGATCGACTGCCCGAAACGTCCGAATCGCCCAAATAAGGTATTGGCAGCCATGGCAGAGTGTGACAACACGGACGCAGAGTCCGATATCTCTGAGGCAAGTGGACACTTGGATGCGGTATTTCCCTTGACTGTAATGTCAACCTCACCGAAGGACTCAGAAGGGAAATATACCCATTGCTCACTCCCCATTCAGATCCGTTGGGAGGGACAACTAATTCCTACCTCTGCAATGATAGACTCTGGGGCAGGGGGAAATTTCATGGACTCTTCTTTTGCCAGGAAACACGGTATCCGGACTCAGCAAAGATCCTCACCGGTTACCATGGAGACGGTAGACGGATCTCCGTTAATCTCTGGACCAGTCGATCGGGAAACCGTACCGCTAGAATGCGTCATGAAGCCAGGTCAGCAGGAGACCCTTGTTTTCATGCTAATTTCATCTCCTCATTTTCCGATTATTTTAGGTATTCCGTGGCTACGGTCTACAAATCCGGTCATCGATTGGGAAACTAAGGAAATATCCTTCCCACCGCAGAATATTCCGACCATTAGTCCAACTGTTCCGGTTCCAGTACCACCAAATACGGAGAGCACTGTACAGGTACCTGTTTTACCCCCGGTTTACCGTGACTTCGCTGATATATGCGACAAAAGAAAAGCCGACCGACTTCCCCCGCATAGACCGTATGATTGCCCCATAGACTTACTCCCAGGGGCGGAGATTCCGTTTGGTCATGTCTACCCGTTGGCGGCACCTGAGCTAGGAGCGCTAAAAGAGTACATTGATGAAAGCCTAGCCAAGGGATTTATTCGTCCGTCTACCTCACCCGCAGGGGCACCCATCTTTTTCGTGAAAAAGAAGGAGGGGACTCTGAGACCCTGTATTGACTACCGGGAACTGAATAAAATAACCATCCGGAACCGGTATCCGTTACCGTTGATTCCTGAGCTATTGGAGAGGGTCCAACAGGCAAAAATATTCACCAAATTGGACCTCCGTGGGGCATATAATCTGCTTCGTATACGTCCCGGAGACGAGTGGAAGACCGCGTTCCGATGTCGGTACGGACATTTTGAGTACCTAGTGATGCCTTTTGGACTTTGTAACGCTCCCGCGGCATTTCAACATCTAGTTAACGATATTTTTAGGGATATCATGGACCAATTCATGGTGATCTATCTGGACGATATCCTAATCTTTTCTGATTCTCTACAGGAACACCAGGAGCACGTCAAGACCGTACTTACCCGTCTGAGGGAAAACCACCTGTACATTAAGCTGGAGAAATGCGAGTTCCACTGCTCACAAATACAATTCTTAGGTTATGTCATCTCTCCTCAGGGACTAAACATGGAATCTGGCAAGATACAAGCCATTCTGGACTGGCCGGAACCGGGAAACATCAAGGAGGTACAACGCTTTGTCGGTTTTGCCAACTTTTACCGACGCTTTATCCGTAACTTTTCAGAGATTGTCCGTCCCATCACTCTGTTAACCAAGAAAGGACAGAAGTTTGTGTGGTCCGCCCAGGCCCAGGAAGCATTCCATCGTCTCAAGGTATGTTTTACCTCAGCGCCAATATTAGTCCATCCGAATCCCGCACTTCCCTTTATCGTGGAGGTCGACGCTTCCGACTATGCATTAGGGGCCATTCTTTCTCAAAGGACCGGGGACAAGAGTCTCTTGCATCCGTGTGCCTTCTTTTCCCGCCGGTTGTCCCCTGCAGAAAGGAACTACGACATTGCGGACAAGGAATTATTGGCGATTATTTCCGCTTTCAAGGAATGGAGACACCACTTACAGGGAGCCGCACAGCAAGTGATAGTACTCACGGATCACCGTAATCTGGAATTTCTTAAGTCTGCCAGGTGCCTGTCTCCACGGCAAGCCCGTTGGAGCCTATTTCTTAACCAATTCAATTTTATCGTTACATACCGTCCAGGTTCACGTAATGGGAAAGCCGATGCCTTGTCCCGAATCCACGCCGTGGACTCCGTGCCTGGAACCCCGTCTCAGACCGTGTTATCGGATGCCAATTTCGTTGGAGTACTCCAGGACCAGGACTTGTGGAAGGACATCAAGCTGGCCTATGATGGTGACGTATTTCTTGCTGCCCCCCCGAATGATGTAACTCTTGTTCTTCGGAATGGTGTGTGGTTGAGAGAGCGACGCATTTATGTCCCGGAGGCCGTAAGACTTCGGGTTCTCAAGTTGGTCCATGACTCCGTGTTGGCTGGTCATAGGGGGGTACAGAAGACGCAAGAATTTCTGAGCCGTTTTTTCTGGTGGCCTACTTGTTTAAAGGATGTGAAGGACTATGTCAACTCATGTGTGGTTTGTGCCCGGTGCAAGGTCCCTCGTGTGGCTCCTACGGGACTCCTCCAACCGTTACCCGTGCCATCTCGCCCTTGGGGGTCTATCTCCATGGATTTTATTGTGGAGTTGCCAGTCTCATGCGGACACAATACCATTTTAGTGGTGGTAGATCGATTGACTAAAGCTGCTCACTTCATTCCGTGTACCGGTCTTCCCTCAGCCGCAGAGACAGTGGATTTGGTTATCCAGAATGTATTCCGATTGCATGGGGTACCAGACGAGATCATCTCTGACCGGGGCGTGCAGTTCACGTCTAGATTCTGGAAGGGGTTTTGTACGGCACTCCAGATTGATGTCTGTTTGTCTTCTGCATACCATCCTCAGACGAATGGGCAAACCGAACGGACGAATCAAACCCTGGAACAATACCTTCGATGTTATGTCAGCCATCTCCAAGACGATTGGTTGAAGATGCTTCCGTTGGCGGAGTTCTCATATAACAACACTCAGAGCAGCTCCACTAAGGTAACGCCCTTTTTCGCTAACTTGGGTTACCATCCGAATGTTTTGCCTAGGTCACCGGTTGCGGTTTCGGTGCCAGCGGTGGAGGACAGATTGACAGAGCTACGACAAAATCTGGAGGTTCTGAAGGACACTGTGGCTACGGCCCAGGAGCGTTACAAGAGGTCGGCCGACACTCACCGGAAACCGGCACCCATGTACAAGGTAGGGGACTCTGTATGGTTGTCCACCAAAAACCTGAGATTGGGTGTTCCTTCGCAGAAGCTGGGACAAAAATTCATCGGTCCGTTTAAGATCACCGGGATCGTGAGCCCTGTGGCCTGTCGGCTACGGTTGCCGCACCATCTAAAGGTACACCCGGTCTTTCATGTGTCTCTCCTCAAACCTGTCTCCCCTAATACGTTTCGTGGTCGTGTTGTGCCTCCTCCTCCGCCTGTGATGGTCGACGGCGAGGAGCAGTTCGTGGTTGAGGACATTATTGACTCCCGGCTCCATCGTCGTCGGCTTCAATATCTGGTACGTTGGCAGGGGTACGCCCCCGAGGACGATTCCTGGGAACCGGTGGGTAACATTCGGGCACCCCGGAAGATCGCTCAGTTTCATCGACGGTTCCCGGACAAGCCGGGCCCTGATCCGTCCTGAGGCCGTCTCTGGGGGGGGGAGTAATGTCAGGTTTCCAGGTTTTCCAGTTCTCTTTTGAATGAGCTTGCCCTCAGTTAACATGGCGTTTAAGGTTCTGTTGCCCTACTTCCTGTCCAGCTGCTTAAAAGGCCGCCTCTCAGCCCAGTCCAGTGCCTGAGTATACTGCTTGATGTGTGCTCCTGCTTTGCTGCTGCTAATCCTGATTGCTTTTGGATCCTCCTAAAGACTACCGACCGACCGCCTCTGGACCTTACCCGGTTTCTCAAGCTGTGCCCGGATTCCGTCTGCCATCTTCGGTCAGCACTCTGCCTGGTTCTCTCTGGTTCGTAACCACTCTGGACAATCATCCCGTACGGACACTCCTGGACTTTTACCGCTTGCCCCTTGTGTCCCGGCTGCTGCGCATTTAGGCCTTCCGGGGTGATTGCCGGACAGTCCCTGTATAGGGGTTCGCTCTGGTGGTCTCCCTGGGGGAGTCCGGTGCGTGGCCCCGGGAATTCCCTCTGCTCAATTTCGGGAAGGTATTTTGTGTATTTGTACTGCTGTGTTTGTTCCGTTGTTATCTACCGTGGTTACAGATTATAAAACATCTTGTATCAAAAACTCGTCTCTGCTGATCATTGCCCTACGCTATCGAAATCCTCAGAACATATAATAAGTATTACAGCTTGAGCCACGTGCTCTGCATCTATGGAGGTTAAGGCAACGGCTTCTGGGTAACGGGTGGCAAAGTCTACCAGGGTGAGGATGAATCTTTTTCCACTGCGGCTGGGGATGGCTAAGGGGCCTACTATATCAATGGCAACTCTCTGGAACGGTTCTCCTATCAAGGGCATGGGTTGAAGTGGGGCACGGCATGGGGCTCCCCCCATACGCTGACACACTGGGCAAGAGGCTCTGTATTTTTGCACTTCTTGAGTGACCCTTGGCCAGAAAAAACTACGCAGCAGGCGGGCCCGAGTCTTTTTGGTCCCCATGTGCCCAGCCGCAGGAACATCATGAGCTAAACGCAACAGTTGGGGTCGGTATGGCTGGGGTACCACAAGCTGATGTACACGGGTCCAGGGTTTTTCTGGGCAGGATGCGGGCTTCTCCCGATATAAGAGGCCTTTTTCCCATCTATATACCTCCCCCTGATGTCCTCCCCCAGGTTGGGTGGCCGCACTACGGATAAGCTCTAAGGTGCGGTCTGATAGTTGAGCTTCCCTGAACTCTTTACGATCTATCTCCCCCCAATCAATGGCCACAGTTGGGTCTGATGTACTCACATTTGTTGGCTCTGATGAGGAGGCTGAAGATTGAGGAGTTGGGTTCTCCTCTGATGGGCTGGAAGAAAGACCTGCACCAGGATGGTGTTTGGCTTGGCTGCGGGTGATGGCGGTGACAAACTGGCTGGATAGTCCTTGTCCTAGGTCATTTCCCAAAATTACAGGGGTGGGGAGGCCGTCCATGAGCCCCACTTCAACCTCTCCTTGGTCAGTTCCCCAGTCCAACTGCACTCGTGCCAGAGGGATGTTCGAGCGCTGGCCCCCAGCAAGGATGATGGTCACTTGGCGGCCAGGTAAATGATGTTCTGTGGGAACAATATCTGGGCTGACCAGGGTGATGGAAGATCCCAAGTCTCGAAGTCCCTGAGCCTGTATATCACCGACCTTGACCGTCTGGATGTGGGGATGGAGGTTAGCTGGTGTACGGTGTCCGGCCTGCCGTAGGGTGTGGACTGGATAAACCACTTCCTCAGCTATTGGTGTTTCTCGGGAGTAGCATTCCTCAGGTCTCCTTGGTTCATCTCGGCATATGTTGACTGGTAGACGGGCTCCAGGCATGGGGCCCCGGTTTTGTAGACACTCTTTGGCCATGTGTCCAAGGCGCCCACACGTATAACAGCGCCGTGGGTTAGACAAGTCACCCACCCTGTTGGTAAACCTTTGTCTTGTTGGGGCTTCTGTGGGGTAACGAGTTAGTCCAGCACGTGAGTCTGGGGGTCGCTTGGATCCATGGTTGAGGGACCTATTGGGCCTCCAGCTGGGTCGGTTGGCTGTAAATTCGTCAGCCAATCGCGCTGCTTGCTCTGGGGTGTCGGGCTTCCTGTCAGCTACCCATTCTCGGATTTCCGGGTCCATCTGCACCAGCAGCTGTTCAAGCACTATCACATCACGGAGGGCAGCAGCGGAGTGGGCAGCCCGTCCATCGAGCCAGCGATTACAGTGTCGTCGGAGTTGACTGCCAAATTCGACGTACGAGACACCCTGGCGAGACATAGTCCGGAACTTAGTGCGATGTCTCTCGGGTGTTATGGTAAAAAGGGCCAACAAAGTGTCCTTAATAATTCCGTAGTCCAAGCAGTCCTGAGGCCCAAGTGATCGGACAGCCTCCTGGGCCCGGACCGGCAAGCTTGTCCACAGGTATTTGGACCACTCATCTGTGGGCACCTGGTGCATACGCATTAGCATCTCAAAGTTTTGCAAGTGTTCATCTATCTCAGTGCTGGAATCATTAAACACTGGCACATCCCTGTAGCGAAGATGACTTCCTTGGTGGTGGTCTATCCTGGAGGTAGGTGCTGATGGTGAGGAAATTGGAAATCCAAACACAAATTGCAGAACACCAGCCCTCTCTTCCCTTGAAGCTTCAGGCCCCAATGCAGTAAACAATTCCTTGACTCGGTCTGCTTGGTTTTGGTTTGTTTCCAGACTGTCACTGGATCTAGGATGAGATACAGGGTTTACCTCCTCTGATACCACAACGGCAGTGTCCTCATCATCCTCTGCATCATTCTGGGCATCCCAACAGACTAATTTCCGGATCAAGTCTGACCGAGTGTCAGTGTTCCTGTAGTCAATCTTTCGCATCTGGCACAGATCCTGTAGCATCCATTTACTGCTGCGGTCGTAACTCCTCTCTGGTCCTTGTCCCATGGCTGAGCTGGTGGGGTTGGACATGGCAGCGTCCGAAACCTGAATGCCTCCCCTATGGCCTGCTGGGTATGCTTATGTGCCTCCCTGGTTGTTGAGCCCTGGACGGTGTCCGAAAACACCAGTCCACTGCAGCTCCCCTGGGTAAACCAGGCGGAGTAGTATCCCACCGCTGCCACCAATTGTGGAGACACGGGGCTCAGTGGGCGCTCTCATCCACTAAAACCCGCCGCCTTTAGAAAGACAACGTGGCTCAGGGCTCATCCCAACTGAACGCCGGCCTCCTTAACCGTGGGCGTAACACTACTCAGACAACACAGGGTGAGGGAACCACAATAATTAGACTTTATTGGATCCCCAAAATATTAACGGCACATAACGCATAACCAGCAAAACACACAAATGTAACAGGCAACAGAGTCTCACCCTTCCGCTGGCTCACCAGGGATTAGAATGTCCATGCCTCACAGGTTCCAAGCTGTCTGAGGTCTGCAAAGTCTGTAACAGGTGACTGAACTGTCCCAACCTGCGTGTCCTCCTTAGGTAGTCCTGGTTTGATGTTACAATCCTGGCAGCCGGAGTCGAAATCCCTAGGCTGTGGATATGGTCTCCAACCGGATCCGGAGTCCCTAGATTGAAGCCATCAGGTGTTCTGATCCTCCAGTCAGCTCCAAAGAGCTTAGACTGAATCCATCAACCATCATCAACCCCTGGTGGCTTAAAGAAGTCCTTTTTATAGCCACAACCTTCCACTTGGGTACACTGTGTCCTCATCGATTGGTTGGACAAGATTGCTTCTCCCATTGGAGGAATTTCAAGCTGCATGGACAATGTTCATTTAAATGATATGGGTAGAAAGCCTGAGGGTGTACATGTAAACTGGGAGTCACTGTCTAGACAATGGCTACTAAGGTAATTACATTATCAATACACAACTACAATACAATGGTTACTGGAAATGTCTGGAGAACAATACGTTTGGCTTTCAGTGGCCAACACAATTACATTGAGTCAACAAGAGTCTTGTAAAAACAATGAGGGACTTCTCCCCCGTCTATAGACAATCTATCCTGCTGTCTGGCTGGATTTTAAGAAACTTTAACCCATGTCGTCACAGTGATGTCTACGTCCCAACGCTCTGGTACTTTGATTTATTGAATTTCACAAGGGACCAGGAGCTTCACAGGCCATCAACCAGTAGCCTCAATATTGGTGGTGATATTCCTCCAGATGCTAACAATGAAGTGATTATATCTGAGGTATAAATTTTATTATTGTCATAATTTGTCACAAACAATTTGTGTTGGTTTTAATTATGATGAAGTGAAAATTTGTATACTTTCCAATCTATGTAAAAGTATTCAAATGTTTTACGAAAAAATATTTTTAAAATGCCAATTTTATTTAATTATGTTATTTTTGTATTGCAGGAGCCAACAACAAGTCAACAATCATCATCTGAACACCTAATGGAAACTCCTGCTAGCCAATTAACCAATGTTGATTTGCTTGAGGCAGGCCCATCAAATGTGTTATACACACAAAGTTGGCAAAGGAAAAAAAAACCATCCCTGCAAACACTACTACAGCTGTAACCAAACTGATGGGAGTGGCACAAAACATCCTAGACCAGCACAACAGACCACCCCTTTCTGGTCTTGCTATTTTCGTGGATGATGAACTGCGTGAACTTACCCCAGAACAGAAATACATTGCCCAATGTTTAATCCAGGATGTCTTACGTTTGGCAAGAGCTAAAAAACTAACAGAGTCATCCTATGTTGCCATTGGCGAGGTTTCTCATCCTGTTGATCCTGTTGATCCTGTTGATCCTGTTGATCCTGTTGATGCTGTTGATGCCCCTGAAAATCCTCAAGCTGCAGCAGAGCCATCAATACAACCACTTCCAAAGGGTGGTGTGCGTGGCCGTAGGTCACGCATGAGTTTGCTTAACAAACGCAAAAAGAAGTAGTTTCTAATGTTAAAAAAATCTATTTTTTTTGTGTTTTTTTTTTCTTTTTTATTATTATTGAATTCCTTCTGTTGCATGATATTTAGTGCATATTTGTGACAATAAACAAATTTGTTACTATACCAATTTCCCTAGAGAATAAACCTGGCATATGAAATAATGTGTGGTTTGAATCAATTACGCAAAAAATTTTTTTTTTTTAAAATTGTTTTATTTTTAATTACAATCTTTTCTTAACTTGTATAAAATGTTGGTTTTTTATATATTTTTTGGTTAACTATTAATTTACAAACCTTTCTACATACATGTTAAACATAGAAACATCACAAAAAAACATGATTTATTTAT
Organism: Anomaloglossus baeobatrachus; assembly: GCF_048569485.1. Taxonomy (NCBI): domain Eukaryota; kingdom Metazoa; phylum Chordata; class Amphibia; order Anura; family Aromobatidae; genus Anomaloglossus; species Anomaloglossus baeobatrachus. The sequence continues at coordinate 1,174,720 of NC_134362.1, forward strand.
GACGTTGATTAATATATTTCTGGATTAGGGCATCATGGGCCGCAGAGGCTTCTTTCAGTCGGTTCGCAGACAGATAAATATCATATAGTGTTATTATTTCTGAAAAGAATCAAAAACCAAATTAATTATTGTTTCAATCTTTTAGCGTTTGCTTTTTACAAAAATTAAAAAAAAATTTTTTTAAAATACAATTAAAAAAAAAAAAATTTAACTGATCATTCAATTTTTCCATTTACCATAATGTTGTAAAATCATTAAACTTACCATTACTGACAACTTCTTCTTCAAGTTCATCTCCGGATGATGCGCTCATGTCCCAACCTGATCCTTTCCCACCTAATTTTAACATAAGTTAATATTGTTAGAGTTTGATCCATTTAGAAAAAGATTTACAACTGTACTAAATTTGCCAAACCACATCAGTACCATTGTCCTACATATTCTCTTCAGACATTACATCTGCATCAGCATGTCCTGATGATGGTGAAATTACATCATAATCAAGGCTGTCTGCTTCCTCATTTAAAATGGGTAGGCTATTTTCACGGTTGGAATCCATGCTTGGAGACAGCTGCTGGACAACATTATCTTCATTATTGTTTGTGGGCTGGCTTGACTCATTTGTCAATGAATTTACATCTGTTAACATAAAATAATAAAAAATTAATTTAAACCAAAAAAAAATCATAAGATGTGATTATTTAATATAAAAAATAACACCAGACCTTAAATTAATTTAAAAACAACACATCTAAGGTTTAGATATTATAATTAAAAACAATTAACTTATGTAAGTATGAAAATTTTCTTACCAGCTATCACTACCAGGTTACTTCGAATTTCTTCTATTCTCTCCTTATCCCTGTACTTTAAATCAGCCCATTTTTTCAGTACCTGCGTTGATGTGCGTCTGATATCAAATTTACGGTACAGGCCCCTGCATATTTTTTTTACAACACTTCTTTTATGTCCCATAGGACGTGGATATGTCTTTGCACATATATAGTCCAGTGCATCCATCCTTTTCACCAAGTATTGGACCTCCCCTTGGCCCCAGACCTTTGCACGTTTGTTTGGTGACATTTTCGCTTTCAGTTTCGCTTTAGATCAGCAGGTATACAGTGTGGCGTGTCACATGGTCCTTTAGACGTTTGGACGTCATGACGTTTCTTTATTTACATGTTAACAAACTGAACAGTGTATTACGCCGTAGTGTACATTAACAATACTTATGTGCGCATTTTTGTATGAGCAAATGCGTTATTTTTTATCCCTTTTTTGTTTATTTTAGAAAAAACATTTTTATGTGATTTATATTTTAGTAAAGGAAATGTGGCATATATTTATGAAAACATAATGGTTTATGTCATGTAAAAATAAAACATATTAATAACTTTAAATTATCATACGAGATAAATGATTGACAGAATGCTTGTAATGCTTAATTATTTTTTTATTTTATTATTTTCCTTTTTAAATTAATATGTTTTCCAGAAGAAAGATTTAGTTTACAATCATACATAAATTTGTAATGAAAAAAAATTATGTAAAAATAAAAAAATTACAATATTCCCAATTTCGTATTAAGTAAAAACAAAATGTATAACATTTATACCACAATAAACATGTTTCCCTTCAAAATCAGATACTTTACACCCTTAAGGCAATTTCTTTTAAACTAATAACATTTTCAAAAATTATACTGACATTATTTTAACACAAACATGCAATCTCATGTTTCATGATAACCTAAACTCATTAATTAATTAGAAACATGCTGCCATGACACAGCCCCTGGGCCATTAAAAAAATTGCAATAATTGGTTCTGTTTTCCATTGCATCCATCATACTACGTGACAGGGGTGGCTGTGGCAAAAGATTATCCAGTGGGTTAACTTGCTGACGCCATGCCCCAAGCTCAACAACACCATTACTTTGATTTTCTACATCAACAAAGCCAGGTGGAACATATTCAAGGCCATCTCTTTTTCTGAGAAAATTATGCAAATAACAGCATGCAAGCACAACATTGTCAATGGATTCAAGTTTTAAGTTGATTGGCATGGAAAAGATACGAAATCTACTGCTTAAGATGCCAAAAGCATTCTCGACAACTCTTCTAGCTCTGCATAGACGATAATTAAAAATGCGTCTTTCTAAATTCAAGCCTGTAAGTGGATATGGCCGTAACAAATGACGTTGTAATGGAAAGGCCTCGTCCGCCAAAAAAACAAAATTTAAATTTCCAATGGTATTTTGGTTTGTGGGTAATTGTAATTGATTTTGTTTTAGCCGTAATGCAAACTCCGTATGTTCAAATACCCCACCATCCGAAACTCGCCCATTCATGCCGATATCAATGTAAAGAAAATCATAAGTGGCGTTGACAACCGCCATAAGGATAATGCTGTGGTAGCCCTTGTAGTTGTAATAATATGAGCCAGAATTAAGTGGCTGCATTATCCTTATGTGTTTCCCGTCAATTGTGCCACCACAATTAGGGAATTGCCATAATAGGTTGAATGTATTTGAAATTTTTTCCCAATCACTTGGACTATTTGGCAAATGCATGTAGTCATGTAAAGCATGTGCTATTGCCAAACATGTCTCTGGAATTAATGAGCTAAGTAGAGAGCGTGACACTGCTGATGAATACTGAAGGTCAGTCAAACTGCGTCCTGTAGCCAAGAATCGAAGAGTCACCCCCAAACGCTCGTCTACAGGTACTGCCTGACGCATTACTGTATTATTGCGCATGATATAAGGGCGGACTTTCTCTAAAAGGTATGAGAAAGAGCTTTCAGACATGCGTAAGTAGTTTCGAAAGTCATGTGGGTTATGCTCTTGTAGGTCTCTTACAAGGTGCATGTGTGTATAGCGTTGTCTCTCTAGTAGCCATTTGTGTGCCCAAATTCGTCTTTTTCTTGTTCTGCATCGCATGTTATGATCCTCGGCAAGGGCAAGGGCTCCTCTGGCTACAAGCATGGCAGCTATGACGGCATTTTCATGCTCAGTACGCATATTTAGCCTGTATAACAGAGAATAATATTGTAATTTTTTTGGTTTTTAAATTATTGTTTGTTTTTTTTTGGTTAAAAAAAAAAAATTTTTTTTTGGTCAGAGAATAAATAACTTTTACCAATATGATTCTTATTCTTATTGGTCACACTAATGTTTGACGGCTTTTTAAATTAAAAATTTGGATGGCTGCAATCTTGATTAACATACAATAATGGTTCCTATAATATATATAACTGTAATGTAAAAAAAAAACACGAATACATTCATAATATAGGCTATTTACAAACTAATAATAAACCCAATTCAAAACAACAAACATATTTAAATTTTAGAATACAAAGGAAAACAAAAACACAAATAAAGGAAGAAAAAAGAAAAAAAAAAACAAATTTTAAAAAAAAAAAAAAAAAAAAAAAAAAAAAACCTCACATGCGAAGTTTATCTCACGGACGAATGACGCCAAAATATATGCCGGACACGGAGGCAGCAGGACACGTCCAAAACCTAGGAAATGAACCTAGGAAATGAACCCACCAAATGGAACAACGCTAAAAGGATGTTTGCGTATTACATATAGGTATTACAAGTAGGCGTATTGAACATTTAAACCACCATACACGCCCGTATCGATGATGACGCAAGAGGCAACAATTTTTTAAATCGCTTTAGTAGTGTCACACGTAACGAAAAGTATGTTGAAAGGAACGAGCAACGATAGTTACAAAGAAAAAACAACGATTTTTGGGAATAAGGACCCGTGTCGCCGATTAGCGATAAATCACGCTTTTGCGACGATTTTACATCGCTGAACGCTGTTACACAAAGCAATCTCGCTAACGATTACGGAAGTGCGTCACCAAAACCGTGACCCCAACGACAACGCTCGGGCGATATCGCAGTGTGTAAAGCCCGCTTTAGTCTTTTGCCTCCAGGGCTGATGAAGGTACACACTCAGTCTTTACCACAACCAGTCCTGTGGTAGGTATGGTCCATATTTAATAAAGAGGAAATTGTTCAAGAATATGTAAGTGTTCATACAGAATAGTCTCTGTAGGTACTGGGCTTATGGGTCTTAGGCTTTGTGCGCACTAGTGCGTTTTGCCCGCGGATTTACCCGCGGATTTGCCGCGGAAATTTCTTGAGAAATGTCTGCAATCTTTGTGCAGACATTTCCCAGCAAATTCTATGGTAAAAAAAAAAAAGCTGTGCACACAGGTGCGGATTTTTCTCAAGAAATTTCCTTGAGAAGAATTTCTCGAGAAACTTTCTTGAGAAAATGAACATGTCCATTATTTCCTCAGGTACCCTGCGGATTTCGGCAGTACAGCCTGCAAAAATCCGCAGGGAACCACCCGCGGGCAAATCGCGGCAATTCCGCGTCAAATCCGCATGCGGATTTGGTGCGGATTTTTTCCGGAGGTCCGGAAATCTTTCACTCCCAGAAGTTTCTCAAGAAATTTTCTTGAGAAACTTCACATTTCTAGTGCGCACATAGCCTTAACGTTGCAATTATATAAACATTTCAATAACCAAACGCTTCTTAGGCTGGTTTCACACTACGTTTATTTAACATCCGTCCATAACGTTTTTTTAGCGGAAAAACGGATCCAGTGCAAATGCGTTTTCACTTCAATGCATTTGCAATGGACTCGCGTCCACCTGCGTTCGCATGCGTTTGCGTGCGTTAGACACAGGATCCGTACTTTTGCGTTATTTTAACATGTTTCAAAAACGCTACTTGTAGCGTTTTTTACCTTTGTCAAAATAACGCATCTCACAGGATCCTTCACATTGCGCCGCGAGCTGCAATGCATTTCAATGAGCGCTGGATCCTGCCTAGCAGAATGCGTTGAGTTGCGTTGTAACAGGATCCTGCTTTTGTACTGAGCATGCCCAGAAAGTACTGAGCATGCCCAGAACCAGTCTCGTGTGATCTGTCTCTCTCTCCTCCTCCCTATCTCTGTCTTTCCCCCTTCCTCTCCTCCCTCTCTCTCCCACCTGAGAGCTGCGGACACTCATAACCAAGGTAAATATCGGGTAACCACTTCTCTTAGTTACCCGATGTTTACGTTGGTTACGTGTGCAGGCAGCCCTGCTCCTAGCAGCTGCAGACACTCGTAACCAAGATAAATATCGGGTATCCAAGCCCGATGTTTACCTTGGTTACGAGCGTCTGCAGCTGTCAGAAGCCGGCTCCCAGTCTGGCACGTTTAGTTCCCCTCACTCCCGATCACATGACTCCAATGCCCGCCCCTAAACATCCAGTGACAGGATCCTGCAAAATAACAGATGCGTTAGCATGCGTTTTTTGCTGTAAAAGCAGGATCCGCTTTTGCAGCAAAAAAACGTTCCTGACGGATGTTAAATAAACGTAGTGTGAAACCAGCCTACAGGTGTCTCTACTCTGGTCGTAAGTGCAGTAGGCCTCACGGCCCTCGGGCCACCACCCATGTGATCAAGTTGTAACTCTCCGTGCTGCCACCTTACACCACTCTTCTCTCACCTTTCTGTACACTAAACTGTTACGGTTTCTCATATAAACATTATAACATATGTACATTTTATATGCAATTTCACAATAGTCTTTATATCTTGCTGGTATCTGACCCTGAGTACTACGCTGTGACCTGCGTACTGCTGGTGTACTGGGTGTACTTAGCATAATGGTGTGAATGGAATTGTACCTATTTAGTGTTTCTGGTAATTGTGAGGATGGGGGACTGACTGTAGGACTGGCAAGCCCACGGGGACCAGGAATCTGTCCTTCCTCTACGGGTTCAACTCCCAGTTCTTCTTGTCTTGGGACTTCTTGTGGTATGGGTTCTAAAGCTAGTTCCACAACTTGAGGAAAGGCGATCATTGGGACAACTACTGCTCCATAGTAATTTGGCCATGTTTTTGGGAAATCTCCTAAGACTGTATGGAACACATCGTCTTCCTCCTGGACAGGTTGTACCTGTACGGGCAAGGTGACTTCTGGTGTCTTCAGGGCTTCAGGACACGGTTTGAGTTGATATCTTGACACGACAGCTGATGACCTTCCTTCATCCTTACTGATGAGACACACTTTGGGATTATCCATGCTTGATGGTAAGACTGTATATGGGGTGGCTTCCCACTGATTATCCAATTTGTTTGTGTGTCGTTTCCTCTTGAGAACTTGGTCACCAGGTTGCAATGGTGTTGCTAGAGCATGCTGGTTAAAGGTTCTCTCTTGTCTTCCCCTAGCTTGTTGGAGACTTTTCTCTATGCACTCTTGTACTTGGCGATACTGTTGCTGATGTAGGGTATCCCAACCAATTGGATTCTTGAACTTCTGCATCTGGCTTCAGAATTCCCATATCTAAATCAATTGGCAGTTTACCGGGCCTTGCACGCATGAGGTAAGCGGGGGTGCAGTTTGTAGAACTCACCGGGACATGATTGTACAAGTCCACCAAGTCGGGCAATTTCTCTGGCCATTGATTTCTTTCTGACTCCGGTAAGGTCTTCAACAGGTCAATCACAATATGGTTCATCTTCTCGCATAAGCCATTTGTTTGGGGATGGTATGCTGTTGTACGGATCTTTTTACAGCCGTACATGTTGCAGAATTCTTGGAAGATCTGTGATTCAAAAGCTGGACCTTGATCTGCAAGGACTTGTTCTGGGTAACCATGGGGTCTGCAAAAGAACGTCTGGAATGCTTTAGCTGCTGTTTTAGCTGTAAGGTCTTTCATGAGTTTCACCACTAAGAAGCGTGAGTAATGGTGCACGATGGTTAAGGCATAGACATAGCTGGACTGGCTTGGTGACAACTTGACGTGGTCTAAAGCCTGCTTTACACGGTACGACCGATTGTGCGATTTCACAATCGATCGTACCCGCCCCCGTCCTTTTTGCGTCACGGGCAAATCGCTGCCCGTGTCGCACAAAGTTAGTAACCCCCGTCACACATACTTACCTCTCGTGCGACCTCGCTGTGGGCGGCGAACGTCCACTTCCTGGAGTGGGAGGGACGTTCGGCGTCACAGCGACGTCACACGGCCGCCGGCCAATAGAAGCGGAGGGGCGGAGATGAGCGGGACGTAAACATCCCGCCCACCTCCTTCCTTCCACATAGAGATGGCGGCGGCCGCGGGAGGCAGGTGAGCTGCTCATCGTTCCCGTGGTGTCACACGGAGCGACGTGTGCTACCACGGAAACGATGAACAACTAAAGTAAACGATATTATGGAACCTAACGAGCAGTACCCGACTCACGATTTGTGAGCGATACTGCGTCGCTAGGAGGTGTCACACAGGCCGGCATCGCCAGCGATGCCGGATGTGCGTCACAAAAACCGTGACCCCGACGATCTATCGCACGATAGATTGCCTGGTGTAAAGCAGGCTTAATGCGACTAGCTCTAGTGGTTGCTTGGTTACTATGGACTGGAGTGGAGCTCTCTAGTTCTGTTGATTCTTTCTCCTGAGATTACATGGGCCGCATTTTCTACACCAATCTTCAATTGATTTCCTCATGCCAACCCAGTAGAATCTTTCTCTTAAGAGTACTTCCAACTTTTTCCAACCAAAATGACCAGCACCGTCGTGGTAATCTTCCAAAACCATCTTGACGTCTCTCTTGGGCACGATCATCTGCCAGACCAACTCATGTGTTTTTGGATTGGTGTGCCTTCTACAGAGCTTCCCTTGGTACAGGAACAATTTACCTCTCTCCTTTCAGAGATGTTGAGTCTCAGCTGGAGCAGTCTGATTAGGGTACGCACCTTGTTGTGTAAGCACTTCTTTCACTAGCTTCACAGCTGGATCACTGTCTTGTGTTTCAGCCCATGCGTGGTGTGCTAACGGGTTGAGATTTGCCTCCTGTTGTTTTTGGTAGACACTCGGTTGATACTGTCCCACCTTAGGATGGTGAAAGGCCGGCACTCAATTTCTTCCAGTACCTCCGGTTCCTCTTCCACATCACCCGAGTGTGGCATCCGGGATAAGGCATCTGCATTCCCATTCTTCCAGCCTGCCCTGTATTTGATGACATAGTTGTAGTTTGACAGTTGGGCTATCCATCGCTGTTCCAGCGCACCTAATTTTGCCGAATCCAGGTGGGTCAACGGATTCTTGTCAGTAAAGATGGTAAATCCTGCAGCTGCCAGGTAGTGTTTGAAACGCTCTGTTAGAGCCCAAACTACTGCCAGTAGTTCTAACTTCAAGGAGCTGTAATTCTCTGGGTTTCTTTCTGTAGGCCGGAGATTCCTGCTTGCAAAGGCAATAACTCTCTCTTTGCCTTCCTGCTTTTGAGACAATACTGCTCCCAGTCCTACGTTGCTGGCATCCGTGTACAAAATGAAGGGTTGATGGTAATCTGGATATGCCAGGATCTATTCTCCTGTCAGAGCCCACTTTAACTTTTTAAAGGACTCTTCTCTCTCATCACTCCACTGGAAAGGAGGATTCTGGGTTGCAGACTTCTATTGACTGGCCTACTAGGATGTCTTGTAGGGGTGCTGCTAACTTCGTGAACCCTTTTATAAATCTTCTATAGTAGCCCACTAGTCCCAGGAATTGCCTCACCTCTTTCACGCTGGTGGGTCTCGGCCAATCTCTTATCACGGTAACTTTTTCAGGATCTGGTGCTACCCTTTCTGAGCTCACTACATGTCCCAGGTACTGTACCCTTGGCTTTAGAAGGTGACCCTTGGATTGCTTGATTTTCATGCCGTTTACGGATAAGGCTTCAAACACTTCTGCCAGGTCTTGTAGATGCTGTTCATAGGTCTTGGAGTAGATTATGATGTCATACAGGTACAGGAGGACAGTTTCGAAGTTCTTATGTCCTAGGCAGCACTCCATCAGTCTTTGGAAGGTACCAGGCCAGTTGCAGAGTCCAAATGGCATACAATTGAACTCACAGAGGCCCATCGGCGTGGTGAACGCTGTCTTCTCCTTGTCTGCCTCTGCCACAGGAACTTGCCAATACCCACTAGTCAGATCTAAGGTGGAAAAGTAAGTAGCAGATTTTAATGCAGCCAATGACTCTTCTATCCTAGGTAATGGGTATGCATCCTTGTGTGTAATGCAGTTGATCTGTCGGTAGTCTATGCACATCCTCATGGTCCCATTCTTTTTTCTAACTAGCACTAGTGGGGCTGCCCAGGGGCTACAACTGTCTCTTATTACCCCTGCTTTTTTAATTTCTTTGAGCATGTCTTTGGCGCATTGGTAGTGAGCCAGTGGTACTGGCATATACCTCTCCTTTATGGGTGGATGGTTACCTGTGGGTATAGTGTGCTCTACCCCTTTGATCCGCCCAAAGTTTAATGAGTGTTTGCTGAATATTTGTTCATATTCTTTCAATGTATACTCCATGCTTTTGATGGGAGGATGTAGAATCGGTACCTACATGTAGCTTTTGGCACCAATCCTCCAGCTTTCCCTCTGAGCCATTGTCCTCCGCCTGACTTGACGGGCTCAAGGGCTCAACGGTTGTGATGGCGTTGTTATCAACCGTATATAGCTTAGCCATGGTAGTATACTTTGGTAGGGTGACCTCATCTTCCCCACAATTTAGAAGGCGTATTGGCACTCTTCCCTGATATACCTCAACTATTCCTCTGGCCGTCAGTACAGTAGGCCTACTGTCTGAGTACACGGGTTCTACCAGTGCCTGATAGTCTCGCCCTCTGATGCCTATTGCGGCTCTACACCAGACCAGCATTTCCGTTTTGGGAGGAATTACAATGGGTACTGGGTCACTTACCCTTGCACTGCCAATTTCACCTCCTGACACTTCTTCCTGCTGCTTCAGCATTAAGGCTTTAATTTCCTTCTGCAGGAGTCTCTGTTGCCCAGGTTTGGCAGTCTCGGCGATCTGCCTCAAGACAGTAATTACCTCTGCAAAACAATTTTCAATTACATTAATTCCTAGCAGCATAGTTGTTTCACGTTCTCGCCGGTCAATATCAACAATGACAATACCCTGGTTTTGCAATTCTACTCTCCCAATCTTAATGGTCATTTCGCTGAAACCAACCTGTGGTACTAATTCACCATTGCTAGCCCATATATTCAATGCAATGTTAGATGGACCACTGCTAACGTCTGAATCAGCCCAGTACCTCTTATAAAGGACATGCGGAATTGATGTTATTTGGAAACCAGTGTCCAGCAAGGCATTGAGCAGAATGCCATCCAGCACGATGAGGATGACTGGATGTCCTCCCACATACTTGTCGTGCCAGGGTGAGGGGCCTTGAGAGTTCATTCCTGAGGAGTGGCCCGCCTCCCCAGGGGATCCCCATTTAAAGCACATTCACGGGCAAAGTGACCTGACTACTTGCAACGGCGGAAAATGGGCTGTCCATCTGGCTGGTAGCGGTCGCAGGGTCATCCTCTCGTCGCTTGGTATCTCCTAGGCCTCATCCACGGGACATCCTCCTTGCTGGTCGCCAACTCAATCTTGGGTGCAGACTTGGATCCACGCAGCTCCTGGACGATTCTAGCCATGGAAACAACAGTGTCAGGGCATCAAGCTTTTGACGGAGAGCCTCATTAGTGATGGGCTCCAGGTGGTTAGCAGCAGCTGCTGACACGGCCGATGTCACTGGCACTACTGGCTGCTGGGGTGCCGCTGTAGGGTGTTGAATAGAGTATATATCCTGGGGCTCCTCTACCTGCTGGAGGCGGATGGCTCTATCATTTAGCTAGGCAAATGTTAGTCCTGGATCCTGGATCACCATCATGCTCAGTTGTCCCCGGTGGGAAGGAGATGAGAGTCCATCTAGGAATTGGTCTATCAGCAGCTTATCTGCTCCAGGGGCTAAGGCAGGTTCTGCTAACTTAAGTGCTCTGAGCGCCTCCTGCAAATTTAAGGCAAAGTCTCTTGCGCTCTCTCTGGGTTTTTGCTTGCATCCAAAGAACCTCATTTTAGCCCGGCTGCTGGCAGTGGATTCAAAAGCTGCTTTTAGTCCATCTATTATGTGCTCTACAGTGTCTTTTGCATCATCCGACCAGGACATAACCTCTCGCTGGGCATTGCCGGTTAACTGTCCCATAACATATCGACACACTGGGCTTCCGTCAGGAGGTACATGCTGTAGTAGATTTTTAGCTTTCCGATAAAGTCATTAAGTGTCTTGGGCTCACCTGAGTACTGCGGCAGCCACACCGCTCCGGGGTGTATGGCATCAGGAACGGCATGATAGGTGCCGCGGCACTGCCGGGTACAGCAGCGTCTCCCGGCTGTGACATCTTTGCGCCCCCTTAGTTAATTTCACCAGTCTTCTTCACAGCAAGCCTGGGGCACTTTCCTGCGTCTTCGTTCGGGTCGCAGCACAGAGCGCACCTCCCCTGCATCTCCGTTTGGGTCACAGCACACTCTTCAAGCGGTGGGCGGAGTCCTGGTTTTGGCGCACTGTTCTCCTGCGCGTAGCAGCTAATGGCGCAATCCAAGATGGCGCCTGTAAAATTTTACCAATGATGTTTTTGGATTTTCCAGGTATCTTTGCAAAGTTTAAAGTACGTTCTTTGTTGCAACAATTCACAGGCAAGTCTTTTATGCGATGCAATAAGTGTTTAAAGGCCCACGTGTCGCGGGCGGGGAGGAGGGTGTCAACACTGCGCTCACCCCACTGCTCGGGTCCGGCGGTTGCTGCTCTGTGGTGGCTCGAGCGGTGGGCCGGATCCCGGGGGTTCTCGAGCGGCACTCCTCGCCCGTGAGTGAAAGGGGTGTTTGGGAGTGGGGATTGTTTATTGTCCGTGACGCCACCCACGGTCGTGGTGATTTGTTGACACCACCGCTGCTCTGTATGGGGATCCCGGGAATGATGGTATGGAGCAGCAAGTTGTTGTGTTGCCCCTCCGTGGGTAGGGGTTGGTGATCCCGGGGCCCAGTGATGAGGTGGGAGATGCAGGGCTTGGTGGGCACAGGGACGCGGGGGCAGCGCTGTGCCTTGCGGCACTGTGGTACTCACTCAGCCTGAGACGATGACACAGTTCTCGGTAAAACACACGGCTGGAAAGACGGTTCCCACGGACGGCTGCACTTGCTTTTCCCCAGTAGTTGACGGTGACGGTCCCTTTGTCCTGCACCTAAGATGATGATGGTTGCGATGGGTTCCCACCGGTAACCCGCTCCCCGGCTTGGATATGGGCCGGAGGAGCCCTACTTTGCCCGCAGGCGCTGGCCCTGAGAAACTGGTGCCCTGGCGGTGGCGGTGTCTCTCCGTTATGGACGGACTGTTGCCTTCTATCGGGACTTGGTTGTTGGGAGACAGTCGTCCCCTTCACTGACAGATTTGGCAAATTATGGCGACTCCTAGCCTTGCCGGGATCCGAAAGGACCCTGCCCTGGTGCTGACTGTTCCTTGTACACTGCTCCAGACCGCCGGGTCACCACCCGTCCGCGGTCCTTCCAGGAACCTCCGAGCAGTCACCCCTACGGACAATCACCGCCGTCTGCTGACCTTGCTGTCTCTTAGCCCGGGGCACACACCCGGACCAACTTCAGGCTTTACAAACTGTCACTTTTTACTTTACTTCAGCTTCTCTCCTAAGCTCCTCTACCACTTCACTTCCTTCTACTTCCACTTCCTTAACTGTTCTACTTGTTTACTCCTTTCCGTCCCTAGCTGGACTGCACTCTAGCCCTCAGCTAGACTTCAACTGCCTGGTTCTTCCCGCCTCCAGAGCTGTGAACTCCTCGGTGGGCGGAGCCAACCGCCTGGCCCACCCCCTGGTGTGAACACCAGCTCCTGGAGGAAGGCAACAAGGATTTTAGGTTAGCTTAGATGTTCCTAACTGGGGTGTAGGGTGTGGTGGTGTTATGACCTGTGACCCCTGGCTTGCCCAGGGCGTCACATTCCCCCTTAGCAAAATGCAGACCGTCCGCGGGCTGCCCGTCCAACACCGGTTTTATTTTCTGAAAATATATAAAAGTAAAACGGTAACATATATATACACTTTATAACATCATCCCACATCGGGAGGTTCAGTTCTGAAACGTTGCTAACGGTTTACGGTTACGGTCTCCGCTCTCTCCCACCCAAGCAACCTGGCCCTGATGCTGCCCCTAAAACCCAGGCAGCACCCCTTGACCCAAGTCCAGCACAAGTTACCCGAGCGGGATCTGTCCTTCCCCACCAGAGGGTAGCCACCGGTTCCTGTGGTGGCTGGGCCCCAGCCGGCTCTACTGCGGGCCCTCCCTCCAACCTGCCTCTCCGGAGGCGGCACTGCGGAAACGGTAACGGTAAAACAACTTATTTACATTCCACTAAAGTTTGTGGTTGCCCTGCAAGTTCACGGGCTTGTCCATAAGGAGTCCCTTATGCAACTTTTTTAAACGGTCCCCACGGGGACAACGGTGCCGGCAACAGCCGGTTTTCACAATCACAGTGGTGGATAATCTGGTGAAGCTTCGGTAATCATTTTACTTATCATTTTTCAAAACTTTCAACACAAACTCAGTGGTGGTCCCAACGGGGACGGTGCAACGGTGCTCCGCTGCCCTGGAAGCGGCTCAACAGTCCATTCTCACTCGTGGGGCTCTAGTGCCACCTTCACATGGTGCACCGCTCTGGACCCCAATGGTAGCTCACTGCAGGCGATCTTCTTCCATATACATGCGGGCATGCACATCCGCTCTATACCCCTCTCGGGCATCGATCTCTCTGCGCAGCTGCCGTTGCCGCCGCTCCCAGTCTGGAGCACTTTCTGCTTGCTCCGGTTCAGCGTGTGCAGGGGACGGACCCAGCCAGAGTCCCTCCGTGTCGGCTACGACCGGCACCTTCAGTAATGAGGGACCCCGCTGTGACATGGCCTGCTCTGCCTCCTGGCAGCTGCATCCCCGCCGTGCCTCCGGTGCATCTTTGCTGACGGCCTCAGCCTCCGGCTTCTTCCACTGAAGCGGATCAGGGTGGTCACGATCTTCTGCTGCAGGTCTGTCCGCCAGGGCGGATTGGCAGGGTACCGCTACCGGTGGTGGTGGTAGCGGGACTAGTGGCGGGGCAGCAGCAGCCAACACGGGTAGCGGGGGAGGTAGCAGGGCGAGCGGGTATGGACCGGGTCCCTCAGCCGCGATGACCGACCCACTAGGGGCACAGGGGCGTGGGTCACTTACCCTCCCTTCCAAGACTCCCTCCACCTCGCGTCTCCGTATGGCCGCCACCACTTCCGCCATGTCGGCCTCCAGTGGGAGGCCTCCTCCTCCAGGAGGAGCTGCATGCGGACCTGCAGATGGCTGCTTAGCTGGACGGTCCGGACTTCCACCCACGCTGCGGGGCCAGGCGCGGGGACCACGGTGTTGTTGGTCGGACTCAGCATCTTTAGCAGCGGCCCCTTCCAGGAACCAGTCAATGGCCGCAGGGTCCTGGCGTCCCTGCTTCTATAGCCGCGGCTACATGCGACCAGCCGCCATTTCGTCCCCCCTAGCTTCTTTCCGGCCCCTCCTTTATTGGGGCGGGGGTTTTGGCCTTCGCGCCTCTGCTACTCGAGAAGACGCTCGAGCGGGAACTTTTCGCGCCAAAGATGGCGACTTCTGAAATTTTTCAGCCGGATACCTCCGGCGGTCACAAGGCGCACCTCTACCCAACGGCAGAGCGGTAAGATCCTGTTCGTGACGCCAAGTTGTCGCGGGCGGGGAGGAGGGTGTCAACACTGCGCTCACCCCACTGCTCGGGTCCGCGGGTTGCTGCTCTGTGGTGGCTCGAGCGGTGGGCCGGATCCCGGGGGTTCTCGAGCGGCACTCCTCGCCCGTGAGTGAAAGGGGTGTTTGGGAGTGGGGATTGTTTATTGTCCGTGACGCCACCCACGGTCGTGGTGATTTGTTGACACCACCGCTGCTCTGTATGGGGATCCCGGGAATGATGGTATGGAGCAGCAAGTTGTTGTGTTGCCCCTCCGTGGGTAGGGGTTGGTGATCCCGGGGCCCAGTGATGAGGTGGGAGATGCAGGGCTTGGTGGGCGCAGGGACGCGGGGGCAGCGCTGTGCCTTGCGGCACTGTGGTACTCACTCAGCCTGAGACGATGGCACAGTTCTCGGTAAAACACACGGCTGGAAAGACGGTTCCCACGGATGGCTGCACTTGCTTTTCCCCAGTAGTTGACGGTGACGGTCCCTTTGTCCTGCACCTAAGATGATGATGGTTGCGATGGGTTCCCACCGGTAACCCGCTCCCCGGCTTGGATATGGGCCGGAGGAGCCCTACTTTGCCCGCAGGCGCTGGCCCTGAGAAACTGGTGCCCTGGCGGTGGCGGTGTCTCTCCGTTATGGACGACCTGTTGCCTTCTATCGGGACTTGGTTGTTGGGAGACAGTCGTCCCCTTCACTGACGGATTTGGCAAATTATGGCGACTCCTAGCCTTGCCGGGATCCGAAAGGCCCCTGCCCTGGTGCTGACTGTTCCTTGTACACTGCTCCAGACCGCCGGGTCACCACCCGTCCGCGGTCCTTCCAGGAACCTCCGAGCAGTCACCCCTGCGGACAATCACCGCCGTCTGCTGACCTTGCTGTCTCTCAGCCCGGGGCACACACGCGGACCAACTTCAGGCTTTACAAACTGTCACTTTTTACTTTACTTCAGCTTCTCTCCTAAGCTCCTCTACCACTTCACTTCCTTCTACTTCCACTTCCTTAACTGTTCTACTTGTTTACTCCTTTCCGTCCCTAGCTGGACTGCACTCTAGCCCTCAGCTAGACTTCAACTGCCTGGTTCTTCCCGCCTCCAGAGCTGTGAACTCCTCGGTGGGCGGAGCCAACCGCCTGGCCCACCCCCTGGTGTGAACACCAGCTCCTGGAGGAAGGCAGCAAGGATTTTAGGTTAGCTTAGATGTTCCTAACTGGGGTGTAGGTAGGGTGTGGTGGTGTTATGACCTGTGACCCCTGGCTTGCCCAGGGCGTCACATTCCCCCTTAGCAAAATGCAGACCGTCCGCGGGCTGCCCGTCCAACACCGGTTTTATTTTCTGAAAATATATAAAAGTAAAACGGTAACATATATATACACTTTATAACATCATCCCACATCGGGAGGTTCAGTTCTGAAACGTTGCTAACGGTTTACGGTTACGGTCTCCGCTCTCTCCCACCCAAGCAACCTGGCCCTGATGCTGCCCCTAAAACCCAGGCAGCACCCCTTGACCCAAGTCCAGCACAAGTTACCCGAGCGGGATCTGTCCTTCCCCACCAGAGGGTAGCCACCGGTTCCTGTGGTGGCTGGGCCCCAGCCGGCTCTACTGCGGGCCCTCCCTCCAACCTGCCTCTCCGGAGGCGGCACTGCGGAAACGGTAACGGTAAAACAACTTATTTACATTCCACTAAAGTTTGTGGTTGCCCTGCAAGTTCACGGGCTTGTCCATAAGGAGTCCCTTATGCAACTTTTTTAAACGGTCCCCACGGGGACAACGGTGCCGGCAACAGCCGGTTTTCACAATCACAGTGGTGGATAATCTGGTGAAGCTTCGGTAATCATTTTACTTATCATTTTTCAAAACTTTCAACACAAACTCAGTGGTGGTCCCAACGGGGACGGTGCAACGGTGCTCTGCTGCCCTGGAAGCGGCTCAACAGTCCATTCTCACTCGTGGGGCTCTAGTGCCACCTTCACATGGTGCACCGCTCTGGACCCCAATGGTAGCTCGCTGCAGGCGATCTTCTTCCATATACATGCGGGCATGCACATCCGCTCTATAGCCCTCTCGGGCATCGATCTCTCTGCGCAGCTGCCGTTGCCGCCGCTCCCAGTCTGGAGCACTTTCTGCTTGCTCCGGTTCAGCGTGTGCAGGGGACGGACCCAGCCAGAGTCCCTCCGTGTCGGCTACGACCGGCACCTTCAGTAATGAGGGACCCCGCTGTGACATGGCCTGCTCTGCCTCCTGGCAGCTGCATCCCCGCCGTGCCTCCGGTGCATCTTTGCTGACGGCCTCAGCCTCCGGCTTCTTCCACTGAAGCGGATCAGGGTGGTCACGATCTTCTGCTGCAGGTCTGTCCGCCAGGGCGGATTGGCAGGGTACCGCTACCGGTGGTGGTGGTAGCGGGACTAGTGGCGGGGCAGCAGCAGCCAACACGGGTAGCGGGGGAGGTAGCAGGGCGAGCGGGTATGGACCGGGTCCCTCAGCCGCGATGACCGACCCACTAGGGGCACAGGGGCGTGGGTCACTTACCCTCCCTTCCAAGACTCCCTCCACCTCGCGTCTCCGTATGGCCGCCACCACTTCCGCCATGTCGGCCTCCAGTGGGAGGCCTCCTCCTCCAGGAGGAGCTGCATGCGGACCTGCAGATGGCTGCTTAGCTGGACGGTCCGGACTTCCACCCACGCTGCGGGGCCAGGCGCGGGGACCACGGTGTTGTTGGTCGGACTCAGCATCTTTAGCAGCGGCCCCTTCCAGGAACCAGTCAATGGCCGCAGGGTCCTGGCGTCCCTGCTTCTATAGCCGCGGCTACATGCGACCAGCCGCCATTTCGTCCCCCCTAGCTTCTTTCCGGCCCCTCCTTTATTGGGGCGGGGGTTTTGGCCTTCGCGCCTCTGCTACTCGAGAAGACGCTCGAGCGGGAACTTTTCGCGCCAAAGATGGCGACTTCTGAAATTTTTCAGCCGGATACCTCCGGCGGTCACAAGGCGCACCTCTACCCAACGGCAGAGCGGTAAGATCCTGTTCGTGACGCCAAGTTGTCGCGGGCGGGGAGGAGGGTGTCAACACTGCGCTCACCCCACTGCTCGGGTCCGGCGGTTGCTGCTCTGTGGTGGCTCGAGCGGTGGGCCGGATCCCGGGGGTTCTCGAGCGGCACTCCTCGCCCGTGAGTGAAAGGGGTGTTTGGGAGTGGGGATTGTTTATTGTCCGTGACGCCACCCACGATCGTGGTGATTTGTTGACACCACCGCTGCTCTGTATGGGGATCCCGGGAATGATGGTATGGAGCAGCAAGTTGTTGTGTTGCCCCTCCGTGGGTAGGGGTTGGTGATCCCGGGGCCCAGTGATGAGGTGGGAGATGCAGGGCTTGGTGGGCGCAGGGACGCGGGGGCAGCGCTGTGCCTTGCGGCACTGTGGTACTCACTCAGCCTGAGACGATGGCACAGTTCTCGGTAAAACACACGGCTGGAAAGACGGTTCCCACGGATGGCTGCACTTGCTTTTCCCCAGTAGTTGACGGTGACTGTCCCTTTGTCCTGCACCTAAGATGATGATGGTTGCGATGGGTTCCCACCGGTAACCCGCTCCCCGGCTTGGATATGGGCCGGAGGAGCCCTACTTTGCCCGCAGGCGCTGGCCCTGAGAAACTGGTGCCCTGGCGGTGGCGGTGTCTCTCCGTTATGGACGACCTGTTGCCTTCTATCGGGACTTGGTTGTTGGGAGACAGTCGTCCCCTTCACTGACGGATTTGGCAAATTATGGCGACTCCTAGCCTTGCCGGGATCCGAAAGGCCCCTGCCCTGGTGCTGACTGTTCCTTGTACACTGCTCCAGACCGCCGGGTCACCACCCGTCCGCGGTCCTTCCAGGAACCTCCAAGCAGTCACCCCTGCGGACAATCACCGCCGTCTGCTGACCTTGCTGTCTCTCAGCCCGGGGCACACACGCGGACCAACTTCAGGCTTTACAAACTGTCACTTTTTACTTTACTTCAGCTTCTCTCCTAAGCTCCTCTACCACTTCACTTCCTTCTACTTCCACTTCCTTAACTGTTCTACTTGTTTACTCCTTTCCGTCCCTAGCTGGACTTGCACTCTAGCCCTCAGCTAGACTTCAACTGCCTGGTTCTTCCCGCCTCCAGAGCTGTGAACTCCTCGGTGGGCGGAGCCAACCGCCTGGCCCACCCCCTGGTGTGAACACCAGCTCCTGGAGGAAGGCAACAAGGATTTTAGGTTAGCTTAGATGTTCCTAACTGGGGTGTAGGGTGTGGTGGTTGTGGAGACACGGGGCTCAGTGGGCGCTCTCGTCCACTAAAACCCGCCGCCTTTAGAAAGACAGCGTGGCTGAGGGCTCATCCCAACTGAACGCCGGCCTCCCTAACCGTGGGCGTAACACTACTCAGACAACACAGGGTGAGGGAACCACAATAATTAGACTTTATTGGATCCCCCAAACAATTAACGGCACATATCACATAACCAGCAAAACACACAAATGTAACAGGCAACAGAGTCTCACCCTTCCGCTGGCTCACCAGGGATTTAGAATGTCCATGCCTCAGAGGTTCCAAGCTGTCTGAGGTCTGCAAAGTCTGTAACAGGTGACTGAACTGTCCCAACCTGAGTGTCCTCCTTAGGTAGTCCTGGTTTGATGTTACAATCCTGGCAGCCGGAGTCGAAATCCCTAGGCTGTGGATATGGTCTCCAACCGGATCCAGAGTCCCTAGATTGAAGCCATAAGATGTCCTGATCCTCCAGTCAGCTCCAAAGAGCTTAGACTGAATCCATCAACCATCAACAACCCCTGGTGGCTTAAAGAAGTCCTTATTATAGCCACAACCTTCCCCTTGGATACACTGCGTCCTCATCGATTGGTTGGACAAGATTGCTTCTCCCATTGGAGGAATTTCAAGCTGCATGGACAATGTTCATTTAAATGATGTGCGTAGAAAGGCTGAGGGTGTACATGTAAACTGGGAGTCACTGACTAGACAATGGCTACTAAGGTAATTACATTATCAATACACAACTACAATACAATGGTTACTGGAAATGTCTGGAGAACAATACGTCTAGCTTTCAGTGGCCAACACAATTACATTGAGTCAACAAGAGTCTTGTAAAAACAATGAGGGACTTCTCCCCCATCTATAGACAATCTATCATGCTGTCTGGCTGGATTTTAAGAAACTTTAACCCATGAGAGTCCATGTCGTCACAGTGGTGTTATGACCTGTGACCCCTGGCTTGCCCAGGGCGTCACACACGTCACCCGGGTTGCAGCCGGGTCCAGTCCGCATCCTGTTCGTGACGCCAAAGTTGTGTCGCCAGGGGTTAAGTGGATACTCAGAACCGAGCCAAGGGGTCGCTTCTGGAGAAGGGATCACGGTGTCGTGACCCGGTCTGTGATCCCTGGTTCCACAATAAAAAGGGGGGTTATGTACGTGACGCCACCCGTGGGATGTGATCAGAGATGACCACCGCTGCTTCATCACCTACGGGGATGATGGATTGCAGCTTGAGATGGGACGGCTCCCCACGGGTAGAGCCTTTTCCCCGGGGTAGTGTGATAGTCTATGGGGAGGTGCAGGACACGAGCACAATAAACAAGCAGACTCACGGTTTTACAGTTTCTTAGCCTTTACTGAAGATGGCATTCAGCAGAGTACTGTCCACGGAGTCTGTGTAGGGTTCAGGGTTTCTCCCACCCAGCCGGGCCGTTTTGGCTTCCTTATCTGCACTGTGTGTGTGGCCCTGCTGCTGTGTAAACTAGGCAGGCAGCCCTGTTCTCCTCCCGGGTACCGACCTGACAGGCAACTCGAGTCCTTCCTTGTAGTGTTCCTGAACTCTGCGGTGTTGCTGTGTCTGTGGTACAAATGAAGAATGTGGAATCTTCACTTCTCCGGTGTTAACTGTGCTGTCACGCTCTCCGGTCCCCGTGGCCCGCTCCCCGGTTCCCGTGCCCCGCTCCCCGACGGCGCCCCCTGCTCACCGCTCCGGTTCCTACTTTCTCTCCCTCGCCTGCGCCCTCCATGTGTCCTGCTCCCTGCTCCTGGCACCCCTCTGCGACGCAGGGCACACTGCCGGGCGCTCCTGCTTCTTCTGTGCCGCTTCCTGCTCTGGCTTCTGGCACACAGGCCTCGCGCATGCGCATTAGGGCGCGCGCGCGGTCATTGACCCTCTCTTAAAGGGCCAGCGTCCTGAAACAGGATATTGCATAGGCAGGTACAGGGTATAAGAGGATTATCCTTCCTGGTGGGCGGGGCCTGTTCTACGTCTTTAGTAAGCTAGGAGTTCAGGTCCCACTATTGCTTTGTCTAGTATTAACCCCTGTCTGTCTCGCAGAGCCTGTTCTGCCACGCCAGCCGGTCCTGACCACGTCTGCTCCAGTACTCCTGTCGGTGACTGTCGGCTGATGTTCCACCACCTCTTCAGTTCCACCAGTCTCCGGTCCCTGGCTCAGTTTGGTGACCTGCCATCTCGCTCAGCTGGTTCTGGATTCCGCCTGACCTTACAACCCGGCCTCGGACCCTGAGCCTCGTCACCCGGGCTAACGTCTAGAACTCTGTGTTCCCAGGGACATCTACTTCCCAGCTCTCTATACAGACTGTCCTGCTACCAGGAGTGCTTCGGCTGCAGTGCATCAAGGCCCTCTGGCGGGGTGACCTGCCTGGCTACCTCACCAGGGGAATCCGGTGTACAGTCCAGTGTTTCCACCACCCGTACCTAACAGCTAGAACAGGCCATGGATCCCGCCGAAGCACTAGCATCCGAGCTGGCTGGATTGCAGCAGGAACTCGGACGACAACGTGAGACCCAATCCCGTATGCTGGCCTTCATGACCTCCGTGGACACCCGCTTGAATACGCTGCAAGTGACTGCCACATCTCTTGCTACTCAGTCCGCGTCCGCAGCTCCCGTGGCAGCTTCCTCGGATACCTCCAAACTCCGTTTGGCCTCACCACCCCTGTACGCCCGGAGATCCCAAGACCTGCAGGGGATTCTTAAATCAGTGCTCCCTCCACTTCAAGCTGCTGCCGCACCTTTTTGCCTCTGACCAAGCCAAGGTGGCGTTCGTGATGTCCCATCTAGAGGGAGAGGCACTGTCCTGGATGAACCCCTTGTGGGAGAAGGAGGACCCGGTAACCACCAACATCCAGCAATTCCTGCAGGCTTTTCGTACTACCTTTGACGAACCCGGACGTGCCTCCGAGTCCACCTCATCACTCCTCAGGCTACATCAGGGGACTTTGACGGTGGGCTAGTATGCCATCCGCTTCCGTACCTTGGCCTCAGAATTAGGGTGGAACAATGAGGCCCTAACCGCCGCCTTCTGGGAAGGACTCTCGTGTAGTGTTAAGGATGAGCTGGCTGGCCGTGACGTTCCTTCCATCCTGGATGCCCTGATCGCTCTAGCGACCCGAGTGGATCTTAGCTTTCAGGAATGATCCAAAGAGGTTTCCCGCGAGAGGCGTCCGATACGGCACTCCTCCCCTCCGCTGAAGTCCACCGTTCCCCAGTCAGCGTCATCTGGCGTTTCTGCCCACAAGCCCATGCAGATCGACCGCCTGAGGCAGTCCGAGCAACGCTGAGCAGAACGACTAGCAAAGGGTCTCTGCTTCTACTGCGGAGATGGCACACACCTGCTACGCTCCTGTCCCGAGAAACCGGGAAACTCCAAAGCCTAGGCTTGGTAGGAGAGGCCACCCTAGGTACTGGGACTCTCAGACTCCATTACATGGACTGTTCAAGTGACTACGGAAGAGACCCGGTTCACGGCAGAGGCGTATCTCGATTCCGGAGCAGCAGGCAACTTCATCCAGCAGGCTACACAGTGGACAAGTACCAGGTGCCTGTTATCCCACTAGAAAAAACCCTGGTGATTGCCTCTGTAGATGGGAGACCCCTCTCTGACACCGTCTCGCTGATCACCAAGCCTGTGGAATTACGGATCGGTGCCCTGCACACCGAGAAAATCACCTTCTACGTCCTCCCGCGCATGTCTCATCAGATCCTGCTGGGACTCCCATGGTTACGGGCACACGAACCGTCGGTCAGCTGGTGTACAGGTGAAATTACCCGATGGGGCCCCTCGTGTCACGAGAGATGCCTGAAATCCATACAGCCCATCCGACGACCTCCGGTTTCAGAGTCTCTACCAGAACTGCCTTCTGCCTACTGGTCCTTCCTGGACGTTTTTGATAAAAAGGAGTCAGAGGTACTGCCGCCTCATCGTCCCTACGACTGTGCCATCGACCTACTGCCAGGAACTACACCTCCTAGAGGAAGGATATACCCCTTGTCCCCTGCTGAAACACGGGCCATGTCTGCCTATATCACCGAGAGCCTGGCAAAGGGGTTCATTCGGAGATCTTCGTCCCCTGCTGGAGCAGGCTTCTTCTTCGTTAAGAAGAAAGAAGGTGACCTGCGCCCCTGCATTGACTACCGGGGATTAAACCAGATCACCGTGAAAAATAAATACCCTCTGCCGCTCATCCCCGAACTATTCGATCGGCTTCGAGGAGCTCATGTATTTACCAAGTTGGATCTCCGTGGTGTCTATAACCTGGTTCGCATTCGCTCTGGAGATTAATGGAAGACCGCATTCAACACTCGGGATGGGTACTACGAGTATTGTGTAATGCCCCTTGGTCTGTGTAACGCTCTGGCAGTCTTCCAAGAACTAGTGAACAACGTGTTCAGAGACCTCCTCTATGTCTGTGTCGTCATGTATCTGGACGACATCCTGGTCTTCTCTCCGGACCTACAGACCCACAGAGAGAACGTGCAGCTGGTACTACAAAGGCTTACAGAAAATAGTCTGTACGCCAAGTAAGAGAAGTGCGTGTTTGAACAGTCGTCTCTTCCCTTCCTGGGTTATGTAATCTCTGACACTGGCCTGCAGATGGACCCAGAGAAAGTCTCTTCCATCCTAAACTGGCCCCCTCCTTCCGGACTGAAGGCTATCCAACGCTTCCTCGGCTTTGCTAACTATTACCGTCAATTCATCCCGCACTTCTCTGCCCTGACTGCACCCCTCTCTGCCTTGACCAAGAAGGGGACTAACCCTAAGGACTGGCCACCTGCGGCCGACGCCGCGTTCTGCTCTCTGAAACGGGCGTTTGCTTCATCCCCGGTTCTCCATCGTCCTGAATTGAAACGACAGTTCACCTTGGAGGTGGATGCCTCCTTCTCAGGGGCCGGGGCAGTGCTAATGCAGAAATCCTCCACCGGAAAGTTGGTCACTTGCGGATTCTTCTCCAAGAGCTTCTCGGCACCCGAACGCAACTACACCATCGGTGATCGAGAGCTACTGGCTATTAAGCTGACCTTGGAGGAATGGCGCTACCTCCTGGAGGGAGCGGTATACCCCGTGATCATCTACACGGACCACAAGAACCTGGAGTACCTACGGTCAGCCCAAAGACTGAACCCGCGACAAGCGGTCCTTGTTTTTTGCCCGGTTCGATTTCCAACTCCATTTTCGGCCCGCAGATAAGAACGTGCGGGCAGACGCCTTGTCCAGGTCCTTCATTCCCGTGGCGCAGGAGGATGAGACGTTCCAGCCCATCATCTGTCCCAGTAAAGTTATTCCAGTGGCCTCTGTCACTCTGGCTCAGATACCCCCTGGGAAGACCTATGTCTCGGATACCGACAAACAAAGAGTCTTACACTGGGGTCATGCCTCAAAAATCGCCGGCCATGCTGGTCAGAAGAAGACATGGAGTACGATTGTCTGTCACTATTGGTGGCCGTCCCTCCGCAAAGACGTTGCATCCTTCGTCTCAGCCTGCCCATCCTGTGCCCGGAACAAGACGTCCAAGCACCTGCCATACGGTCGTCTTCTGCCTCTGCCAATTCCCTCCGTTCCGTGGCAACACATTGCAATGGACTTTATTACGGACTTGCCCTTGTCCTCCGGACACACGGTCATATGGGTTGTGGTGGACCGTTTCTCAAAGATGGCTCACTTCGTTCCCATGGGCGGCCTGCCCTCTGCCCAGGAGCTCGCTGATGCCTTCATACAACACATATTCCGATTGCATGGCTTTCCCGCACACATTGTGTCCGACAGAGGAACTCAGTTTACCTCACGCTTCTGGAGGGCCCTCTGCAAACATCTGGGAGTATCTCTGGACTTTTCTTCGCCTATCACCCTCAGTCGAATGGCCAAGTGAAACGAGTCAATCAGATCCTGACCTCCTTCCTGCGCCACTACGTCAACATCCATCACGACGATTGGTCCACGCTCCTTCCTTGGGCTGAATTCTCCCATAACCATCACATCAGCAAGTCCACCTCCAGCTCTCCCTTCCATGTCGTTTACGGACTTCAGCCTTCCGTCCCGTTACCAGTATCCTCGGATTCAGATGTCCCTGCTGCTGATGCTCTAGTCCGAGACTTCTCAGCTATATGGAACTCTGTCAAGACTAGAGATGAGCAAACCGGTCGCGGTCGCCGATCGACGGAGGTCCCGTTCGAGTTCGGTTCGTCGAACGTTCGACGAACCGAACTCGAACCGCATAGGAAACTATGGCAGGCAATCACAAACACATAAAAACACCTAGAAAACACCCTCAAAGGTGTCCAAAAAGTGACAAACAACTCACAACACAACACAAACACATGGGAAAGTGACAAGGACATATACTCATGCGAAAACAAAAGAGCTGGACAAGGAAAAAGAGGAGGAGACACAGATATATGAGTATATGCAAGGAAACATCGATGCCATTACTGTGCAACTTGAGCCCTGCTCATTTTAGGCTTCCAATCTGGATAAATTGCCTGAGCTTGCCACGTACGCCTTGGGGATCTTGTCGTGTCCTGCAGCCAGCGTTCTCTCGGAACCTGTCTTCAGTGCTGCTGGGGGTCTGCTGGCAGATAAGCACACGTGTCTGTCCACTGACAATGTGGACATGGCTCTCAGAGGACTTTTCTTCCCCTGGGTCAGCCAGGGGAGGCGAAAGGCAAGCGTATTTTTGAGAGTGCTTCATGCA
This sequence comes from Anomaloglossus baeobatrachus, assembly GCF_048569485.1. Taxonomy (NCBI): domain Eukaryota; kingdom Metazoa; phylum Chordata; class Amphibia; order Anura; family Aromobatidae; genus Anomaloglossus; species Anomaloglossus baeobatrachus. Next base: position 1,200,342 of record NC_134362.1, read on the forward strand.
AAGCATCTTTTTCATTTTGAAAAGGGGGGTCAAGTGATGCCAGTCAAGTGGGGTGTGTGTGGCCCAATTAGTGGCAACGAGGAAGACTGTGGTTGGAGTCTCCTCGCTGTGTTTCTAAAAGAACCAAGATGAACAAGTCATGGCTCTCAGAGGACTTTTCTTCCCCTGGGTCATCCAGGGGATGGGAAAGGCACGCGTATTTTTGAGAGTGCTTCATGCAAAGCATCTTTTTCATTTTGAAAAGGGGGGTCAAGTGATGCCAGTCAAGTGGGGTGTGTGTGACCTAATTAGTGCCATCAACGAGGAAGACTGTGGTTGGAGTCCCCTCGCTGTGTTTCTAAAAGAACCAAGATGAACAAGTCATGGCTCTCAGAGGACTTTTCTTCCCCTGGGTCATCCAGGGGATGGGAAAGACACGCGTATTTTTGAGAGTGCTTCATGCAAAGCATCTTTTTCTTTTTCAAAAGGGGGGTCAACTGATGCCAGTCAAGTGGGGTGTGTGTGGCCCAATTAGTGGAAACGAGGGAGACTGTGGTTGGAGTCCCCTCGATGTGTTTTACATGATTTTCGAAGGGCATGACATGCCTAAGAGGTTGAGTTTCATCATCTGTAACTTGTTGGCAACAGAAAGGCTGCCTTTACACCCTTTTGAGACCGAGGATTTTCGAGACCTTATGCCCATTGCAGTGCCCCAAGAGCCGATGGCCAGTCGTCACTCCTTCTCCAAGAAAGGCGTGCCCGCGCTACCACAGCAGGTCGCACACAACCTCACCGATTCCTTGAGAAACTCTGTGTGTGACAGGGTGCATTTCACCACAGATACTTGGACCAGTAAGCATGGACAGGAGAGTTACATGTTGCTGACTGGGCACTGGGTAACTATGGTGAGAGATGGAGAAGGGTTTGCTGTACAAGTCTTGCCGTCCCCACGACTTGTGTGTCAATCCTTCCTCTGTATGTACAAGTTCCTCCACTGCTTCTGCCTCCTTAACCTCGTGTGGGTCCTCCACCTCGGCCCAAACCCTGTGTGGTCAGGCCACCCTTCCTTGTAACTGCGCCCAAGGAATCCCACACACCTCCTTACTATGCTGGCAGCAGAACTCAAGGCCATCAGGCGGTCAAATGTTTACTTTGAAATGTAGGGGAAATGTGAGACACTGCTGAGGAATTGTGGACAGTTAGCTCTGGAGAGTGAGACCGAGTTTCATCAATGGTTGTCTACACTCAACCAGCAGTCAGGGAAGGTCGGGTGCGACAATGATGCAAACCAGTCTGCGACCATTCTTCAGGGCAATGTGACACACGTGCCTTGTATGACTCACGTGCTGAACCTGGTTGTCCAGCAATTTTTAAAACACTATCCCGGCCTACATGGCCTTCTGCAGAGGGCATGGTGTAACGCCTGCCTGGATCGACACACTCAGATGGGCTGTAAAGGATAGGCTAGAGGCAAGCCACTCACCAAGCTGGACACCCAGAACCCTGAAACCCTTTAACCCCTATACAGTGATTTGGAATTACACAGGCCCCAAGTTGATCAATACCTGTGGAAGGCTGCAGTTCCAGAGAATAGTAGTCAGGCAGGGTCAAAACATTAATTGAGGAAGAGGAACAGAATGGGATGGCCAGGACTTAATCAGAAAACAAGCAGAGGTGAAATGCGGATCGGCCAACGAGGTACATAAACAGCAAGCAGGAAAAGTAGTCACGTAACAAGCACACAAAATCATAAAACTGAACTGGGGGTAACAGTAACAAGAGGTTCATAGCTTTGTCTGGCAGTGGTCTGCAGACAGGAGGGGCCTAAAAAAGGGTGTGGTGTCTTCCCATTGGTTGTAGCTGAATGATGGTACTTCATCTGTGAGATACCCACCACCTACATTCAGCCTGTGGTTCTGTATCTGTCAAGGTAACGCAACCCAGTGGGTGACCATAACCTGCGTCCACCTGCGCCGCAGGCATCGACTCCTTTCCCATCATCAGCACTATGCACGAAAGGAACACGTTGTCACCTGGCGACCGGAGTACAAATTGATTGAGTGGACTACGTTGGTGACTTAACAGCCGTGTGCGGCAATGATGCAAACCTGTCTGCGGCCCTTCGTCAGGGCAATGTGACACACTAGCCTTGTATGGCTCACGTGTTGAATCTGATTCTCCAGCAATTTTTAAAATACCATCCCGGCCTACATGGCCTTGTGCAGCGGGCACGCTGCTATGTGCTCACTTTCATCCTTCGCACCCAGCAGCTCAACAACTTTCATCGCTCCTGAAGTCTTAGGGTCTGGCGGTTAAACGCCTGAAATGCGATGTTCCGACACGCAGGAATTTGAATCTGCACATGTTTCAGCGTCTGTGGCAGCACCGCAGAGCCCTGCTGAAATACGGTATGACGTATGCCCTGGGCTAACTTGATCCAGAGGTGGTGCAGATCACGCTGCTGGAGTGGTGTCAGATCAAGGACCTATGCACCCTTCTACACAGTTTACAAATATCGACGAAGATCTTTAGCACTAGCGATGCCATTCTCAGCGTGACAATTCTGGTCATCTACAAGATGGAGCACACTGTATGCATTATTCGGAGTCAGGTTGTAATACTATTATATGTTCTGAGGATTTCGATAGCGTTAGGGCAATGACAACCAGAGACGAGTTCTTGGTACAGAGATGTTTATAATGTGTAACCACGATAAGTACACAAACGGAACAAACACAGTAGAACAATAACACACTAAATACCTTCCCGGATCGGAGCGGAGGGAATTCCCGGGGCCACGCACCGGACTCCCCCAGGGAGACCACCAAGAGCGAACCCCTATACAGGGACTGTCTGGCAATCACCCCGGAAGGCCTAAATGCACAGCAGCCGGGACACAAGGGGCAAAAGGTAAAGTCCAGAAGTGTCCGTACGGGAAGATAGTCCAGAGTGGTTACGAACCAGAAGGAACCGGGCAGACGGAGTCCGGGCACAGCTTGATGAAACCGGGTAAAGTCCAGAGTCGGTGTCGGTAGTCTTTCAGGAGGATCCAAATGGCAATCAGGAAATAGGAGCAGCAAAGCAGGAGCACACAGCAAGCAGTATACTCAGGCACTGGATTAGGCTAAGAGGCGGCCTTTTAAGCAGCTGGACAGGAAGTAGGGCAACAGAACAGTAAACTCCATGTTAACCGAGGGCAAGCTCTTTCAAAAGAGAACTGGAAATCCCGGAAACCTGACACAGGTGTTGGTCCAAGAGGAAGGGGAGGAAGTACAGGAGGAGTCATATGCAGAAGGGATAATAAGATCTACAAGGTCCAGACGGTGAGCGGCACCTAGGCGGCAGTCATGGTGGGGGAGAGGGATTAACAAGGGCGCATAGTATCAGCAAAAATTGTTGAGGAAGGTGCAGGAGCCCATGAAGAAATGGAGGACGAACTGGTGATGGGCATGGAAGACTCAGCAGATGAGTGAGAGCTTGCTCACATTTCGGTTGTGCGAGGTTGGGGGGAGAGGGCAGAGGAAGGAGGCACGATTCTCACCTCTCTGCCACCAACACACCAAGGACTTGGTCCTCCTGGATGCACAAGACACATGAGCGCCTTCTTGCTGCACTACCTACAACATGACCCTCGGATTGTACGAATTCGAAGTAATGCTAACTACTGGGTTGCCACACTGTTAGATCCCTGGTACAAGACAAAATTTGGCGAAATAATTCCAGCCATAGAATGGGACGCACGTATACAGGAGTATCTGCAGAAGGTGGTACGGATTCTTAGATCTGCTTTTCCAGTAAACACCAGTGCTGCACAGAGTGAATCTCAACGCTTTCTCATGTATAGGAGGAAATGGTCTTTTACTTGTCCACAACTGAGGGACCGAGGGCTGGCTGCTGTGCTGAGATGGCGTTGAGTACAGTGTCCCTGCAGAGTTGCACTTTTGGTCATATACCAAATGAGTTGAAAAAGGACAAATGCTGGTGGAAGGGGGAACAGGTGTGTTGGAAAGGGGAAAAAAGTTTTTGTCCGTGGGTTTGTTGGTTAAGCAGAAGTAACATTTGATGAAGAAACACTATCTGTTACGGTGGGACTGGCAGATTTGGATAAGGTGGTATATACTATGTTACCGCTATATAACGAAAATTAATAAGAAAAGAAAGAGAAAGGTATATATCCCCATCAGCAGTCAATGTCCACCGTGCTCCCAGATGGAAAAGGAGAGGTTGGCAACTGGAAGGTTAGGTGGAGGATACAGATCTGTGTGGCTATGAAACTAATAGTTGCCTGAACCGAGTTAGACGCCACTCGGATCTTGAGACTGGGAGCCCTGTTAGCGTCACAGGGTCCACACGCCCACCCAGCCCAGGAACTCCCTGTTAACATCACAGGGGCCATTCAGTATGCTGACCGTGTGCATTGGGGCCACACCTGTGGACAGCAGGCGCATCAGCAGTAGCAGGCCTGTTAATGCCACTGGGCTGCACAAGCAGGACTGGTAGTACAGGAGCTGGTCTTAACCGTTCTGCGTTACCAACTGTGGTGGCGGCCTGCATCGACGCCCTATCCCTGCCTACCTCTGGCCTAAAGCCGCAATGGGTTCAACACATGGAGGTGTGCTCTTTCGGAGCATAATAGAAGACTGCGCACCTCCTTGTTGGCTCCAGCCCGTTTTATAACCTGGGTCTGCCCCAAACCAGGGTGGACCACAATGCACCTCCTGGAGACAAAAGCAGAGTGACACGTCATGAGTGGCATAACTAGCATCCTATTTGGAACCGCAACTTCAATAATGACCTCATGGCTGCCACGACACAAACACCTCACCAGTCATCGTCTGACCATCAATAATGAGGTGACAAGACATAGGGGCGGGCCTCTGCAAGCCATTTGGGAGTGGCCTGGCCACATCGTCAGGACACCTGATGCCCTGTGGTCTATATGGGCCCCCCCACATCAGGGGCAGGGCCAAAGAGTTCATTACCGGACCTAGTTTCTGATGCAGTAAGTGCCTGAGCATGGTCAGTTGCATGAAATAGAGTCTCTGAAAATTACTATCAGCTTTAGCATGGTGTCTCGGCACAAAACAGGACTTAGACCCGGCACGGAATGCAAGTACCTGTGCAAAGAGGCTTTTCACACTAAGTGTGGGAGCATGCGCTGTATCCCGAAATGAAGACTTAGGCTATGTGCCCACGCTGCGGATTTGCCGCGGATTTCCCGAAAATCTGCAGCAGCGGCACTTCCAAGCCATTTCAATGGCATTTTGGAAATGCTGTGTCCATGCTGCGGATTTTTCCGCGGCGGATTTGCCGCGGATTTTGATCCGGAAAAATCTGCAGCATGTCAATTATTCTTGCGGATTTTGGTGCGGATTTTGGGTATAGAATGGGGGAAAAAAAAAATCCGCATCAAAATCCGCGGCAAAATAGCGGTAATCCGCGACAAATCCGCGACAAAAATAAGGTGCGGATTTGCCGCGAATTCGCGGATTTTCATGCAGAAAAATCCGCAGGTACATTCTACCGTGGACACATAGCCTTAGCCTCAGGAATGGCACAGTCAGGCTGAGCATACTCACTAGGCGAAACACTGGAGTTAGGCTGCGGCTGGGGTAAATCGGCACACGCATGCGCACTAGCTGCCTCTTCACACTTACACGTGGAGGAGAAATTGCTCTTCGTGTGTGGACTTGGAGATGCTGTCTATGAACAGAAGGAAAAGCTAAAGGAAGCCTCACTTTCTATCCCTCCGAATTATCAAATGCAGCAATGAATTCCCTGAGTTTGCTATAACATTAGCGTAGCAAACTGTGCATGAGGGTGTCATGCACAGGTGCTAGAAATAGCTTGGCACCAGTGGGACAATAATGAAATACAACATCCAGTTCTATTGTGACGCCCTGGGCAAGCCAGGTGTCACAGGTCACAACACCACACGCACCCCACATTCCCTGCAGGTACACACAAGGTCAAAACTAAAATCCTTGTTGCCTTCCTCCAGGAGCTGGTGTCCACACCAGGGGGTGGGCCAGGCGGTTGGCTCCACCCACCGAGGAGTTCACAGCTTTGGAGGCGGGAAAACCAGGCAGATTAGCTTGAGAGTTGAAAGTGAAAGGAAGTGAAGCTGGTGAAGTGGTAAAGGAGGAAAGTAGGAGTAGTGACAGCAAGAAGCCTGAAGTTAGTCCGGGTGTGTGCCCCGGACTGAGACAGCAAGGTTGGCAGACGGCGGTGACCGTCTGCAGGCGAGACTGATTGGAGATTGCCGAAAGGACCGTGGACGGGTGGTGACCCGGCGGTACCGGAGCGGTATACGAAGATTAGTCAGCACCAGGGCAGGGGCCTTTCGGATCCCGGCAAGGCTAGGAGTCGCCATAATTTGCCAAATCCGTCAGTGAAGGGGACGACTGTCTCCCAACAACCAAGTCCCGTTTGAAGGCAACAGTCCAATCGTTAAGGGGAGACACCGCCACCGCCAAGGCACCAGTTTCCCAGGGCCAGCGCCTGCGGGCAAGAGTGGAGCTCCTCCGGCTCATATCCAAGCTGGGGAGCGGGTTACCGGTGGGAACCCATCGCTACCAAACAACAACACATAGGTGCAGGGAAGAGACCGTCACCGTCAACTGCAGGGGAAATCGGCACCGTAACCGTCCGAGGGACCCGTCCAACCAGCCGTTTGTTTACCGACAACTGTGTCGTGTTTACTGGCTGAGTGAGTACCTCCGTGCCGTGCGGCACAGCGCTGCCCCTGCACCCCTGCACCTCCGCAGGCCCCCTAGCCCGCCTGTCCACCATCCCAACTCCATCACTGGGCCCCGGGATCACCAACCCCTACCCACGGAGGGGCAACACAACAACTGGCTGCTCCATACCATCACTCCCGGGATCCCCAGCCAGAGCAGCGGTGGTGTACACTCAATCACCACAACCGTGGGTGGCGTCACGGACAATAAACAATCGCCACAACCAAACCCCTTTCACTCACGGGCAAGGAGCGCCGCTAGAGTCCCCGGGATCCGGCCCATCGCTAGAGCCACTGAGCAGCAGCAGGCCGCGGTAGCAGCGGCAGCCGGACCCGAGCAGTGGGAGAGCGCGGCGTCCCCTCCTCCGCCCGCGACAACTTGGCGTCACAAACAGGATCTTACCGCTCTGCCGTCTGGTAGAGGTGCGCCTTGTTACCGCCGGAGGTGTCCGGCCAGAAAATTTTAGAAGCCGCCATCTTTGGCGCGAAGAGTTCCCGCTCGATCGTCTTCTCGAGTAGCAGAGGCGTGAAGGCCAAAACCCCGCCCCGATAGAGGAGGGGCCGGAAAGAAGTTAAGGGGGACGGAAACAAGATGTTTGCGCCCGACGGAGCCGCTGGAGGAGCGGTGGTCCCAGCCGCGGTGGCACCCGTGGATGGGAATGGGCCTGCCCAGGTCCCGGCCGCGCTGGCGGGAGGTGCCGCGGCCCCCGCTCTCGCTCAGGTGATGCCGTTCTCCTTGCCCTATGCGCCCGGAGCTACCTGGCTACCGCAGTATGACGGGAAACCTGATGCTTTACAGGTCTTTCGGAAAAAGCTTAATCCGCTTTTGGAATTGTACCCCCTGACTGATAAGCAACGTGCAGCGGTAGTGCTGGGCCAGCTAACCGGCGCGGCTGAGCAGGAAGCGGAGACCTGGGCCGAGGGGGACCGGCTCTCTGTAGCCACCATATTCGAGAAGTTACAGACTGCCTTTGAGACCCGTACTGAAGCTGAGCTGAGGATGCAGTTTTACCAGTGCCGGCAACGGCCTGGAGATAGCATTCGGGACTACGCTTTTCGCCTGCAAACCGCTCTTCGCACCCTAAAGCGGGTAGACACTATCAATGAGGCGGATAGCAACAAGATGCTAGTAGAGCAGTTCGTGCAGGGGATGAAGTCCTCTGAGGATCGCAAGCAGCTCCGGCTGTGGGCCCTAGAACACCCTGATGTGGACGGCATCCCGGTGATGGCTCTCTTGGACACTGGATCACAGGTAACCACCATACCATACACCTTATACCAGCGGTATTGGGGGACAGACGAGCTGGCACCCCCAGATACTAGTATAACACTGATTGCCGCTGATGGACTCCCATTGACCCAAGTGGGGTATAAACAAGTGGCTATGACTGTGGGGCGAGCTGAACTGCAACACCAGGGTATGATTGTGATTATGAACGAACGCAGTGACCATAACCCGAAGATAGTGCTTGGGACCAATGTGATGGAGCACTGCATGGGTGATGTGTTGGCCTTACTGCAGCAGCTGGCCGCCACGGAGAGAGGCCACCAGAGAGCTGTGCAGCGTGAGATCCGAGCCCTGATGTACCGCCAACATGTGAACTCGACAGGAGGAGAGATTGGTGGAGTGAGAGTGATGGATGCTGCTCCATTGATTGTACCCCCTAGGAGTGAAATGATGATTTGGTGTAGAGCAGCAGTAGGGCCTCAGGGGCGTGACTACCCTGCCATGATAGAGCCCATGCCCTCTGAACACTGGCCCACCGTAATGGCCGCCCGAGGGGTGGCAGATGTAAAAAAAAGGGAGAGTGCCCTTGAGGGTGCTGAATTGTGGGGAGGAAGAAGTCAGGCTTCCCCGGTATGCCACCCTTGCCAAACTGCTCACCCTAGATCCCCACACGATTCACGAGGCAGCTCCCCCGGTCTCTCCACCTACTGCCAGCACTCACCCGCCTCAAGGGGAGTTAAATGAGTGGCACCAACAGCTACATGTGGGCACTGACGATACCCCTACACATCACAAAGAAGGGGTGTACAGGGTGGTGCGGGAGTATGAGCAAGTTTTCAGCAAACATCCCTTAGACTTTGGGCAGATTAAAGGGGTCCAACACCACATCCCCACCGGCGAGCACCCCCCTATCAAAGAGAGGTACAGGCCTATTCCCCCTGCGCATTATCAGTGCGCCAAAGATATGTTGAGGAACATGAAGGAGGCAGGGGTTATTCGGGACAGCTGTAGTCCCTGGGCTGCCCCGTTGGTGCTGGTCAAGAAGAAGGATGGCACCATGCGGATGTGTGTGGACTACCGGAAGATTAACCAGATAACGCATAAAGATGCTTATCCGCTACCCCGTATTGAAGAGTCTTTGGCCACACTGAGGACTGCAAATTACTTCTCTACCCTTGACCTTACCAGTGGATACTGGCAAGTGGCAGTGGCACCGGAGGACCGGGAGAAAACCGCCTTCACCACCCCAATGGGGCTCTGTGAATTCAATAGTATGCCGTTCGGGCTGTGCAATGCCCCAGGAACCTTCCAACGGCTGATGGAGTGCTGTCTGGGACATCTAAACTTCGAGACCATCCTATTATACTTGGATGATGTGATTGTGTACTCCCAGATGTATGAAGCCCATCTGGAGCACCTGGCCGAGGTGTTCGCGTCCCTTGCCAAATACGGGATGAAGTTGAAGCCCTCCAAGTGTCACCTGCTGAAGCCCAGAGTGCAGTACTTGGGGCACGTGGTAAGTGCAGAAGGTGTCGCCCCCGACCCTGAGAAGATCACTGCCATCCAAGGCTGGCCGAGACCAACCACAGTGAGGGAAGTAAGGCAGTTTCTTGGTCTGGTGGGGTACTACCGGCGCTTTATCAAAGGGTACACGAAGATGGCTGCCCCCATGCAAGATCTCCTCGTGGGACAGACCAAAGGTGGTAGACCCATCGGAGCACCACTGGTGTGGGAAGAAAGGCATGAGGAATCCTTCTGCCAGCTGATAGCGACCTTGACCGGGGAAGAGGTCCTAGCGTATCCTGACTATGACTGCCCATTCATCCTCTACACCGACGCCAGCAATGTGGGATTGGGGGCCGTCCTGTCCCAGGTCCAGGATGGGAAGGAGAAAGTGATTGCTTATGCTAGCCGGAAGCTTTGGCCAACTGAAAGGAACCCTGAGAACTACAGCGCCTTCAAGCTCGAGCTTCTGGCATTGGTATGGGCTATCACCAAGCGGTTTCGCCACTACTTGGCCGCAGCAAAATTCACCGCTTTCACGGACAACAATCCGTTGACTCACCTGGACACGGCCAAGTTGGGCGCGTTGGAGCAGTGGTGGGTGGCCCGGCTAGCCAACTATGACTTCACTATCAAGTACAGAGCTAGTCGTGTCAACATTAATGCTGATGCACTCTCTCGGATGCCCCATTTGTCAGAAGAAGGGTGCGAGGATGACGACCTCGAAGAGATCGAGTTGCCTGCATTTCACCGGCCCCCAACGGAGAAGGTACAGGTCCACCAACAACGGGTGAACCTGGATCCACTGCCCAGTCAGGAGTGGCAGGAGGCTCAAAACCAGGCGCCGGCTGTCTGCCTCGTCAAGACCCTGGTGGAACAAGGCGCTGTTAGAATGGACCCTGCCGCCCCAGCTGAAGCTCAACGCTTGTGGAAGGAATGGAAACGGCTGTATCTACATCAAGGGAAGCTGTACCATGAGCTGATCAACCCGAAGACTCATGAGAAAACCTGCCAGTTGGTTATTCCCCAAGCTGATGCGGCCACTGTTTTGCGGGCATACCATGATGGTGCCGGACATTTCGGATGGAAGAAGCTGGAGATGCTATTGAGGGAGCGGTTCTATTGGAGTGGGATGCGGGAGTCGGTAGAAGCCTGGTGCCGAGAGTGTGGTCCTTGCACGCTGAGGAGGAAGGACGAGGCCAGCCAGAGGGCGCCCCTACACCCGATCATCACACATCAGCCGCTGGAGCTGGTCGCCCTGGACCACGTCAAGCTCACCCCCAGCCGAAGTGGGTACGCCTACGCGTTGACCATAGTAGACCACTATTCAAGATTCATGGTGGTTGTCCCAGTTAAGGACCTAACTGGTCGAACTGCCGCTAGAGCATTCCAGGCTTATTTCTGCCGACCACATGGATATCCAAAAAAGGTGCTTACTGACCAAGGCCCGGCTTTTGAAGCAGAGGTGTTCCACGAGTTCTGCCAGTTGTACGGCTGTAAGAAGATCCGGACCACCCCTTACCATGCCCAGACCAACGGCATGTGTGAGAAAATGAATCACTTGGTCCTGGGACTCCTCAAGACGTTACCGCTGGAAGAGCGGAACCTGTGGCCGGAAAAGCTACCCGACTTGGTCGATATGTACAACAATATCCCGTCCAGCTCAATAAAGTGCACCCCAGCATATCTGATGAGGGCTCGCCCCGGCCGCCTGCCGGTGGACCTGGAAGTGGGATTGGAGGCCCCAGAAGCACTCCCTTCGACAGCTGAATGGGAAACTCGGCGGAGATCACAATACCAGCAGATTCAAGAATATGTCGAGAAGAACTTAAGTCGGAGTCGGGAACTGCAGGAGCAGCGCTTTAATCAAAAGGCGTCTGCTGGCCCTTTTCAGCCCGTAGATGTCGTACTGAAGCGGAAGAGGAGAACCCACAAGCTGGATGATCAATGGGAACAAAACCCGTACGTCATACAGCCCACAGGATGGGAAGATGGGAAGGCCTACCAAATCAGTCGTGACCAAGGAGGCACTTTGGCCACAGTTTCCCGGGACAATCTGAAAAGGTGCCCACCAGCCTTTTAGAGCGGCGGCAGAAGTACCGGTTCCCCTACCAGCAGAGAAGGCGAAAGAGGTGATCCACACTGTGATGGGCGACTTCCCAGCAGACTAGCCTACACAGAACGGCGCAATGATTCTTCCAGTGATACTGTTCCCACAACCGTGGATGAAGAAGTGATGGGAGAAGTCAACCGTGAGTCAGTGCCAGTGCCCAGGGATGAACCTGTACCCAGCTCCCCTATGCCTCCGCCTGCCCCACACGAAAGCAGGGAGGAGGAACTGATTGTTCCCTCTGCCCCACCTTACTTACACCGGACCCCGGAGGTCCACCCGTCCCAACCTAGGTAGACCCCCACTTAGGTACAGGGAGACCGTCCTTTAAAGGGGCGGGGGGAAGGTGTTTGTCTGTGATTGTTTGAAAAAGTTTGAAAAGTATTAAGAATGATGATAAGCAAGATGATTACCGAACAGTTACCTGATTAACCGTGATTGGGAAAACCGGCCGTTCCCGGCACCGTCGTCCCCGTGGTGACCGTTTAAAAAGTTGCATAAGGGACTCCTTATGGACAAGCCCATGAACTTGCAGGGCAACCACAAACGTAAGTGGGATGTAAATAAAAATCTGTTGTTGCCGCTACCGTTACCGCCTCCGGAGAGGCAGGTTGGAGGGAGGGCCCACAGTAGAGCCGGCTGGGGCCCAGCCACCACAGGAACCGGTGGCTACCCTCTGGAGGGGAAGGACAGATCCCGCTCGGGTAAATTGTGCTGGACTGGGGTCAAGGGGTGCTGCCTGGGTTTTAGGGGCAGCATCAGGGCCAGGTTACTCGGGTGGGAGAGAGCGGAGCCGCAACCGTTAAAATGTTTGCAACGTTTAAGTACCGAACCTCCCGATGTGGGATGATGTCATAAGTTGTATTATGTTTACCTTTTTACATATTTTCCAGAAAAACAAAAGGAAAATAAAACCGGTGTTGGACGGGCAGCCCGAGGACGGTCTGCGTTTTGCTAAGGGGGAATGTGACGCCCTGGGCAAGCCAGGGGTCACAGGTCACAACACCACATGCACCCCATATTCCCTGCAGGTACACACAAGGTCAAAACTAAAATCCTTGTTGCCTTCCTCCAGGAGCTGGTGTCCACACCAAAGGGTGGGCCAGGCGGTTGGCTCCACCCACCGAGGAATTCACAGCTCTGGAGGCGGGAAAACCAGGCAGATTAGCTTGAGAGTTGAAAGTGAAAGGAAGTGAAGTGAAGCTGGTGAAGTGGTAAAGGAGGAAAGTAGGAGTAGTGACAGCAAGAAGCCTGAAGTTAGTCCGGGTGTGTGCCCCGGACTGAGACAGCAAGGTTGGCAGACGGCGGTGACCATCTGCAGGCGAGACTGATTGGAGGTTGCCGAAAGGACCGTGGACGGGTGGTGACCCGGCGTGTTACGGTTGCTGCGAGCACTGGAGACTATGTCCAGATTTCTTGCTACTGCACATGTGCGAGCGCTGGAGACTAAGTCCAGATTTCTTGCTACTGCACATGTGCGAGCGCCAGAGACTAAGTCCTATCTTGGAGCCATTGCACATGTGCGGGTGACATCATCGCTGACACGAGGTCACATGTCTGTGACACCTTCTATGCCGATTGGTCGCTGGTCATGTGCTTGTGATGCCTTGCTCAGTGATAGGCCAGCATGACGTCACTCCTGTCATTCTGGCAGCGGATTGGCTCTGGTGTCCTCCATCTTGGATGAGGCACAGAGTCTATATAAGACCCTGACACACGCCGCATGGCGCTCAGTCCTCTTGGTTCATGCATAAGAGTAGACGCTCTGTGCGCGTTCCTCTAGGCATTCCTCTGTCTATGCTAGGTGAGCGCTACCGGCAGGGTAGCGTTCTTATACCTTACAGCTTCGGCTGCTGTCCGTATCCTTACCTCTTAGGGGAGCGGACATAGGCAGGTGCCTGAGGCACATGGTCTGGCTGGGCCTTGTGGTTCGACTCGTAGGTGGACGTTGCTGCTAGGGTAACGTTCCTTATACTGCGTCTGGCAGTTGTTCGTATCCTCGCACACTAGGGGAGCGAACAGAGGTAGGAGCTTTGTGCGGCTTACGCTGCTGTTCGTCTCTTTTGCACCACTAGAAGAGCGGACCTAGGCAGGTGCCATATCTAGTGGTTCGTGTCCTCGCACACTAGTGGAGCGAACGCAGGTAGGAGCTTTGTGCGGCTTACGCTGCTGTTCGTCTCTTTTGCACCACTAGAAGAGCGGACCTAGGTAGGTGCCATTTCGCACACATTGCCTTTGTCTCTGTGATTATTAACAGAGATCATTCCACACACCCTCCAAGTAAGGGAGGAATTGCTTTACTTACTTATTATATCCTTCTGTGAGTTAACAGAGGTATTGCACTCTGCCATAGTCTGCAGCAGAGTCTTTGCACGGTGGACCCTGACTGTCTGATACTCCTTTAGGTTCTTATCAGACAGCCCCCCGTAACACGGCGGTACCGGAGCGGTATACGAAGATTAGTCAGCACCAGGGCAGGGGCCTTTCGGATCCCGGCAAGGCTAGGAGTCGCCATAATTTGCCAAATCCGTCAGTGAAGGGGACGACTGTCTCCCAACAACCAAGTCCCGTTTGAAGGCAACAGTCCAACCGTTAAGGGGAGACACCGCCACCTCCAAGGCACCAGTTTCCCAGGGCCAGCACCTGCGGGCAAGAGTGGAGCTCCTCCGGCTCATATCCAAGCTGGGGAGCGGGTTACCGGTGGGAACCCATCGCTACCAAACAACAACACATAGGTGCAGGGAAGAGACCGTCACCGTCAACTGCAGGGGAAATCGGCACCGTAACCGTCCGAGGGACCCGTCCAACCAGCCGTTTGTCTGCCGAGAACGGTGTCGTGTTTACTGGCTGAGCGAGTACCTCCGTGCCGTGCGGCACAGCGCTGCCCCTGCACCTCCGCAGGCCCCCTAGCCCGCCTGTCCACCATCCCAACTCCATCACTGGGCCCCGGGATCACCAACCCCTACCCACGGAGGGGCAACACAACAACTGGCTGCTACATAACCCTAACCCTAACCCTAACCCAACAGCCACGTTTAGGATGCCACTAAGTTCACTCAGTGTTTGCTAGTATAATGGCTTAGTAACAATGAGTTTGAGTGTGCAATGCAGGCAGACGTGCTGCAAATATCTTTGCATTTGTGGGACGATACAGAAGTCCAACAGCCACGTTTAGGATGCCACTAAGTTCACTCAGTGTTTCCTAGTATAATGGCTTAGTAACAATGAGTTTGAGTGTGCAATGCAGGCAGAGGTGCTGCAAATATCTGCACTTGTGGGACGATACAGAAGTCCAACAGCCACGTTTAGGATGCCACTAAGTTCACTCAGTGTTTGCTAGTATAATGGCTTAGTAACAATGAGTTTGAGTGTGCAATGCAGGCAGACGTGCTGCAAATATCTTTGCACTTGTGGGACAATACAGAAGTCCAACAGCCATGTTTAGGATGCCACTAAGTTCACTCAGTGTTTGCTAGTATAATGGCTTAGTAACAATGAGTTTGAGTGTGCAAAGGGCAGGAGGGTACAGTGCCAGGGTTGTGGGTCTCTAGGTAGAGGAAAGGAAGCCTGCCTTTCTATCCCTCCTAATGGGGAAATGCAGTGAGGAAATCCCTGACCACAGACGCTGTCATCTTGTGTAGCTGTTAAACTCTGTTTTAAACTCTGTCACCTATGGATCTGACACTGCCGGTATGAGCCCTTAAAAGGACTGATAGAAAGTGCTATCCCTAAGCTGTCCAGCACTGTGTATAGAGCGTACACAGCAGTATCGGCGATAGGAGCTGCGCCAGTGATGACTGACACCAAGGACGCAGAAGGCAGATAATGGCGTGCTGGAGGAAAATGTCCGGTTTTATAATGCAGGGACATGTGACATGGACATCCTATCACACATGCCATTGCTTTTCTGGCTAAAAGTCCACTTAGCTGTGTGTGTGTGGGATTGGCTGACATGCTGGCCCTCCCCACTACACGTGCGCGCTTAGGGAAGGAAGACAAGGAAAAAAAAAAAAAAATGGCGATCGCCATTATACATTATACATACAGCAGTGATCTGAATGCGCTGTTCCCGCACACTATACACTGAAATTTCATAATAGTGTGAGTCACAGAGTGACTTACACTATTACAGCGGAAAGCCAGCTAGGAATTAGCTGTTTTTTTTTGCTGCTAGAACCGTTCTCAAACGTATCTAGAACTATCGAGCTTTAGCAAAAAAGCTCGAGTTCTAGTTCGATCTAGAACAGCCCCCAAAATCACCCGAGCCGCGAACTGGAGAACCTCGAACCAAGACTTCCCTTGAGCGCGCTTCCCTGCAGAAGAAGAGACACGCGGACAAGAGACGCCTGGATCCTCCGTGTTTCTCTCCAGGTGATCTGGTCTGGCTTGCCTCCAAATATGTCCAATTGAAGCTACCATCGTACAAGTTGGGTCCTCGTTACATCGGGCCGTTTAAAGTTATCAGCAAGATCAATGAAGTCTCCTACAAGCTGCAGCTCCCGGCCACGATGCGGATACCCAACTCCTTCCATGTCTCCTTGCTCAAGCCGGTTGTCCTTGGTACCTTCTCCGCTGGTGCCAGTACTGCTCCTCCTCCCATCGCTGATGATGATATCTATGCGATAAGGGATATCGTGGCCATGTAGACCGTGCGAGGTCGACAATTCTTCCTGGTGGACTGGGCGGGTTATGGTCCCGAGGATAGGTCCTGGGAACCCCGGGAGAATGTTGGCACTCCTCTGATACGTGCCTTCCTGTCCCGGTTGCGGGGAAGGGGTCATGGGGGAGGGGGTACTGTCACGCTCTCCGGTCCCCATGGCCCGCTCCCCGGTTCCCGTGCCCCGCTCTCCGGTCCTCGACGGTGCCTCCTACTCACCGCTCCGGTTCCTGCTTTCTCTCCCTCGCCTGCGCCCTCCATGTGTCCTGCTCCCTGCTCCTGGCGCCCCTCTGCGACGCAGGGCACACTAGCGGGCGCTCCTGCTTCTTCTGCGCCGCTTCCTGCTCTGGCTTCTGGCACACGGGCCTTGCGCATGCGCATTAGGGCGCGCGTGCGGTCATTGACCCTCTCTTAAAGGGCCAGCGTCCTGAAACAGGATATTGCATAGGCAGGTACAGGGTATAAGAGGATTCTCCTTCCTGTTGGGGGGGCCTGTTCTACGTGTTTAATAAGCTAGGAGTTCAGGTCCCACTATTGCTTTGTCAAGTATTAACCCCTGTCTGTCTCGCAGAGCCTGTCCTGCCACGCCAGCCGGTCCTGACCACGTCTGCTCCAGTACTCCTGTCGGTGACTGTCGGCTGATGTTCCACCACCTCTTCAGTTCCACCAGTCTCCGGTCCCTGGCTCCGTTTAGTGACCTGCCATCTCGCTCAGCTGGCTCCAGATTCCGCCTGACCTTACAACCCGGCCTCGGACCCTGAGCCTCGTCACCCGGACTACCGTCTAGAACTCTGTGTTCCCAGGGACATCTACTTCCCAGCTCTCTATATGGACTGTCCTGCTACCAGGAGTGCTTCAGCTGCCGTGCATCAAGGCCCTCTGGCGGGGTGACCTTCCTGGCTGCCTCACCAGGGGAATCCGGTGTACGGTCCAGTGTTTCCACCACCCGGACCTAACATGTGCGGTGTGTAATCTGCACAGCCTCGGATCCGGCATCCGTTCTGTGTGCTTCACTTGGGTGAGTTCAGCAATACTCTCCCAGGTATGTTCCTCTGTTTTATCTGTCTCCTTTCCTCAGACCCTCGGCTTAGGCCTAGAATTGGTCAGCGGATCCTGTGGTGAGCTTGAGCCAGCTCCAACCTGCAGATCTTTCTTCCTCAGTCCTCTCAGGAACTGAACTGCAATGAATAAACAAGCAAACTGAACTGACCACTTCCTGTAATGCTGCCACCAGGGGGAGCCAGAGCTCTGTAGCAGACGACACTACACAGAGCTATGAGAACCAGGAAGGAAATGCACAGCGTTCTCATGCACTGCCTAATCAGCACAGCTGAGAAGCAGAGCTGCAGAGCATGCAAGGGAATAGTCACACAGGCTGGGTCAAACACCGTACGGGCAGAAGCAAGACCGGAGGAGCAAGCAGAAGCGAAGTCAAAGTCAGGCTAAGGTCAGTACCGAGGAAGCAACCGAGTGGGGAATAGGAGGGGGGACACAGGACAGGAGGGATGACCAGGGGACAGAACACAAACAAGGGCACGGGGGCACAGGAACAGACAGATCAGGATATCACTCACAGGACCAGCAATCACAGGCAAAGCAGAGCTAAGCTTATAGCCGGCGCTGGTTCACTGGAAGTGTCAGCTTATAAGGCATCCAGGGGCCGGAAGTGAGGCCTGAGAGATGGCTCCGCCCCCTAGCCATGTGGATAGGGAGGCGAATCATGACAGTACCCCCTCCTCAAGGGGGGGACACCGGACCCCCAGGCTTCCCAGGATACTTACGGTGGAAAGCCGCAATTAACCGATCGGCCCGCACGGAGCGAGCCGGCACCCAGGACCGGTCCTCCGGACCGTAACCCTTCCAATGAATCAGATACTGGAGGGAACTACGAACCCAACGAGAGTCGATAATACGCTGAATTTCGTACTCCTCCTCACCATCCACCAGTATCGGAGCCGGAGGGGTCTGAGAATCCACCACCGAAGGGACAAATGGCTTAAGCAAGGAGGTATGAAATACATTGGGAATACGCAAGGTCTGAGGCAGTTGCAACCGAAAGGCCACCGGGTTGATCACTTCTATGATCTCATAGGGCCCTATAAACTTAGGACCCAACTTAGCAGACGGAACCCTGAGCCTGATATTCTGAGTGGACAGCCACACTTTGTCCCCCACCTGAAAGTGGGGTCCCAGAGAACGGCGTTTGTCCGCTTGGCATTTCTGGGACTGTTGAGCTGTCACGATGCACCGCCGTACCTCCTTCCACACCTCCCCCAGATGCTGAATGATGGAGTCAGCCCCTGGACACCCCGAATCCACTCTAGAGAAGGTCCCGAAGTGAGGGTGAAACCCGTAATTACAGAAGAAGGGAGAAGTTCCCGTAGACTGATGGACTCTGCTATTGAATGCAAACTCCGCAAGGGGCAAAAACGTACACCAATCCTCCTGCTGAGCAGAAACCAAGCACCGCAGGATTTGCTCAAGGGTCTGATTCATCCTTTCCGTCTGCCCATTAGACTCGGGATGATAGGCGGACGAGAAGGACAACTCAATTCCCAACCGCCTGCACAAGGCCCTCCAAAACCGAGAAATGAATTGTACCCCCCTGTCAGACACAATATTCAGGGGCAACCCATGTAACCGAACCACCTGGTCAATAAAGTGGTTGGCAAGGGTCGCAGCAGAAGGTAGACCGGAGAGGGGAACAAAATGTGCCTGTTTACTAAAACAATCCACCACCACCCAGATCACAGTCATACCATTTGAGACAGGGAGGTCCGTAATGAAATCCATGGACAAGTGGGTCCATGGTCTTTCAGGAACAGGTAATGGAACCAGTTCCCCGACCGGCCGGTTACGACATACCTTAGCATGGGCACATGTAGCACAGTCAGACACAAACCGAGCAACATCTGAGTGAAGAGACGGCCACCAAAACAGTCGAGCAACAGCCCTGCGAGTGGCTGTAACTCCAGGATGGCCACTAAGTACGGACTCATGGAACTCTTGAAGTACTCGTAACCGGAGGTGCAAAGAGACAAACAGTTTAGTGTCTGGAGCGGAAGATGGCGCTGAGGACTGGGCCTCCCTGACCTCAGCCTCTAACTCGGACGACAAGGCAGCGACCACCACCCCCCGTGGAAGAATGGAGGAAGGAGGCTCTGGAGGTGACAGCGGGTCCAAACTACGAGACAGTGCATCTGCCCTCACGTTTTTAGACCCCGGCAGAAAAGTAATACAAAAATGAAATCTAGAAAAGAAAAGAGCCCACCTCGCTTGTCGAGGCGTCAATCTCTTGGCGGACTCGATATACGCGAGGTTTTTATGATCAGTGATGACAGTAATACGGTGAACAGCACCCTCCAAAAAATGCCTCCATTCTTCGAATGCCAACTTTACCGCCAATAATTCACGGTTACCCACATCATAGTTCCTCTCAGATGGAGTGAATTTCTTGGAGAAGAACGCACATGGTCGCAGATTAGTCACAGTAGCAGGGCCCTGAGAGAGAACAGCTCCCACCCCCACCTCTGAGGTGTCCACTTCAACAACAAACGGCGCCTCGAGGTCAGGCTGTACCAGGACTGGGGTGGACATGAACCGGTCCTTTAACTCAAGAAAGGCCTGGACAGCCATTTGCGACCAGTTCTGCAGATCCGCCCCTTTCCGTGTAAGGTCAGTCAATGGCTTGGCAATTTGAGAAAACCCCTTAATGAACCTTCGATAATAATTTGCGAAACCCAAAAAGCGTTGTAGCGCCTTGATATCCCTGGGTTGCACCCAATCCACGATAGCCTGCACCTTTCCTGGGTCCATTTTAAACCCATCACGAGAAAGGAGTAACCCAAGAAAGGCTATTTCCTGAACAGAGAAAACACATTTTTCAAGCTTGGCAAACAGATGGTTATCACGTAATCTCTGTAATACTGTGCGAACATGCATAATATGCGTATCTCTATCGGCAGAATAAATCAAAATGTCATCGAGATAGATGACCACAAAACGACCAAGAAAATCAGAGAAGATATCGTTGATGAAATTTTGAAATACCGCAGGGGCATTTGTTAGACCAAAAGGCATCACCAAATTCTCGAATAACCCCTCTGACGTCAGAAAGGCCGTTTTCCACTCATCCCCTTCTCTAATACGGATAAGATTATAGGTTCCCCTGAGATCTAGTTTGGTAAACCACCGGGCTTCAGAGAGTTGGTTGTAGAGATCAGGGATGAGTGGAAGCGGATACGTGTTTTTCACAGTAATTTTCTTTAATTCTCGGAAATCGAGACATGGCCTTAATCCTCCGTCCTTCTTCTTTACAAAAAAGAACCCAGCGGCCACAGGGGAAGAAGAAGGATGGATATGCCCTTTACGTATACTCTCAGATATGTACAATTTCATAGCAGCCCTTTCTGGACCCGAGAGGTAATATAAACGGGCCTTGGGCAATTTGGTATTGGGAAGTAAATCAATGGCACAGTCATATGGGCGATGAGGCGGCAAAACCTCGGCCTCTGTTTCCGAGAATACGTCTCCGTAGTCCCTCAGGTATTCCGGAAGACCCTCAGGACTTACGGAGAACACAGGTACAGATTGTAAACACCTTTTATGACAAGCAGGACTCCATTTGACTATGGTACGTCACTCCCAATCAATAACGGGATTATGTAACCTTAACCATGGATACCCCAACACTAATCCAGCAGGGAGATTGGCCATTACAAAACAAGAAATAGTTTCAGAATGCAGAGACCCGATCACCAGAGTAAATTTTTCAGTAGCAAACCGAATGAGGTTTTGAGGCAGCGGTATTTTATCAATTGCCAGGAGTTGAATGGGTCCTTCTAACCTCACTGTCCCTAACTCTAATCTTTGGACCATTTCAGAGTCAATGAAGTTCATAGCGGACCCACAGTCAACAAAGGCAGTAGGAGACCAGACCGACTCCTTGACCCGGAGGTCGACATTCAGAAGTATCTTATTGGAGGAGAGGAAAGGTACCTGATAGTCTGGGCAACCTCCTCGACCGTTACCCAGACTTAGAAGTTTCCCGACGACTGTTTAGCGGAGGGGCAAGCCGGACAGTCTTTCCTCCAGTGTCCATGGTGTCCACAATAGAAGCACAGCTTGAGATCCCGGCATCTTCTCCTCTCCTTCTCATCTGGACTGATGGCTCCAACTTCCATCTGTTCCATAGCCGGCAAAGAAGGTGCCCTAGGTAGAGGGGGCAGAATCTCATGCATGGTTCCCCTTCTTTCCCGTAATCTGCGGTCCATACGAACTGCCTCCGTCATCACATCATCCAAGGTGCTGGGAGGTGGGTGCAGAGCCAAAGCGTCTTTCAGTGAGTCCGAAAGACCTCTCTGGAATTGGCACCTAAGTGCAGAATCATTCCACCGTACCTCAGTGGACCACTGCCGAAACTCGGAACAATATAGCTCAGCAGTGTGGTTTCCCTGAGTGAGACACATGATCCTGTCCTCAGCCACCCGTACACGGTCTGGTTCGTCATATATCACCCCGAGGGAGTCAAAGAAGAGGTCAACTGAATGCCGTTCCGGGGCCGAAGGGGGTAGGGAAAACGCCCAGGTCTGGGGACCCCCTCTAAGTAACGACATGATGATCCCCACCCGCTGGGTCTCATTCCCTGAGGACCGAGGCCGGAGAGTGAAAAGAAGCCTGCAACTCTCCCTAAATGTCCCAAATAGGTTTTTCTCCCCCGAGAATGTATCGGGGAGCATCACCGTGGGTTCGGGGGAGGTCAGTTGGACATCAGTGGGACTATGCTGTCCTACGGTTTGTGAGGTAACTGCCACTGAGGTGGCCCTCGCAGAAGCAGAAACCTCACTCTGCAGAATGTTGTGTGAAGCTACCAGGGTGCGATGCTCTGCAGCCAAATCCTGCACCAGCTGCGTAAGGTCGGCTACTTGCTCGCACAAAGTACTGAGTGGATCCATTACAGTTTGTTATCCTGCAAGGTTGGATCCCACTACCAAGAATTAAATGGCTTTTTTTTTTTTCCTATGGGAGATAAAGCCTATTGAGGCCGGCTATACTGTAATGCTGCCACCAGGGGGAGCCAGAGCTCTGTAGCAGACGACACTACACAGAGCTATGAGAACCAGGAAGGAAATGCACAGCGTTCTCATGCATTACCTCAAAGCACAGCTGAGAAGCAGAGCTGCAGAGCATGCAAGGGAATAGTCACAAAGGCTGGGTCAAACACCGTACGGGCAGAAGCAGGACCGGAGGAGCAAGCAGAAGCGAAGTCAAAGTCAGGCTAAGGTCAATACCGAGGAAGCAACCGAGTGGGGAATAGGAGAGGGGAGAGAGGACAGGAGGGACGACCAGGGGACAGAACACAGACAAGGGCACGGGGGCACAGGAACAGACAGATCAGGATATCACTCACAGGACCAGCAATCACAGGCAAAGCAGAGCTAAGCTTAGAGCCAGCACTGGTTCACTGGAAGTGTCAGCTTATAAGGCATCCAGGGGCCGGAAGTGAGGCCTGAGAGATGGCTCCGCCCCCTAGCCATGTGGATAGGGAGGCGAATCATGACACTTCCTCTCCACACCAGAATATATAGGGAAGCAGCTTGGTCACCCCCTTCTGGCCAGGAGGTGCTAGTGTTGTGTGGGGAGTTAACCCTTTTGTGTGTTACCGTGGCATATGAACCCTGAGGTGCTACAGTATTAATATATATGTATTAAGGGTGTAATGGTGATGTTAATATACGTGTAATAATGGTGAAACTGTACCTGTAATAAACATTAATTGCTGTGATTAGTTATTTACACTGTTTTACAAGCTGCGCACTGACACTGCACATTGTATCACAGGGTCTTATGTTCAGTGTTGTCCCATGAAAAGATATAAGAAAATATTTTCAAAAATAAGAGGGGTGTACCACTTGTGAGATATTGTATATGATATTCCCCTGTGGGGTTAATGGGCACTCTATTCATGTGTTTTCCTTTAAGCTATTTAGTCTGTAGTGCTGTCATATGTCTTAAGCTGGTGTCACACATAACGACGACGACAACGACGTCGCTGCTACGTCACCATTTTCTGTGACGTTGCAGCGACGTCCCGTCGCTGTCGCTGTGTGTGACATCCAGCAACGACCTGGCCCCTGCTGTGAGGTCGCCGGTCGTTGCTGAATGTCCAGCTTCATTTTTTGGTCGTCACTCTCCCGCTGTGACACACACATCGCTGTGTGTGACAGCGAGAGAGCGACGAAATGAAGCGAGCAGAGGGAGCAGGAGCCGGCATCTGGCAGCTGCGGAAAGCTGTAACCAGCGTAAATATCGGGTAACCAAGGGAAGACCTTTCCCTGGTTACCCGATGTTTACGCTGGTTACCAGCCTCCGCTCTTGCTGCCAGTGCCGGCTCCTGCACTGTGACATGTGGCTGCAGTATGCATCGGGTAATTAACCCGATGTATACTGTAGCAAGGAGAGCAAGGAGCCAGCGCTAAGCAGTGCGCGCGGCTCCTTGCTCTCTGCACTGTGACATGTAGCTGCAGCACACATCGGGTTAATTAACCCGATGTGTACTGCACCTAGGAGAGCAAGGAGCCAGCGCTAAGCGCGGCTCCCTGCTCTCTGCACATGTAGCACAGCGACGTTATGATCGCTGCTTCTGCTGTTTGACAGCTAAGCAGCGATCATAACAGCGACTTACAAGGTCGCTGTTACGTCACCGAAAATGGTGACGTAACAGCGACGTCGTTGTCGCTGTCGCTTAGTGTGACACCAGCTTTACGGTGGATCACTGTTGGGCGGTATTTGCACTGCGTGGCTGTCCTTATGGCATTATGGTTGTCGGCTTACATATACTGCTTGCTGTGGGTATGGGGATTGCGGTCATGTCTCCGCCTGTAGGAACGTCCTACGTATATACGAAGGCAGGGCGACGTCCGCGCCGA
The DNA here is from genome assembly GCF_048569485.1 of Anomaloglossus baeobatrachus. Lineage (NCBI taxonomy): Eukaryota > Metazoa > Chordata > Amphibia > Anura > Aromobatidae > Anomaloglossus > Anomaloglossus baeobatrachus. The sequence continues at coordinate 1,224,486 of NC_134362.1, forward strand.
GTCCAGGATTGGACGGTGAACAGGCAGTAATATGCCTCTATAATGAATGAACAAGAGCGGACACATGGCACATAATTTGCTCCTTTATTTGAAAATTTTGGCACAAGGGGAGAGGATCTCTTTTGATTAGCCTATGGCTCCCAGGACATTAGGATTATTTTAGAGAGGTTTGTGTCATTTACAGTGCCTTGCAAAAGTATTCGACCCCCTTGAATTTTTCAACCATTTCCCACATTTCAGGCTTCAAAAGATAAAATGTTAATGTTCTGGTGAAGAATCAACAACAAGTGGGACATAATTGTGAAGAGGAAGGAAATTTATTGTTTATTTTAAACTTTTTTAAAAAATAATAAGCTGAAAATTGGGGCTTGCAATATTATTCATCCCCTTTACTTTCAGTGCAGCAAACTCACTCCAGAAGTTGATTGAGGATCTCTGAATGATCCAATGTTGTCCTAAATGACTGATGATGATAAATATAAGCCCCTGTGTGTAATCAAGTCTCCATATAAATGCACCTGCTCTGTGATAGTCTCAGTGTTCTGTATAAAGCACAGAGAGCATCATGAAGACCAAGGAACACAACAGGCAGGTCCGTGATTCTGTTGTGGAGAAGTTTAAAGCCAAATTTGGTTACAAATAGATTTCCAAAACTTTAAACCTCCCAAGAAGCCCTGTGCAAGCGATCATAGTGAAATGGAAGGAGTATCGTACCACTGCAAATCTACCAAGACCCGGCCGACCATCCAAACTTTCCTCTCAAACAAGGAGAAGACCTATCAGAGATGCAGCCAAGAGGCCCATGATCACTCTGGATGAACTGCAGAGATCTACAGCTGAGGTGGGACAACAATCAGTCGTACACTGCACAAATCTGGCCTTTATGGAAGAGTGGCAAGAAGAAAGCCATTTCTCAAAGAGATCCATAAAAAGTGTTGTTTAAAGTTTGCACAAGCCACCTGGAGACACCAAACATGTGGAAGAAGGTGCTCTGCTCCGATGAAACCAAAATCAAACTATTTGGGCACAATGCCAAACGATATGTTTGGCGTTAAAGCAACACAGCTCATCACCCTGAACACACCATCCCCACTGTCAAACATGGTGGTGGCAGCATCATGGTTTGGGCTTGCTTTGCTTCAGCAGGGACTGGGAAGATAGTTAAAATTGATGGGAATATGGATGGAGCCAAATACAGGACCATTCTTGAAGAAAACCTATTGGAGTGTGCAAAAGACCTGAGATTGGGACGGAGATTTGTCTTCCAACAAGAAAATGATCCCAAACATAAAGCAAAATCTACAATGGAACGGTTCACAAATAACCGTATCCAGGTGTTAGAATGGCTAAGTCACAGTCCAGACCTGAACCCAAATCGAGAATCTGTGGAAAGAGCTGAAAACTGCTGTCCACAAACGCCTCCATTAGAGTTGAGCGCGGTTCGTGGTTCGAGGTTCTCCAGTTCGTGGCTCGAGTGATTTTGGGGGCTGTTCTAGATAGAACTAGAACTCGAGCTTTTTGCTAAAGCTCAATAGTTCTAGATACGTTCGAGAACGGTTCTAGCAGCAAAAAGACCAGCTAATTATTAGCTGGCTTTCCACTGTAATAGTGTAAGTCACTCTGTGACTCACACTATTATGACATTTCAGTGTATAGTGTGCGGGAACAGCGCATTCCGATCACTGCTGTATGTATAATGGCGATCGCCATTTTTTTTTTTTTTCCTTGTCTTCCTTCCCTAAGCGCACGTGTAGTGGGGAGGGCCAGCATGTCAGCCAATCCCACACACACACACAGCTAAGTGGACTTTTAGCCAGAGAAGCAATGGCATGTGTGATAGGATGTCCATGTCACATGTCCCTGCATTATAAAACCGGACATTTTCCTCCAGCACGCCATTATCTGCCTTCTGCGTCCTTGGTGTCAGACATCACTGGCGCAGCTCCTATCGCCGATACTGCTGTGTACGCTCCATACACAGCACTGGACAGCTTAGGGATAGCACTTTCCATCAGTCCTTTTAAGGGCTCATACCGGCAGTGTCAGAGCCATAGGTGACAGGTCCTGAAAACAGAGTTTAACAGCTACACAAGATGACAGCGTCTGTGTAGCTAAGGTCAGGGATTTCCTCGCTGCATTTCCCCATTAGGAGGGATAGAAAGGCAGGCTTCCTTTCCTCTACCCAGAGCCCCACAACCCTGCCACTGTACCCTCCTGCCCTTTGCACACTCAAACTCATTGTTACTAAGCCATTATACTAGCAAACACTGAGTGAACTTAGTGGCATCCTAAACGTGGCTGTTGGACTTCTGTATCGTCCCACTAGTGCAAAGATATTTGCAGCACCTCTGCCTGCATTGCACACTCAAACTTATTGTTACTAAGCCATTATACTAGCAAACACTGAGTGAACTTAGTGGCATCCTAAACGTGGCTGTTGGACTTCTGTATCGTCCCACTAGTGCAAAGATATTTGCAGCACGTCTGCCTGCATTGCACACTCAAACTTATTGTTACTAAGCCATTATACTAGCAAACACTGAGTGAACCTAGTGGCATCCTAAACGTGGCTGTTGGACTTCTGTATCGTCCCACTAGTGCAAAGATATTTGCAGCACGTCTGCCTGCATTGCACACTCAAACTCATTGTTACTAAGACATTATAATACCAAAAATTGAGTAAACTTAGTGGCATACAAGTGGCTGTTGTACTCCATTAGTGCCCCACTGGTGCAAATCTATGTGCAGCACCTCTGCATGACACCCACCTGCCCTGTTTTTAATAAGCTATAATGATAGCAAAAAATACTGCCATTTAGTGGCATCATAGAACTGGATGTTGTATTTCATTATTGTCCCACTGGTGCCAAGCTATTTCTAGCACCTGTGCATGACACCCTCATGCACATTTTGCTACGCTAATGTTATAGCAAACTCAGGGAATTCATTGATGCATTTGATAATTCGGAGGGATAGAAAGTGAGGCTTCCTTTAGCTTTTCCTTCTGTTCATAGACAGCATCTCCAAGTCCACACCCGAAGAGCAATTTCTCCTCCACTTGTAAGTGTGGAGAGGCAGCTAGTGCGCATGCGTGTGCCGATTTACCCCAGCTGCAGCCTAACTACAGTGTTTCGCCTAGTGAGTATGCTCAGCCTGACTGTGCCATTCCTGAGGCTAAGTCTTCATTTCGGGATACAGCGCATGCTCCCACACTTAGTGTGAAAAGCCTCTTTGCACAGGTACTTGCATTCCGTGCCGGGTCTAAGTCCTGTTTTGTGCCGAGACACCATGCTAAAGCTGATAGTCTTTTTTCAGAGGCTCTATTTCATGCAACTGACCATGCTCAGGCACTTACTGCATCAGAAACTAGGTCCGGTAATGAACTCTTTGGCCCTGCCCCTGATGTGGGGGGGCCCATATAGACCACAGGGCATCAGGTGTCCTGACGATGTGGCCAGGCCACTCCCAAATGGCTTGCAGAGGCCCGCCCCTATGACTTGTCACCTCATTATTGATGGTCAGACGATGACTGGTGAGGTGTTTGGGTCATGGCAGCCATGAGGTCATTATTGAAGTTGCGGTTCCAAATAGGATGCTAGTTATGCCACTCATGACGTGTCACTCTGCTTTTGTCTCCAGGAGGTGCATTGTGGTCCACCCTGGTTTGGGGCGAACCCAGGTTATAAAACGGGCTGGAGCCAACAAGGAGGTGCGCAGTCTTCTATTATGCTCCGAAAGAGCACACCTCCATGTGTTGAACCCATTGCGGCTTTAGGCCAGAGGTAGGCAGGGATAGGGCGTCGATGCAGGCCGCCACCACAGTTGGTAACGCAGAACGGTTAAGACCAGCTCCTGTCCTACAAGTCCTGCTTGTGCAGCCCAGTGGCATTAACAGGCCTGCTGCTGCTGATGCGCCTGCTGTCCACAGGTGTGGCCCCAATGCACACGGTCAGCGTACTGAATGGCCCCTGTGATGTTAACAGGGAGTTCCTGGGCTGGGTGGGCGTGTGGACCCTGTGACGCTAACAGGGCTCCCAGTCTCAAGATCCGAGTGGCGTCTAACTCGGTTCAGGCAACTATTAGTTTCATAGCCACACAGATCTGTATCCTCCACCTAACCTTCCAGTTGCCAACCTCTCCTTTTCCATCTGGGAGCACGGTGGACATTGACTGCTGATGGGGATATATACCTTTCTCTTTCTTTTCTTATTCATTTTCGTTATATAGCGGTAACATAGTATATACCACCTTATCCAAATCTGCCAGTCCCACCGTAACAGATGGTGTTTCTTCATCAAATGTTACTTTTGCTTAACCAACAAACCCACGGACAAAAACTTTTTTCCCCTTTCCAACACACCTGTTCCCCTTTCCACCAGCATTTGTCCTTTTTCAACTCATTTGGTATATGACCAAAAGTGCAATTCTGCAGGGACACCGTACTCAATGCCATCTCAGCCCAGCAGCCAGCCCTCGGTCCCTCCGATGTGGACAAGTAAAAGACCATTTCCTCCTATCCATGAGAAAGCGTTGAGATTCACTCTGTGCCGCACTGGTGTTTAGTGGAAAAGCAGATCTAAGAATCCGTACCACCTTCTGCAGATACTCCTGTATACGTGCGTCCCTTTCTATGGCAGGAATTATTTCGCCAAATTTTGTCTTGTACCGGGGATGTAACAGTGTGGCAACCCAGTAGTTAGCATTACTTCGAATTCGTACAATCCGAGGGTCATGTTGTAGGTAGTGCAGCAAGAAGGCGCTCATGTGTCTTGTGCATCCAGGAGGACCAAGTCCTTGGTGTGTTGGTGGCAGAGAGGTGAGAATCGTGCCTCCTTCCTCTGCCCTCTCCCCCCAACCTCGCACAACCGAAATGTGAGCAAGCTCTCGCTCATCTGCTGAGTCTTCCATGCCCATCGCCAGTTCGTCCTCCATTTCTTCATGGGCTCCTGCACCTTCCTCAACACTTTTTGCTGATACTATGCACCCTTGTTAATCCCTCTCCCCCACCATGACTGCCGCCTAGGTGCCGCTCACCGTCTGGACCTTGTAGATCTTATTATCCCTTCTGCATATGACTCCTCCTGTACTTCCTCCCCTTCCTCTTGGACCAACACCTGACTCCGAATAATGCATACAGTGTGCTCCATCCTGTAGATGACCAGAATTGTCACGCTGAGAATGGCATCGCTAGTGCTAAACATCTTCGTCGATATTTGTAAACTGTGTAGAAGGGTGCATAGGTCCTTGATCTGACACCACTCCAGCAGCGTGATCTGCACCACCTCTGGATCAAGTTAGCCCAGGGTATACATCATACCGTATTTCAGCAGGGCTCTGCGGTGCTGCCACAGACGCTGCAACATGTGCAGATTCAAATTCCTGCGTGTCGGAACATCGCATTTCCGGCGTTTAACCGCCAGACCCTAAGACTTCAGGAGCGATGAAAGTTGTTGAGCTGCTGGGTGCGAAGGATGGAAGTGAGCACATAGCGAGCGTGCTCGCTGCACAAGGCCATGTAGGCCGGGATGGTATTTTAAAAATTGCTGGAGAATCAGATTCAACACGTGAGCCATACAAGGCTAGTGTGTCACATTGCCCTGACGAAGGGCCGCAGACAGGTTTGCATCATTGCCGCACACGGCTGTTAAGTCACCAACGTAGTCCACTCAATCAATTTGTACTCCGGTCGCCAGGTGACAACGTGTTCCTTTCGTGCATAGTGCTGATGATGGGAAAGGAGTCGATGCCAGCGGCGCAGGTGGACGCAGGTTATGGTCACCCACTGGGTTGCGTTACCTTGACAGATGCAGAACCACAGGCTGAATGTAGGTGGTGGGTATCTCACAGATGAAGTACCATCATTCAGCTACAACCAATGGGAAGACACCACACCCTTTTTTAGGCCCCTCCTGTCTGCAGACCACTGCCAGACAAAGCTATGAACCTCTTGTTACTGTTACCCCCAGTTCAGTTTTATGATTTTGTGTGCTTGTTACCTGACTACTTTTCCTGCTTGCTGTTTATGTACCTCGTTGGCCGATCCGCATTTCACCTCTGCTTGTTTTCTGATTAAGTCCTGGCCGTCCCATTCTGTTCCTCTTCCTCAATTAATGTTTTGACCCTGCCTGACTACTATTCTCTGGAACTGCAGCCTTCCACAGGTATTGATCAACTTGGGCCCTGTGTAATTCCAAATCACTGTATAGGGGTTAAAGGGTTTCAGGGTTCTGGGTGTCCAGCTTGGTGAGTGGCTTCCCTCTAGCCTATCCTTTACAGCCCATCTGAGTGTGTCGATCCAGGCAGGCGTTACACCGTGCCCTCTGCAGAAGGCCATGTAGGCCGGGATAATGTTTTAAAAATTGCTGGACAACCAGGTTCAACACGTGAGCCATACAAGGCACGTGTGTCACATTGCCCTGAAGAAGGGTCGCAGACTGGTTTACATCATTGTCGCACCCGACCTTCCCTGGCTGCTGGTTGAGTGGAGACAACCATTGATGAAACTCGGTCTCACTCTCCAGAGCTAACCGTCCACAATTCCTCAGCGGTGTCTCACATTTCCCCTACATTTCAAAGTAAACATTTGACCGCCTGATGGCCTTGAGCTCTGCTGCCAGCATAGTAAGGAGGTGTGTGGGATTCCTTGGGCGCAGTTACAAGGAAGGGTGGACTGACCACACAGGGTTTGGGCCGAGGTGGAGGACCCACACGAGGTTGAGGAGGCAGAAGCAGTGCAGGAACTTGTACATACAGAGGAAGGATTGACACACAAGTCGTGGGGACAACAAGACTTGTACAGCAAACCCTTCTCCATCTCTCACCATAGTTACCCAGTGCCCAGTCAGCAACATGTAACTCTCCTGTCCATGCTTACTGGTCCAAGTATCTGTGGTGAAATGCACCCTGTCACACACAGAGTTTCTCAAGGAATCGGTGAGGTTGTGTGTGACCTACTGTGGTAGCGCAGGCACGCCTTTCTTGGAAAAGGAGTGACGACTGGCCATCGGCTCTTGGGGCACTGCAATGGGCATAAGGTCTCGAAAATCCTCGGTCTCAAAAGTGTGTAAAGGCAGCCTTTCTGTTGCCAACAAGTTGCAGATGATGAAACTCAACCTCTTAGGCATGTCATGCCCTTCGAAAATCATGTAAAACACAGCGAGGGGACTCCAACCACAGTCTCCCTCGTTTCCACTAATTGGGCCACACACACCCCACTTGACTAGCATCACTTGATCCCCCTTTTCAAAATGAAACAGATGCTTTGCATGAAGCACTCTCAAAAATACGCGTGCCTTTCGCCTCCCCTGGATGACCCAGGGGAAGAAAAGTCCTCTGAGAGCCATGATTTGTTCATTTTGGTTCTTTTAGAAACACAGCGAGGGGACTCCAACCACAGACTCCCTCGTTTCTACTAATTGGGCCACACACACCCCACTTGACTGGCATCACTTGATCCCCCTTTTCAAAATGAAACAGATGCTTTGCATGAAGCACTCTCAAAAATACGCGTGCCTTTCGCCTCCCCTGGCTGAGCCAGGGAAAGAAAAGTCCTCTGAGAGCCATGACTTGTTCATCTTGGTTCTTTTTTCAAAAGCGAGGGGACTCCAACCACAGTCTCCCTTGTTTCCACTAATTGGGCCACACACACCCCACTTGACTGGCATCAGTTGACCCCCCTTTTGAAAAAGAAAAAGATGCTTTGCATGAAGCACTCTCAAGAATACGCGTGCCTTTCGCCTCCCCTGGATGACCCAGGGGAAGAAAAGTCCTCTGAGAGCCATGACTTGTTCATTTTGGTTCTTTTAGAAACACAGCCTCCCTCGTTTCCACTAATTGGGCCACACACACCCCACTTGACTGGCATCACTTGATCCCCCTTTTCAAAATGAAACAGATGCTTTGCATGAAGCACTCTCAAAAATACGCGTGCCTTTCGCCTCCCCTGGATGACCCAGGGGAAGAAAAGTCCTCTGAGAGCCATGACTTGTTCATTTTGGTTCTTTTAGAAACACAGCGAGGGGACTCCAACCACAGTCTCCCTCATTTCCACTAATTGGGCCACACACACCCCACTTGACTGGCATCACTTGATCCCCCTTTTCAAAATGAAACAGATGCTTTGCATGAAGCACTCTCAAAAATACGTGTGCCTTTTGCCTCCCCTGGCTGAGCCAGGGGAAGAAAAGTCCTCTGAGAGCCATGACTTCTTCATCTTGGTTCTTTTTTCAAAAGCGAGGGGGCTCCAACCACAGTCTCCCTCGTTTCCACTAATTGGGCCACACACACCCCACTTGACTGGCATCAGTTGACCCCCCTTTTCAAAAAGAAAAAGATGCTTTGCATGAAGCACTCTCAAAAATACGCGTGCCTTTCACCTCCCCTGGCTGAGCCAGGGGAAGAAAAGTCCTCTGAGAGCCATGACTTGTTCATCTTGGTTCTTTTTTCAAAAGCGAGGGGGCTCCAACCACAGTCTCCCTCGTTTCCACTAATTGGGCCACACACACCCCACTTGACTGGCATCAGTTGACCCCCCTTTTCAAAAAGAAAAAGATGCTTTGCATGAAGCACTCTCAAAAATACGCGTGCCTTTCGCCTCCCCTGGCTGAGCCAGGGGAAGAAAAGTCCTCTGAGAGGCATGAATTGTTCATCTTGGTTCTTTTTTCAAAAGCGAGGGGACTCCCCAGATACCACATCATGCTTCCAGCTGACCTGCATTATGGATAGTGTCAAGTTTTGCTCCTTCAACGTTAAAGGTTTGAATGTCCCTGAAAAAAGAAAACAGATAGCATATTCCTGTCATAAGCAACGGGTGGCCATCTTGATGCTTCAGGAAACTCACTTTAGGTCAGATGCAATTCCTAAGTGTTCCTCGGCTTACTACCCGATTTGGCACCATAGCTCGAATCCTGATGCTAAGTCTAAGGGGGTTTCCGTGGCATTTCATAGGTCCTTCATACCAGAGGTGTTAGACTCCTGTATCGACCCCAAGGGAAGATATATTTTCTTAAAGCTTTCTTGGAAAACCAATATCTTTGTTATTGCTAACATGTACTTTCCTAACCAGGGGCAGGACAGATTCTGTGCAGACGGGAGGAAAATTCTGGAAGATTTTGCGGACTCCTCTCCGGTGATATTAGGAGGCGATTTTAATCTACCAATGAACCCGGCCCTCGATGTGTCCTCGGGTAAGTCGTCCTATCCGGCCTCAGTCATACAAAGGGTCAAAAAGCACATGCATGGTCTGAGATTGGTGGACATATGGAGGATTCTTCATCCGGACACCAAAGATTACAGCTTCTATTCCTCGGTCCATTCTGTCTATAGCAGAATTGACTCCTTCCACATTTCTCATGCCCTCCTAGACATGACAGTAGAAGCGACCATAGGTAATATAATATGGTCAGACCACGCTCCCATTTACTTATCGATTCAGTTAGGGCCTCGTGTCAAATCAAATTTCACCTGGCGACTGAATGAAAACCTATTACAGGATCAGTTATGCAAAGCGGACCTTACCAAGTCAATTCATAACTTTATTAGAGATCATGAATGTGATACCACTTCTCCTGCAATCCAGTGGGAATCACTGAAATGTGTATTAAGGGGCATTTTGATCTCACATGGTACCCGCCTGAAAAAAGAAAGAGCCATTGAAATAACGCAGTTATCTAACCAGATTGCCTCACTAGAAAGCAAACACAAACGGGACTCATCTCCTACAACCTACGCACAACTCTCTACAACCAGACATAAATTACTAGAGGTATTAGACCAGAAATCCAGGGGCTTAAGAGAACATCTCAAAAGCCGCTTTTATCAACTGGGCAATAGAAGTGGGAAGCTTCTTGCAAGGGCCCTCCATCCCCGCTCCATGAATACTTACATCCCTTTCATAAAAGACCCAGGAAGTGATGGTCATTTGCATAGCAACCAGGACATTTTAGCAGGCTTCCGCACATACTACAAGGCGCTTTATGATATTAGGGGACAATCGGGACACATAGCGACATATGGGACTCAAGATGATGTTAAAGCTTACCTGAAATCCCATAATCTCCCTTCCATCTCAAATGATACCTTACTGGAGCTGGAAGAGGACTTCTCCCTGGAGGAGGTCAATGCGGTAGTCTCAGATTTGAAGTCAGGGAAAAGCCCAGGTCCAGACGGGTTCTCAGCGGGTTTCTATAAACAATTTTCAGAACTTCTAAATCCTCTGTTCCTATCGGTCTGTAGATATATATCTGCAGGGGGTGCGTTCCCTCCCCAGGCGTTGATGGCCCACATCACAGTTATACCAAAACCAGGGAAGGACGCATCTCTTTGCTGCAATTATAGACCGATCTCGCTCATAAATCTAGATATCAAGCTTTATTCTAAAATGATATCAAATAGGTTACGAGACCTTCTTCCCAGACTGGTAAATCTAGACCAGGTGGGTTTCGTGCCCAGAAGAGAAGCCAGGGACAACACCCTGAGGACCATCTCCCTGATTGACGGCGCAAGACGTCACAGGATCCCCATGTGCATCCTGTCGGTAGATGCAGAGAAGGCGTTTGACAGGGTGCACTGGGGTTTCATGTTTCAGGTCCTTAAAAACATAGGGTTGGGAGAGCACATGATGAACAGAGTTACAGCACTCTACTCTTCGCCCACAGCACAAATCAAAATAAATGGCTCCCTCTCAGATTCCTTTACAATATGTAATGGAACAAGACAAGGGTGCCCCCTTTCCCCACTATTATATATTCTGACCATGGAACATCTGGCGGTGGCATTGAGGAGCAATATATCAATTAAAGGGGTTACATTTCACAAACAGGACCATAAATTAGCTTTATTCGCAGATGATCTGCTCCTGTACGTTACCTCTCCACTCATTAGTCTACCCAACATAATGGCTGAATTGCGGAGGTTCGGATCTCTGAGTAATTTTAAAATAAATACTCATAAATCCGAAATGCTGAATATATCTCTTCCTCCAATGCTGGTGACTCAGCTCAAAGCCTCTCTCCCCTTCAAATGGCAGGTGGATTCATTGACATACCTAGGAATTAAACTGACGGCAGATCCCCTTGACCTCTTTAAATCAAATCACCGCCACATTTCCAGGAAGTTAGAATTAGACCTCAATAACTGGAACAAACTCCAGCTTTCATGGTTTGGGAGGATAAATGCGATCAAAATGGACCTGTTACCGAAGCTGCTTTATTACTTCCAAACCATCCCCTTAGTATTGCCGGCCTCTTTTTTCTCACGTCTGAAATCTAGCATAACCAAATTTGTCTGGGCACATAAACGCCCACGTATTTCCCACAAAATATTGAGTAGATCAAGGGATATGGGAGGAACTGGACTCCCTAATCTCCTTTTGTATAGCTACGCCTCTTTAGGGACGTGCGTTCTGGATCTATTTAACTCAGGTGAAACGAAAAGATGGGTGGAAGCCGAAAGCACGCAATCTGATGTTGATCCGAAGGTAGTTATTTGGACCAGAGCACCACCAAGCTCCAGCTCTATCACAGTACCCTTTATCGCAAAGCAATTGCGGAATTTTATGACCCGAGGTAATAAATATCTTGACTTGTCCTCCATTCCAGGCCCATTGACACCAGTCCATAGTAATTCAGATTTTCAGGCGGGTTTCCATAGATCAACATTCCTCCATAAAAGGAAGAGTGACCATCCTATTATTCGTGACTTTATCTCAGACACAGGTATTAAACCCCTAGATAATTACTCTTCAGATATCAACAAATCTCAAGATGTGTGGTTCTTCTTCGAACAGCTGAAAAGTTTTATAGTGTCTATGGCTAGGAGGGTAGACATCTATAGGGCACTCACACCCTTTGAGGCCCTTTGCCTAGAGAAGGATCCTCCAGGCCATACCATTTCGACCTTGTATGACTTGTTTCTCAGATGCAGAGGTGCGAGGGACGGCTTGCCTGGGTACTTTGGGAAATGGGAGAGAGAGTGGGGGAGGTCATTCTCGGCTGAGGAGCGGACCAAAATCCTTCTCTTTATTGGTAAAACTTCGCTGAATGTGATTGTGGCGCCCCTGACCTGGTCAGGCACCACTGAGTACTGCACCCATGCTGGGGACAGTACAATACAGGTAATCCAGAAGGCTGACCGAGGTGTGACTACACAGGCGCATAGTGATCAGGTCTCACACATGTACCTATGAGAGGACCCCTGGGGATCCCAGGAGGGGGAAAAGCCTTCACCTCCACTGGAATAGTGGAGGGGGCCAAAAGCCTCCATCTCCTCTCAAGGGGTGTGGTAAGAGAGTCTGGTTGCTAGGTGGCGTAGGCAGGCACAAAAGGGAAAAGAGAAGGAGGAGTAAAGAGTCTGCAGCAGAGTGTGGAGGAGTGAGGAGTAGGAAAGTGAAGCTCTGACAGGAGCAGCAGTGAAGGTCCCAGATGTGAGCCGGTTCAGAGCAGAGTCCAGGGAGCTCCGAGGAGAGCTGACCCCTTCCCCTGGGCTGCTGTAGTCTGACAGCGTCCGCGCAGTGGCTACCGACGGGGGAGAACGGTCACCTAGGAGTGCTACCCGAAACCCATCTCCAGCTAGAGAGAGAGCACAGAGTGGGAAGTAAGGAGACTGCTAGGGAGAACCAGGCCCAAACGGGCGGCAGATCCCGGAGTGGGGATAGATCCACCTTTCCCTGCTAAACCTGCCGGTGTGGGGCCCTCAAAGCCCACACCACAACACCTAAAAGCCGCAGCCACGTAGCCACAGTTAGGGCCCACAGTTCACAGGAGGAAAGAAGCTGGAGTGATCTGGCCCAGGCAACAAGCACACGGCAAACGAAGGGGAGAGAGGCTTCAGCAACTTCCCTGGGTGACCCCCATAGGGACTAAAAGTCGGGGTTACCCCAAACCACCAAGGGCTAAGGAAGGCGAGTTGGTAGTCACCATCAGAAGTCAGCCTGAAGGATACCTGGTTCCCGCCTGGTTCATCCCAGCTACGCCCGGGTTACTCACCCTATCAACTGTGAGTAAAAACCCTGAAAGACACTCTGCCTGTGTTGAGTCATTCTGCGCCTTGTGGTACTACGCACCTACACAGGGCCCTGGGGCTTGCCTCACTCTCAGGAGGCTATTCCAACTAACTGCACTCACCATCAGCCCCAGGCGTCCCTCAACCTGCAGTGGCGGTCCCCACTGACCGCAATTCTGAGAGTGGCGTCACGACAAGAAGAAGATCTCCTACCTGTGACCAGATCCAGCTGAGTGGAGTCCCTGAAGGTAATGCACCGACACTGCACTTGTGGGGCTTCACATCTGGCGTCACGAACAGGATAAGGACTAGACCTGTTCAGACAGGTGACCATGTGCCTGGGCGGTCCGCTTGAAAAATTGGAAGCGCCGCCATATTGCCACCATGAAAAGCGCGCTGAAAAACAACAGCAGCCCGCGCTGGGAGAAGTTACCGCCCACGAAGAGGTGTGGCTACCCAGAGATCCCCTGCAGAGTTCTGACCTCGCTTGTGAAGAGAGCGGAAGCGTCCAGAGACGTCGGGACAGAAAGGGAGCCAGAAGCCTGCTGCTGGGAGAGGAGCTGCTGAAAGAGGCAGAGCGGAAACTGAACAGCTTGCTACTAGAGGCAACGACGAGTCCACTGCTGGGAAATCGTACAGAAGAGGGCGCAGAAGAAATGGCGTCTGACCGCAGAAACCCAGAACCGGGCTCCGCTGCCTGGTGGTATCGGGAGCTGGCCCAGTTCTGTGACCGACTGGAGACCCGGGTCGTGGAGCAGATCAGAGAAGAACGGATGGAACTTCTGGAGATGGCTGCCGCGGTTCAGGCCTATGAAGGGAGAGCCGCGCGCCGAGCGCCAGACCGAGTGGCAACGACTCAGACCCCGATGCTGCCACCGATGGGTGAGTCCAGTATTACCCCTGCCGGTCCGGATGCCCCGACCCCTGCTGCCACGCCCGCGGTCCCTGAAGAGGCGCCCGGCGCGGCGACGCTGACCCAGGCCGCAGCCACGCCAGGTGCGGCCCGCCAAGCCCAGGCCGCCGCAGCGATGCCCTGCTCGGCCCACCAAGACCCGGTCCCTGCAGCGATGCCCTGCTCGGCCCACCAAGACCCGGTCCCTGCAGCGATGCCCTGCTCGGCCCACCAAGACCCGGTCCCTGCAGCGATGCCCTGCCCGGCCCGCAAAGAACCGGCTGCCACCGCGACCCTCATCCGCGCCGCAGGCGTAACGCTGACCCAGGCCGCCGCCCTGCTAGGCCCGGCCCGCCAAGACCCCACCGCAGCAGCGACGCTCGTCCGCGCCGCAAGTGAGGTGCTGAACCAGGCCGCAGCCACGCCAGGTGCGGCCCGCCAAGCTCCGATCGCTGCAGCGACGCCCAGCCCAGCCTGCACCGATCCCATCGCGACAGCGACGCCGATCCAGGCCGCCGCCATACAGGGCGCGGCCCGCCAAGACCAGGCCGCCGCCATACAGGGCGCGGCCCGCCAAGACCAGGCCGCCGCCATGCCAGGCGCGGCCCGCCAAGAGATTGCATCACCATTTTCCCCGGCCTGCAAGGCCAGAGCAGACACCGCTCCCCAGTCCAAAGAGGTCCCTGATGGAAAGCCCACGCTGGGGGAGGACCCCGCATACTGGCAGCTGAAGGCTGACATGGAGGCCAAGTTTCCACAATGGTTGGTGGACCAGTACATACTCCCTCCGCACACCCCCAAGGCGACTCCTGCAGCAACCACGCCAAAGAGTCCCCCGCCTGGGCCTGCTGAAGAAAGTCCATCCCCAGCACTGCCACCAAAGGAGTGCTCAGAAGAACAGAGAAAGAACCTACTGATGAGACAACCACAGATGAAGAAAAAGGTCAAGAAAGCAACAGGTGCCGCAGCCCTACAGGCCCAAGCCCTGGTGAGGAGGAATCTGCATAAAGTAAAGTACACCAAGTTACTGTTTGACCAGTTTGAAGTTTTGCAACGTTTTCAAGTTTAAGCAATGTGCCCACATAAACTAATGTGAGAAATGAACCTTAAGGCTATGAACTGGCTATAGCCACAAACTCTCGCAGTGTAAATAGTTACACCAGAGGGCACCACCACCACCAGAGTCAGCCTGTTTAGGGGCTTGGCTCGTCTGCAACCAGGGGGCACGTCCGTATATAGGGCCTTGGCTCACCTGCAACCAGAGAGCATGCCTGTTTATGGGGCCTGGCTCTCCACCACAAAGAGGGTACCTGGTCAGCACCAACTGTGGAGGCCGCCTCTACATCCTGCCAGAAGAGGCTGAAGGCGCGGATCCATCAGGCCAGGTATACCCTGAAAAACCACCAGCCCATGAAAGCCGCCTCTACATCCTGCCAGAAGTGGCTGAAGGCGCGGCCAACGTGAGAGGGTTTTGGGTGGGTTAACGGACTTGTGGGTGGAGGGTGGTGATGTATGGTACCTGGTGCTTTTAAAAATGTTTTACCATGTTTTAATGTTTTATGCATTTTAAAATGTTGTCTTGCAGCCCGAGGACGTGCTGGTGATAACTAAGGGGGAATGTGGCACCCCTGACCTGGTCAGGCACCACTGAGTACTGCACCCATGCTGGGGACAGTACAATACAGGTAATCCAGAAGGCTGACCGAGGTGTGACTACACAGGCGCATAGTGATCAGGTCTCACACATGTACCTATGAGAGGACCCCTGGGGATCCCAGGAGGGGGAAAAGCCTTCACCTCCACTGGAATAGTGGAGGGGGCCAAAAGCCTCCATCTCCTCTCAAGGGGTGTGGTAAGAGAGTCTGGTTGCTAGGTGGCGTAGGCAGGCACAAAAGGGAAAAGAGAAGGAGGAGTAAAGAGTCTGCAGCAGAGTGTGGAGGAGTGAGGAGTAGGAAAGTGAAGCTCTGACAGGAGCAGCAGTGAAGGTCCCAGATGTGAGCCGGTTCAGAGCAGAGTCCAGGGAGCTCCGAGGAGAGCTGACCCCTTCCCCCTGGGCTGCTGTAGTCTGACAGCGTCCGCGCAGTGGCTACCGACGGGGGAGAACGGTCACCTAGGAGTGCTACCCGAAACCCATCTCCAGCTAGAGAGAGAGCACAGAGTGGGAAGTAAGGAGACTGCTAGGGAGAACCAGGCCCAAACGGGCGGCAGATCCCGGAGTGGGGATAGATCCACCTTTCCCTGCTAAACCTGCCGGTGTGGGGCCCTCAAAGCCCACACCACAACACCTAAAAGCCGCAGCCACGTAGCCACAGTTAGGGCCCACAGTTCACAGGAGGAAAGAAGCTGGAGTGATCTGGCCCAGGCAACAAGCACACGGCAAACGAAGGGGAGAGAGGCTTCAGCAACTTCCCTGGGTGACCCCCATAGGGACTAAAAGTCGGGGTTACCCCAAACCACCAAGGGCTAAGGAAGGCGAGTTGGTAGTCACCATCAGAAGTCAGCCTGAAGGATACCTGGTTCCCGCCTGGTTCATCCCAGCTACGCCCGGGTTACTCACCCTATCAACTGTGAGTAAAAACCCTGAAAGACACTCTGCCTGTGTTGAGTCATTCTGCGCCTTGTGGTACTACGCACCTACACAGGGCCCTGGGGCTTGCCTCACTCTCAGGAGGCTATTCCAACTAACTGCACTCACCATCAGCCCCAGGCGTCCCTCAACCTGCAGTGGCGGTCCCCACTGACCGCAATTCTGAGAGTGGCGTCACGACAAGAAGAAGATCTCCTACCTGTGACCAGATCCAGCTGAGTGGAGTCCCTGAAGGTAATGCACCGACACTGCACTTGTGGGGCTTCACATGATATCACAGGAGAGGTGCTACAAGATCCTATCTAGGTGGTATAGGTGTCCTGTGAGTATCCATGCTGCCTTTCCATCAGCCTCTGATGTGTGCTGGAGATGCCAAAAGGAGAGGGCAACCCTCACTCATATCTGGTGGTCATGTCCCCCGGTGAGATCATTCTGGGAGAGCATTTTCCAGTTACTCAATAAACTTTCCTTGAGGCAGATCCGGCCCACAAAAGAGTTAGCTCTCCTGTCCCTCGGGAATGTTTCTGCTTCAGGGTTTAGGAAAGGTTTATTAAGACATTTTTTTAACAGCTGCCAGAAACCTAATTCCAAGATATTGGAAGCAAACTAGAATCCCATCACGGGATGAATTCATAGCAGAGTGCAACGAGATCTTCAGGATGGAGACCTTCATAGGTCAGACACTCGGCAACAAGGACAAAGTTGATGCTACGTGGGCCCCGTGGATCATGTTCAGGGACTCACCGGATATGGGTCTATGGATTCACGGGGGGGCAGGTATGTAGGTAATTTTCCATTCTCTTATTTCTGTACCTAGAAGGTTAGCCTTGAAAATGTGGTTTTGATGTAGGAGGGCGCGTCCACTCGGGTGGGAACTCTTTGTACCCTTCCCCTTTCATCTTACTTTCCCACGTTTCTGTTGTCTTTACTGTCTCTAAATTCTTCTTCCACCTCCTCTTCCTTATCTCTTTTTTTTCAACTTGTTCTTCCTATTTCAAACACATACGAATTGTACTTGTTATTTTTGGTCGCCAGTGGCGCAGGTGTAGTCAAATAACTGTGGTGTTTTTAGCAGCTAGCTTGGATATATACCCTCTGCCTGCGCGCTGTGCAATTGTTTGATTATCTTCTTCTATTCTAATAAACTTTGATTTGAACAAGAAAAAAAAAGAAAAAAAAAAAAAAATATATTGGTGTTAAATAAACATTATTACTATCAAAAAAAAAAAAAAAAAAAGCGAGGGGACTCCAACCACAGTCTCCCTCGTTTCCACTAATTGGGCCACACACACCCCACTTGACTGGCATCACTTGATCCCCCTTTTCAAAATGAAACAGATGCTTTGCATGAAGCACTCTCAAAAATACGCGTGCCTTTCGCCTCCCCTGGATGACACAGGGGAAGAAAAGTCCTCTGAGAGCCATGTCCACATTGTCAGTGGACAGACACGTGTGCTTATCTGCCAGCAGACCCCCAGCAGCACTGAAGACAGGTTCCGAGAGAACGCTGGCTGCAGGACACGACAAGATCCCCAAGGCGTACGTGGCGAGCTCAGGCAATTTATCAAGATTGGAAGCCTAAAATGAGCAGGGCTCAAGTTGCACAATAATGGCATCGACGTTTCCTTGCATATACTCATATATCTGTGTGTCCTCCTTTTTTTCCTTGTCAAGCTCTTTTGTTTTCGCATGAGTATACAGTTAGGTCCAGAAATATTTGGACAGTGACACAAGTTTTGTTATTTTAGCTGTTTACAAAAGCATGTTCAGAAATACAATTCTATATATAATATGGGCTGAAAGTGCACACTCCCAGCTGCAATATGAGAGTTTTCACATCCAAATCGGAGAAAGGGTTTAGGAATCATAGCTCTGTAATGCATAGCCTCCTCTTTTTCAAGGGACCAAAAGTAATTGGACAAGGGACTCTAAGGGCTGCAATTAACTCTGAAGGCGTCTCCCTCGTTAACCTGTAATCAATGAAGTAGTTAAAAGGTCTGGGGTTGATTACAGGTGTGTGGTTTTGCATTTGGAAGCTGTTGCTGTGACCAGACAACATGCGGTCTAAGGAACTCTCAATTGAGGTGAAGCAGAACATCCTGAGGCTGAAAAAAAAGAAAAAATCCATCAGAGAGATAGCAGACATGCTTGGAGTAGCAAAATCAACAGTCGGGTACATTCTGAGAAAAAAGGAATTGACTGGTGAGCTTGGGAACTCAAAAAGGCCTGGGCGTCCACGGATGACAACAGTGGTGGATGATCGCCGCATACTTTCTTTGGTGAAGAAGAACCCGTTCACAACATCAACTGAAGTCCAGAACACTGTCAGTGAAGTAGGTGTATCTGTCTCTAAGTCACCAGTAAAGAGAAGACTCCATGAAAGTAAATACAAAGGGTTCACATCTAGATGCAAACCATTCATCAATTCCAAAAATAGAGAGGCCAGAGTTAAATTTGCTGAAAAACACCTCATGAAGCCAGCTCAGTTCTGGAAAAGTATTCTATGGACAGATGAGACAAAGATCAACCTGTACCAGAATGATGGGAAGAAAAAAGTTTGGAGAAGAAAGGGAACGGCACATGATCCAAGGCACACCACATCCTCTGTAAAACATGGTGGAGGCAACGTGATGGCATGGGCATGCATGGCTTTCAATGGCACTGGGTCACTTGTGTTTATTGATGACATAACAGCAGACAAGAGTAGCCGGATGAATTCTGAAGTGTACCGGGATATACTTTCAGCCCATATTCAGCCAAATGCCGCAAAGTTGATCGGACGGCGCTACATAGTACAGATGGACAATGACCCCAAGCTTACAGCCAAAGCTACCCAGGAGTTCATGAGTGCAAAAAAGTGGAACATTCTGCAATGGCCAAGTCAATCACCAGATCTTAACCCAATTGAGCATGCATTTCACTTGCTCAAATCCAGACTTAAGACGGAAAGACCCACAAACAAGCAAGACCTGAAGGCTGCGGCTGTAAAGGCCTGGCAAAGCATTAAGAAGGAGGAAACCCAGCGTTTGGTGATGTCCATGGGTACCAGACTTAAGGCAGGGATTGCCTCCAAAGGATTCGCAACAAAATATTGAAAATAAAAATATTTTGTTTGGGTTTGGTTTATTTGTCCAATTACTTTTGACCTCCTAAAATGTGGAGTGTTTGTAAAGAAATGTGTACAATTCCTCCAATTTCTATCAGATATTTTTGTTCAAACCTTCAAATTAAACGTTACAATCTGCACTTGAATTCTGTTGTAGAGATTTCATTTCAAATCCAATGTGGTGGCTTGCAGAGCCCAACTCGCGAAAATTGTGTCACTGTCCAAATATTTCTGGACCTAACTGTATGTCCTTGTCACTTTCCCATGTGTTTGTGTTGTGTTGTGAGTTGTTTGTCACCTTTTGGACACCTTTGACGGTGTTTTCTAGGTGTTTTTATGTGTTTGTGAATGCCTGCCATTGTTTCCTATGCAGTTCTAGCTCGGTTCGTCGAACGTTCGACGAACCGAACTCGAACGGGACCTCCGTTCGACGAACCGAACTCGAGCCGAACCACGACCGGTTCGCTCATCTCTAGCCTCCATCCAACCTCACTCAGCTCCAGCTGTTTACAAAGGAAGAATGGACGAGAATTTCAGCCTCTCCATGTACAAAACTGATAGACACATACACAAGAGACTAGTGCTGTAATCGCAGCAAGAGGGGGCGCTACAAAGCATTAACTTACAGGGGATGAATAATATTGCACGCCCCAATTTTCAGTTTATTTTTTTTTAAAAAGTTTAAAAAAAAAGCAATAAATTTCCTTCAACTTCACAATTAGTGTCACAATTAGTGTCACAAGTTGTGTCACTTGTTGTTGATTCTTCACCAGAACATTAACATTTTTATCTTTATGTTTGAAGCCTGAAATGTGGGGAAAGGTTGAAAAATTCAAGGGGGCCGAATACTTTCACAAGGCGCTGTATATATTCTATCAAAGTGTTTAGTCCTTGAGTGTAAAGGCTACTTTACACGCTGCGATATTGGTCCCGATATCGCTAGCGTGGGTACAGGCCCCCATCTGTTGTGCGACACGGGCAAATCGCTGCCCGTGCGGCACAACATCGCGCAGACCCGTCACACATACTTACCTGCCCGACGACGTCGCTGTGACCGGCGAACCGCCTCCTTTCTAAGGGGGCGGTCCGTGCGGCGTCACAACGACGTCACTGAGCGGCAGGGCCAATAGAAGAGGAGGGGCGGAGATGAGTGGCCGGAACATCCCGCCCACCTCCTTCCTTCCTCATAGCGGCCGGGAGGCAGGTAAGGAGAGGTTCTTCGTTCCTGCGGTGTCACACGGAGCGATGTGTGCTGCCGCAGGAGCGACGAACTACATCGTTACTGCTGCAGTAACGATAATCGAGAATGGACCCCCATGTCACCGATGAGCGATTTTGCACGTTTTTGCAACGATGCAAAATCGCTCATCGGTGTCACACGCAGCAACATCGCTAATGCGGCCGGATGTGCATCACAAATTCCGTGACCCCAACGACTCCGCATTAGCGATGTCGCAGCGTGTAAAGCCCCCTTAAGGCTATGTTCACACACTGCATCTTTTACTGCATTTTTGGTGTATTTTTGAGGTCACAGTGATGCACCTAAATGCATGCAATTCCTTCGGCTACTTTCACACTTGCGTTGAACGGCATCCGTCACAATGCGTTGTGTGACGCATGTGACAAATGCATTGTAAATAGTGTGATATAAAGGCAACAGATTCCTGTGAAATAACGCATTGCGTTAAGCCAACAGAGAGAGATAGAGAGCCCTCATCATCACTGCACACACCCCGGCACTACCGCACCCATCATCATCACTAGAGTTGAGCACGGTTCATGGTTCTCCAGTTCGCGGTTCAAGTGATTTTGGGGGCTGTTCTAGGTCGAACTAGAACTCGAGCTTTTTGCTAAAGCTCGATAGTTCTAGTTACGTTCGAGAACGGTTCTAGCAGCAAAAAGCCAAGCTAATTACTAGCTGGCTTTTCGCTGTAATAGTGTAAGTCACTCTGTCACTCACACTATTATGAAATTTCAGCGTATAGTGTGCGGGGACTGCGCATTCAGATCACTGCTGCTGGGATAATGGACATTTTTTTTTTTCCTTGTCTTCCTTCCCTAAGCGCACGTGTAGTGGGGCGGGCCAGCATGTCAGCCAATCCCAGACACACACACAGCTAAGTGGACTTTTAGCCAGAGAAGCAACGGCATGTGTGATAGGATGTCCATGTCACATGTCCCTGCATTATAAATACGGGCATCTGCCCGTCTGGACGCCATTATCTGCCTTCTGCGTCTGGGTGTCAGTCACCGCAGATGCAGCTCCTGTCTCCGATACTGCTGTGTACGCTCTACACACAGTGCTATACAGATTAGGGATAGAAGTTTCTTTCAGCCCTTGTAAGAGCTAATAACAGCAGGCTCAGAGCCATAGGTGACTGTCAGGTCCGTGGAAACAGTTTTGTAACAGCTACAGATAAGAGCGTCTGTGTAGCTAAGGTCAGGGAGTTCCTTGCTGCATTTCACCATTAGGAGGGATAGAAAGTGAGGCTTCCTTTCCTTCTACACTGACCCACAACCCGGCCACTGTACCCTCCTGCCCTTTGCACACTCAAGCTCATTGTTACTAAGCCATTATACTAGCAAACACTGAGGAAACTTTGTGGCATCCTAAAAGTGTCTGTTGGACTTCCATTAAAGTCCCACTAGTGCAAATCTATTTGCGGCACCTCTACATTGCAAACTGAAACTCATTTTTACTAAGCCATTATACTAGAAAACACTGAGGAAACTTAGTGGCATCCTAAAAGTGACTGTTGGACTTCATTATTGTCCCACTGGTGCAATTCTATTTGCAGCACCACTGCATTGCACACTCAAACTAATTTTTACTAAGCCATTATACTAGCAAACACTGAGGAAACGTAGTGGCATCCTAAAAGTGGCTGTTGGACTTCATTATTGTCCCACTGGTGCAAAGATATTTGCAGCACCACTGCATTGTACGATCAAACTCATTGTTACTAAGCCATTCTAATAGGAAACTGTGCTGCCAGTTTAGGGGCCGTAGTTGCATTGTCAGGGATAGTTATTGTTGTTTATTCTGCTGTTAATAAAGCTAGACCACCGCTGAAATCTACACCACCTCTCAATTTTTACTACCACATTTTAAGTGCACAATCTTGTCACAATCAAAATGAGTGGCAAAATGACAGATGCTGGTGGAAAGGGGAACAGGCGTGTTTGGAAAGGGTTTGTCCATGGGGAAGGTGGCAAAGCTCCATTAACACCTGCTGAAGATAGACCATCTTCCAGCAAAAGTAAGATGTCTACTACTTACAGAGATGGCTGAGTCTGCAGAGCTGTTCAGTCCCACTATAGCCTGGGAATCAGAGGTCTGCTCCCAAGCTACAGTGAGTACAGACCAGGAAATGGTCTGCAGTTATGCCCAGAAGCTTTGTGACTCAGATTCAGGCCGTGATGACCAAGTTCATGAGCATAATGTTGACCCTTATTCACAAACTGAAACACCTGTTGTAATAGACAATGAGGAACATACTGATGATGATGAGACGCAGATACCAGATAGGGATGACAACTTAAATATTCGTTCAGGGCAGGAAGAGGCTCGGTCTGAGGGGGATGGGAGTGCAAACACAACGCTTGATGAGGAACTTCTAGATCCCACCGACTGTCAACCCACAGTCAGGCACTCGAGGAGGTCAACAGAGGCGGTGGAGGAGGATGCTACTGATGACGAAGTGACCTTGCACCTTCCTGGACAGAGGAGGAGTACTGGTAGCACGTCTACAACTGCATCCTCAGCCACCACTCTGCCTCTGAGCACTAGTCAGGGTGGCTCAGCAGGTCGCATGCCCTCTAAGCCTTGCCTAGCCTGGTCCTTTTTTGACATAGCAAAAGATCGCCCAAATCATGTGATATGTAAAATTTGTCGTGATTCTGTTAGTAGAGGGCAAAACCTCAGCAGTTTGACAACTTCTTCCATGAATGTCACATGAATAAATATCATATGTCCCAGTGGGAAGCTCACCGTGCTGCAATGCGGCCTAGCTGAGCAGACCATCCACCGCCTGCCCCTTCCAGTGCATCCACGCGCTCTTCATCTTCTAGGACTGTGGGGACAGCTGTCACACCTGGTTTTCCACGCACAACTTCCACCAGTGTAACCACAACAGGCAGTTTGCTTGGTAGGTCGTCAGTTGGTTTGGAAGGGGAAACAAGTGCGTGTGTACAGCTCTCTCAGACATCGATAGCATCAACGTTGGATGAAGGCAACATCATGTCTATGCCTGCACTTTCCTCACATCCTGCATTTTTTCAGGGACACCCTACTCACCACCATCTACACACAGCAGCCAGATCTCTGTCCCTCAGATGTGGACAAATAAAAGGCCATTTCCTGCGACCCATGACAAAGCTAAGAGGTTGACTTTATCCCGCTGTAAACTCTTGGCTACCGAAATGCTGCCTTTTCGCCTGGTGGACACACAGGATTTTAGAGACCTTATGTCTGTCGCTGTGCCCCAGTACCAGATGCCCAGTCGCCACTACTTCTCTAAGAAAGGTGTGCCTGCGCTACACCAGCATATCGCACAGAACATCACCGCTTCCTTGAGAAACTGTGTGAACAGGCGAATTTCACCACCGATACTTGGACTAGTAAGCATGGACAGGGACGTTACATGTCGCTGACTGGGCACTGAGTAAATATGGTGATAGATGGTGTAGGGTCTGCTGCACAAGTCTTGCCGTTCCCACGACTTGTGTGTCAATCCTCTGTCTGTCCAAGTTCCTCCACTGCTTCTGCCTCCTCCACCTCGTCTGGGTCCTCCACCTCCGCCCCAAGCCTGCCTGGTCAGGCCACCAGCGTTCTAACTGCGCAGAAGGAATCACGCACCCCTCATTACTATGCTGGCAGCAGAGCGCAACGGCATCAGGTGGTCTTTAGCTTGAAATGTCTTGGAAATAAGAGTCACACAGAGGCTGAGTTGTGGGCAGTTATAGAGACTGAGTTTGGTAAATGGTTGTCTCCACTCAACCTGCAGCCTGGTAAGGCCGTGTGCGACAATGCTGCAAACCTGGGTGCGGCCTGTTACGGTTGCTGCGAGCACTGGAGACTATGTCCAGATTTCTTGCTACTGCACATGTGCGAGCGCTGGAGACTAAGTCCAGATTTCTTGCTACTGCACATGTGCGAGCGCTGGAGACTAAGTCCAGATTTCTTGCTACTGCACATGTGCGAGCGCCGGAGACTAAGTCCAATCTTGGAGCCATTGCACATGTGCGGGTGACATCATCGCTGACACGAGGTCACATGTCTCTGACACCTTCTATGCCAATTGGTCGCTGGTCATGTGCTTGTGACGCCTTGCTCGGTGATAGGCCAGCATGACGTCACTCCTGTCGTTCTGGCAGCGGATTGGCTCTGGTGTCCTCCATCTTGGATGAGGCACAGAGTCTATATAAGACCCTGACACACGCCGCATGGTGCTCAGTCCTCTTGGTTCATGCATATGAGTAGACGCTCTGTGCGCGTTCCTCTAGGCATTCCTCTGTCTATGATAGGTGAGCGCTACCGGCAGGGTAGCGTTCTTATACCTTACAGCTTCGGCTGCTGTCCGTATCCTTACCTCTTAGGGGAGCGGACATAGGCAGGTGCCTGAGGCACATGGTCTGGCTGGGCCTTGTGATTCTACTCGTAGGTGGACGTTGCCGCTAGGGTAACGTTCCTTATACTGCGTCTGGCAGTTGTTCGTATCCTCGCAAACTAGGGGAGCGAACAGAGGTAGGAGCTTTGTGCGGCTTATGCTGCTGTTCGTCTCTTTTGCACCACTAGAAGAGCGGACCTAGGCAGGTGCCATATCTAGTGGTTCGTGTCCTCGCACACTAGTGGAGCGAACGCAGGTAGGAGCTTTGTGCGGCTTACGCTGCTGTTCGTCTCTTTTGCACCACTAGAAGAGCGGACCTAGGTAGGTGCCATTTCGCACACATTGCCTTTGTCTCTGTGATTATTAACAGAGATCATTCCACACACCCTCCAAGTAAGGGAGGAATTGCTTTACTTACTTATTATATCCTTCTGTGAGTTAACAGAGGTATTGCACTCTGCCATAGTCTGCAGCAAAGTCTTTGCACGGTGGACCCTGACTGTCTGATACTCCTTTCGGTTATTATCAGACAGCCCCCCGTAACATTAGGACTGAGCCAAGGGTCTGGCAGTTATGGCAGAATATCAGCAGTTACACCGTTACATACAAGTACTTGAGTCACGGCTCAAGAGTATAGAGGATAAACCTCAGACCATGGTGACATCTGCACATGATCCTCGACTTGCTCTGCCAAACAGATATTCTGGCGATGCCAGATCATGTCGTGGTTTCATTAGTCAGTGTCAGATACACCTAGAGGTCAACTCTTCTCGCTTCTCTACGGAGAGGTCCAGAGTAGGCTTTATCATCTCCTTACTTCAGGACAAAGCCTTAGAATGGGCGACTCCCCTATGGGAGCGCTCTGATGTGGTTACTCTGAGACATCAAGACTTTCTTGATGCTCTTAAGGCGGTATTCATGGGTCCGCAGGTTACCCATGATGCGGCCCTGAGACTGTTAGATCTATCTCAGGGTTCGTTATCCACTAGTTCTTATGCCATTGCTTTTAGAACTCTGGTGGCAGAACTAGATTGGCCAGAGAAGGTGTTGATTCCTATCTTCTGGAGAGGGTTGGCAGGCTATGTCAAGGATGCCCTTGCTACTCGTGAGGTTCCTGCTTCTCTGGAGGACTTGATCACAGTAGCAACGAGGATCGATGTACGCCATAAGGAACGTAGACTCGAGGTCTCTTCCTCACGCCCTAAGCATCGGGCTATTCCAGTTGTTGAGGGTCCACTACCATCTTCCTCAGCATCTGAAACATCTCCCACTCCTATGGAGTTAGGTCATACGTTCTCCAGACTACGCAAGTCTGGTCCTCCTATATGTTACGTATGTCGTCAGGCTGGGCACTATGCCAACAAGTGTCCTAGTCGTCAGGGAAACTCCCTGGCCTAGTAACCATTAGAGGGGGGTTACTAGAGACGTCTTCTGCACCCTCTAAGTGTTGTATCCCAGGTCAGCTCTCGTTATCTGAGAATACATGGCCTATTATGGCTTTTGTGGATTCCGGAGCTGACGGGATTTTTGTGTCCTCAGGATTTGTAAAGGGACACAATATTCCCTCTATCATGTTAGAGGCGCCTATTCCTGTCCGTGTTGTTAATGGAACTATGTTGTCTGACTCCATTACATTGAGGACAGTTCCCTTGCGCCTTTCCCTGTCTCAGGGTCACATAGAGGAGATTTCTTTTCTTGTTTTGCCTGAGGGTATAGACGACGTCCTTCTGGGTCTTCCATGGCTTCGGACTCATGCTCCTCACATTGACTGGGAGTCTGACAGCATTATTAGTTGGGGTTCGAAATGTCAGTCCCGATGTCTTCCCTTACCACCTAAGGTCGTTGCGGTTGCATCAACTGATCTCTCTCCCATACCTACACCCTATCTGGATTTCGCTGACGTGTTCTCCAAACAGGGTGCTGAGGTTCTTCCACCCCATAGGCCGTATGACTGTGCCATAGACCTTATCCCAGGTTCGGTTCCACCTAAAGGCAGGGTTTACCCCCTGTCGATACCTGAGTCGGAGGCCATGTCGACCTATATAAGAGAGAGTTTAGAGAAGGGGTTCATTCGTAAGTCTGTCTCTCCCGCGGGAGCTGGGTTTTTCTTTGTTCGGAAGAAAGAGGGTGATTTGCGTCCCTGCATAGATTACAGGGGTCTCAACGCAATCACAATAAAGAACAAATACCCATTACCTTTAATTTCGGAGCTCTTTGACAGACTGAGAGGAGCTCAAGTTTTTACGAAGTTGGATCTGCGGGGTGCGTATAACTTGGTACGAATTCGAAAGGGTGACGAATGGAAGACCGCTTTTAACACCCGAGACGGTCACTATGAATACCTCGTCATGCCTTTTGGGTTATGTAATGCACCCGCAGTATTTCAGGACTTCGTAAACGATGTGTTCAGGGATTTACTGTTATCCTCAGTAGTGGTGTATCTGGACGACATCCTGATTTTTTCTCCTGATCTGGAGACTCATCGTCAGGATGTCGTTCGTGTCCTTTCCCGTTTAAGGGAGCACTCATTGTTTGCTAAACTCGAGAAATGTGTATTCGAGCAGTCCTCATTGCCTTTTTTGGGTTACATTATCTCACAAGAGGGTCTGGCTATGGATCCTGCGAAGCTCTCTGCTGTCCTGCAATGGTCCGAACCTCATTCCTTGAAGGCGGTGCAACGCTTCTTAGGATTCATAAATTATTACAGGCAGTTCATACCCCATTTTTCTACTTTGGTGGCCCCTTTGGTGGCCTTGACTAAGAAAGGTGCTAATCCCAAAGCCTGGTCTACTGAGACATCTCAGGCTTTTGAGGCAGTAAAAAGACACTTTTCAACTGCTCCCGTTCTTCAAAGACCCGATGAGAATAAGCCCTTCCTCTTAGAGGTTGATGCCTCTTCAGTGGGTGCTGGTGCGGTCTTGTATCAAAAGAACGGTGCAGGTAGAAAAAGGCCGTGTTTCTTCTTTGCTAAAACCTTTTCACCGGCAGAGAGAAACTATACCATTGGGGATAGGGAACTGCTCGCCTTGAGATTAGCCTTGGAGGAGTGGCGTCACTTGCTGGAAGGAGCGAAACATCCTTTCCAGGTCTATACAGACCATAAGAATCTGACGTACTTACAAACCGCTCAGCGTCTGAATCCTCGCCAAGCCCGCTGGTCCTTGTTTTTCTCCCGCTTTCACTTCTCCATCAACTATCTGTCTGGGAGTAAGAATAACAAGGCAGACGCCCTGTCTCGCTCTATGCTTTCTACCCAGGAAGAGATTGACGAACCTCGTCTTATCCTTCCCTCCAGGGTTTTTCATACGCTCTCCCCTGTGACGTTAGACCAAATCCCACCGGGCAAGACCTTTGTTCCGCCTGATCGACAGAATGATATACTGTCATGGGCCCACACCTCAAAGGTGGGTGGGCATTTTGGTATTAGGCGGACACGAGAGTTACTGGAGAGGTGGTATTGGTGGCCACACTTAGCCAGCCACGTCAAGAGATATGTCGGTTCCTGCTACTCGTGTGCTCGCAACCGTCCATTACGGCAGAGACCGGCTGGGCTCTTGCATCCTTTACCAGTGCCAGATAGACCATGGGAGGTGGTAGGCATGGACTTTGTGGGTGATCTTCCATGTTCACAGGGACATAGATTTGTGTGGGTCATTACGGACCATTTCTCCCGGATGGTTCATCTCGTACCGTTATCGAGAATCCCATCTTCCAGGGTACTAGCCAAACTATTCCTCAAGCATGTCTTTAGGCTTCACGGGATGCCAGATCGTATCATTTGTGATAGAGGCCCGCAATTTACTTCCCGTTTCTGGCGAGATCTTTGTAGCCTTCTGCAAATTGAGTTGAATCTCTCTTCGGCATACCATCCGGAGACTAATGGTTTGGTTGAACGTACCAATCAATCTATGATTATATACCTTCGACACTTTGTTGCTGAGAACCACGATAACTGGTCCTCCCTCCTACCCTGGGCAGAATTTGCCCTTAACAATTCGCTGGCTGAGGCCACTGGGCAGACACCGTTCGTACTCAATAATGGGCAACACCCTAGGGTACCGGTACCGTTTCCCGCTGCTGCACCTCCTCCTCTTGTGGCCGACTGGGCAACTAATGCCAGAGAGGTTTGGGATCGGACTCAAGAGTCGATCCAAGCAGCTAAGGACCGTATGAAGACGGTGTCCGATCGGTTTCGTCGCCCGGCTCCTGTCTTTTCTCCAGGGGACTTTGTGTGGCTCTCTGCAAAACACGTGAGACTTAGAGTGAGCTCTGTCAAATTTGCTCCTCGCTTCCTGGGTCCTTATGAGGTTCTTCGACTGGTAAATCCTGTAGTCTACCAATTGAAGTTACCTGTCCATCTTAGGATTCATGACAAATTCCATGTCTCACTGCTAAAGCCGGCTATTTTACCTCACGCTCGTGAAGTGCACTCTCCTGCCTCTGATTCCTCTCGCTCTAGCTATGAGGTACGAGCCATAGTTGGTTCTAAGATGGTTAGAGGGCGCAGGTTCTTCTTGATAGATTGGGAGGGCTATGGCCCGGAACATCGCTCTTGGGAGCCTGAGGAGGCTGTCCATGCTCCCGACTTAGTTGCCGATTACCTGCGTCGCCGGGAGGGGGGCCCTTGAGGGGGAGGTACTGTTACGGTTGCTGCGAGCACTGGAGACTATGTCCAGATTTCTTGCTACTGCACATGTGCGAGCGCTGGAGACTAAGTCCAATCTTGGAGCCATTGCACATGTGCGGGTGACATCATCGCTGACACGAGGTCACATGTCTCTGACACCTTCTATGCCGATTGGTCGCTGGTCATGTGCTTGTGACGTCTTGCTCGGTGATAGGCCAGCATGACGTCACTCCTGTCGTTCTGGCAGCGGATTGGCTCTGGTGTCCTCCATCTTGGATGAGGCACAGAGTCTATATAAGACCCTGACACACGCCGCATGGTGCTCAGTCCTCTTGGTTCATGCATATGAGTAGACGCTCTGTGTGCGTTCCTCTAGGCATTCCTCTGTCTATGCTAGGTGAGCGCTACCGGCAGGGTAGCGTTCTTATACCTTACAGCTTCGGCTGCTGTCCGTATCCTTACCTCTTAGGGGAGCGGACATAGGCAGGTGCCTGAGGCACATGGTCTGGCTGGGCCTTGTGATTCTACTCGTAGGTGGACGTTGCCGCTAGGGTAACGTTCCTTATACTGCGTCTGGCAGTTGTTCGTATCCTCGCACACTAGGGGAGCGAACAGAGGTAGGAGCTTTGTGCGGCTTATGCTGCTGTCCGTCTCTTTTGCACCACTAGAAGAGCGGACCTAGGCAGGTGCCATATCTAGTGGTTCGTGTCCTCGCACACTAGTGGAGCGAACGCAGGTAGGAGCTTTGTGCGGCTTACGCTGCTGTTCGTCTCTTTTGCACCACTAGAAGAGCGGACCTAGGTAGGTGCCATTTCGCACACATTGCCTTTGTCTCTGTGATTATTAACAGAGATCATTCCACACACCCTCCAAGTAAGGGAGGAATTGCTTTACTTACTTATTATATCCTTCTGTGAGTTAACAGAGGTATTGCACTCTGCCATAGTCTGCAGCAAAGTCTTTGCACGGTGGACCCTGAGGCGGGCTTTGCACACTGCGACATTGCAGGTGCGATGTCGGTGGGGTCAAATTGAAAGTGACGCATATCCGGCATCGCATGCGACATCGCAGTGTGTAAAGCCTGGATGATACGATTAACGAGCGCAAAAGCGTCGTAATCGTATCATCGGTACAGCGTCGGCGTAATTCATAATTACGCTGACGTGATGGTCCGATGTTGTTCCTCGCTCCTGCGGCAGCACACATCGCTGTGTGTGAAGCCGCAGGAGCGAGGAACATCTCCTACCGGCGTCACTGCGGCTTCCGTAGGATATGCGGAAGGAAGGAGGTGGGCAGGATGTTTACATCCTGCTCATCTCCGCCCCTCCGCTCCGATTGGCCGCCTGCCGTGTGACGTCGCAGTGACGCCGCACGACCCGCCCCCTTAACAAGGAGGCGGGTCGCCGGCCACAGGGACGTCGCACGGCAGGTGAGTGTGTGTGTGAAGCTGGCGTAGCGATAACTTTCGCTACGCCAGCTATCACCACAAATCGCTGCTGCGACGGGGGCGGGCACTATCGCACTCGGCATCGCAGCATCGGCCTGCGATGTCGTAGTGTGCAAAGCCCGCCTGACTGTCTGATACTCCTTTCGGTTATTATCAGACAGCCCCCCGTAACACGGCCCTTCGCCTGGGCAAGGTAACACACGTGCCTTGTATGGCTCAGGTGTTGAACCTTGTTGTCCAGAAATTTTTAACACACTATCCCGGCCTAGATGGCCTTCTGAACAGGGCATGAAAACTGTCTGCTCACTTCCGCCGTTCAACCACCGCAGCTGAGCGACTTGCATCGCTCCAGAAGTCTTTCGGCCTGCCGGTTCATTGCCTGAAATGCGATGTGCCGACACGCTGGAATTCGACTCTCCACATGTTACAGCGACTGTGGCAGCACCACCGAGCCCTGGTGGAATACGTCATGACGTATAGCCTGGGCCAACGAGATGCAGAGGTGGGGCAGATCAACCTGATGGAATGGTCTCAGATCAAGGACCTATTCACCCTTCTGCACAGTTTCGACATGCCGACGAATATGTTTAGCGCTGACAATGCCATTATCAGCATGACAATTCCAGTCATTTACATGCTGGAGCACACGCTAAACACTATTCGGAGTCAGGGGGTGGGACAACAGGAAGGGGAGGAACTACAGGAGGATTCATATGCGCAAGAGACAACGACATCACCAAGGTCCAGACGTTCATCATCACCAAGGCGGCAGGCATGGGACCATGGAGGACAGGGATCAACAAGGGCGCATGGTAGCAGGCGAAATGTTGAGGAAGGTGCAGGAGAACATGAAGAAATGGAGGACGACATGGAAGACTCAGCGGAGGAGGG
This sequence comes from Anomaloglossus baeobatrachus, assembly GCF_048569485.1. NCBI lineage: Eukaryota > Metazoa > Chordata > Amphibia > Anura > Aromobatidae > Anomaloglossus > Anomaloglossus baeobatrachus. Next base: position 1,256,644 of record NC_134362.1, read on the forward strand.
AGACCTTGGTCAAATTTCAGTTGAAAGAGGTTGGGGGGAGATGTCAGAGGAAGAAAGAACGGTTAGCACCTCTATGCCACAAACACAGTGTGGACTTGGTCCGCATGGCTGCGCAAGACACATGAGCGCCTTCTTGCTGCACTACCTCCAACATGACCCTCGTATTGTCAAAATTAGAAGTGATGATGAGTACTGGCTTGCCACACTATTAGATCCCCGGTACAAGTCCAAATTTTGTGACATAATTCCAGTCATAGAAAGGGACGCACGTATGCAGGAGTATCAGCAGAAGCTGTTACTCGATCTTAGCTCGGCTTTTCCACCAAACAACCGTGCAGGTGCAGGGAGTGAATCTCCCAGTTGTAACTAGACAAACATGGGACGGTCTCGTCATCTTCAACAGTCTACCCGTACCAGCAGCACCGTATCTGGTGCTGGTAACAGCAATTTTATTCAATCTTTTCATAATTTTTTTAGACCATCCTTTGCAAGGCCACCAGAGACAACAAGTGAAGGAAAGTGGGTAAAAAATCAGTAGGGGGGCACCAAAGGGCAGTTTTGCACAGGGCGCCATTCAGGCTAAGGCCAGCCCTGGACCCGCCCACCGGTGGCTCTGATTGGTGGCAGTGAGACAGCTGTCACTCAGCGTGGGGGCGGGTCTGACTGCAACCAATCATAGGCGCCGGTGGGCGGGGGAAGCAGTGAATACTAGATGGAATAATGAGCGTTCGGCATTTTCAAAAGAGGAAAAGCCGCCGGAGCTTTGTGACAAATGTGCAGCATCGCCCCCGTGATCAGTGAGTATGAGAGAAGGGGGGAGAGGGGACAGAGAGACCAGGAGGGATTTGAAACCATTTTGATCGTTCTGCTGGACATGCTGAGCATGCTCAGTAGAATGTGACAGAATCAGTCAGCGGATTCCGCTGCTTAGCGCATAGCGGCGGAATCCACCACCATAGGCAATCATTAGACACCTTGGTGGATTCCAACAGAATCCGTCAAGGTGCGTTATTTTAACGACCCAAAAAACGCTACATGTAGCGTTCCCTCCGTTCGACGCTGCGTCATCCACTTGTGTTACAGTGCGTCGTCAATACAAGTCTATGGAGAATAGCGCAGCGCGTTAACGGACTGCGCTATTCTCCATAGCGGCGGATTGCGCTGAACGCAAGTGTGAAAGTAGCCTTCCCCAAGCAGAGTCTATGAGGTTTCTATTTTGCTATCCGCACTGCATCTTTCTTTTGGCTGCATTTTTGAAGATGCAGCATGTCAATTCTAGAGTTGAGCGCGGTTCGTGGTTCTCCAGTTCGCGGTTCGAGTGATTTTGAAGATGCTAAGATGAATGTCATCTGTGGTCACGTCCCTGGTTCATGAGTCAGAAAATATAGACAAGCGAGAGGTGGTGGTGTGTACATGTGGCAAGACCACGCTGGATGGAAAGGGCCCTGAGTTCCTCACACTGACTGCATGCTACCTGACTCACTGAGAAGTCTTCCAGGACCTTCCCCACACCCCGTATTAGCTTTCCATCATTATGGTCTCTAGGTTATTATTAGCCACATGGGGAATGTTCAGGAAAGATCCAAAGCTGTCATGTCCCTGGTGCGTGGAGTAGAGTTACCGTGGGATATATTTATATACAGCGGCAGGAGGCAGCCTCGCATTCACTCGCACATTACTTCTAGCTTGGACTTTCTTGCAGCACATTTTTGGTTGTGACATTATACTGCGGTGTTACACATTATATACTTGTTAGTAGATACCACAAAATGTTGTTAGATCACCGAATAATCTCATGTACACAGGAAGCATCTATTAAATCGAAAACAGGAGAAAGAATGAGTAATAATGATTCAATTGTATTTTATTATCATAAATATTTCCATTTGCAAAAAGCAAGTCAAATACAAACATAGTGGCACAAACATGAGGAAGGGATGTTAAAAAGAGCACTTGAATGACCTGTCATTGGTGTAAGAATCCTCAATTATCAATTAGAATTGGTTTATCATACTGTCTAATATAAGATTCTCTGATGTAGTATTGTTCCCAGTTTCATATTCATTTTTTGTGGGATCTTTTCTTGCATGACAGGTCATTCAAGTGCTCTTTTTAACATCCCTTCCTCATGTTTGTGCCACTATGTTTGTATTTGACTTGCTTTTTGCAAATGAAAATATTTATGATAATAAAATTCAATGGAAGCATTATTACTCGTTCTTTCTCCTATTTTCGCTTTGCTATTTGAGTAGCTGTGCGTGCTGCGAGTGCTCCTCCTAGTAGGACCCTCCAAGCTGCTTTTCCAATGTGTTTGGACTCCATGTGTCTAGCATCTATGAAATGTGGGGGAAACATCTTGCTGTTTACTCCATGCTTCTTTCTGCAGAAACTGCATTGGGAGTCCCAACTCCTGGGTCTTGATAGGCAACAGATGTACCTTGCAGCTGCTTATCTCCCCGGCCAGCAGAAATAAGACATGATTGTTTAGTGAGCAGATTGACAGCGCAGTGATGAATAGACAAGCATGGTGGTAGATGTAAAGTAACCGGGAGCGGCAGTCATGGGCGAGGTACCAGGTGTGAGTGCGGATATTGATACCTGGGCCATGGGCCTTTTCAGACTGTTTAAGGAGGTGGTCGGTGTGTGAAGAACTCCCCTCTGAAGACCCCAACCAGAATGTTTTATTGGCAGGTTATCTTGTAACTGCGACCAGTGCCATCTAGTGGCCAAAAGGGTACAGTATTGTATTTGATGCTCAGTTATGTGTGCTTAGATGCCTTTAAAAGTGTAATTGTGACGCCCCTGAACTAGTCAGGGTGTCACAGGGTACTGCACCCTCTTTATCTTTTGGTGCAGGACTCAACCCTCATGGTTCTGGGATCCTAACTTTTGCTATTGCTCCATCAGCATTCAAATCCTAGTCACTCCTCACACCACACCCTGTCAGGCACACCTGTGGTCTAGCTAGAAAAGGGCCACTCACCTAGGTGTCAGGCAGACTGGTGGGAGGGAGGAAGTCAGAGAGAGGAAATGGAGAGCAATGCTTAGTCAGTGTAGTAGTAGTTCCCAAAGAGTGAGGAGCTGGGAGTTGGAGCTCCCTGGGGGACTTTTGCCTAGGTCGCAGATGGTGGTCTGGGACCGAAGGAGTTGGAGACCCGGTCGCAGGGTATTGGAGAAAGGTGCCAGGCTTAGTTTAGGGGAAACGGTCGGCACCGGAGTACCTAGTAACCGATACCGAGCATGGCGGGGAACTGGACCCTAGATCAGGGAGTAGCTTCACGCAACCTGATAATTAACCTGTGGAGGATAGTTTCTTTATGAACTTTCCCCAAGAGCTCAGAGATCGAAGGCATCATCACAACGAGAGATATAAGGCTTTCCAGCTTATGCAGCCCACTGAAATCCCAAGTGTCAGCCATCAAGAGCACAGTTTCCCTACTTAACTGTGAGGAGCGGGACCCCGACAGCTTAAAGCATAGAGGTCACAACAAACACTAAAATACAGTGCATGGAGGCAAAGGTACAGATCATCAGCAGTACCAAAGTGAGTGGACTCCCGGACGAGCTCCCCTGAAGTGGCAGTGGCACCCAGAGACTTGGTTTACTTCTGTGTCAGAGTCTGCTTTACGGTCGCATCACTACCAACACTGCCTGAGTGAGTACGCTGTCCTTCCCTGCTTCCAATCTGCACCACGCTCCCCTACACCACCTCCACCATCCAGAGTCCCGAGGCCTCCCCTACCCGTGGAGAGAACATCATCTGGCTGCCCCATTCCATCTCCTCGGGTACTCCCATCGGCAGCGGCGGTATTGCACTTAACGCGAACCACGAGTGGTGTCACGAATTCTTATCCCCTGTAAATACCCCCTTTGCATTTAAAGTGGCCGCGAGCCCCCGGGTCCAGAGACCCTCGAGCCACAGCAGCAACCCCCGGATCGGAGCGGTTCGACCGCTGCAGGGGCGGCACATAATGTGTTTTGTACCTTTTATATTGAAAGACTATATTGTGTATATATATTCTTATGCTTATATAAAGTATTAGTGCAATGTAGGCACAAGAGAGCAACAGCAGGGAGGTGGTAGCTAAGGTGCTAGTAACATTATGTTGGTTATGGTTAGGACAACAGGGTGGTTTATAAATAAAAAAGATGTAGCAGAGTTAGAAAGGTGCAGGTCAGATCAACAGCATACCTCCCAACCATCCCGTATTTAGCGGGACTGTCCCGTTTGAGAGCTCTCCTGCAGTCCCACTGCTCACAGCTCCTCCCCTCAGTGCAGTGAATAAATTAACTCAGTTCAGTGCATAAATTAAATTCTCATCTGCTCTGGATTATTACCAGAAGGGTCAGGAGTCTGGACTCATTGTCCATAGGCAACAGGTCTACCATTATGCAACTACCTCTATGAAAAGACATAGGAAGATTTGGTAATCTTGATCTGTATTGCAGGCAGAAAAACCAGAAGCAGATTATTCAGCTACATAGAGAGATAGATATAGATACATATATACATAATACATAGAGATAGATAGATAATAGATACATGATAGATCTCGATCTATATTAGATATAGATAGCGATAGATATAGATAGTTACATGATAGATAGATAAATAGATACTGCATCTCTATGTAGGTGAAGGAAAGAGTAAGATTCATTTGTTCCCATAAAACTACTATAAAGAAATGAAGAAAAAAAATACATATTGTGACGACGTGTGCCCCGAACATAGGGAGAACACGCGTCAGGCAGCGGGATTAAACCACGCCAGAGACATTGGTCACTATGACAGTCCCTATGGTTTATTTACAGCTCCATAAACCATACCAGGTCACATAACACAAAAGATGTGTTCCACCCCTGCATTAGTCAAACCGCTCGGAACCGGGGGTCTGCTGTGGCTCGAGGGTCTCCGGACCCGGGGGCTTGCGGCCACTCAAATGTAAAGGGGACTATTTACAGGGGATAAGAATTTGTGACTGCACCTGTGGTTCGCGGTAAGGGGAGTACCGCCACTGCCGATGGGAGTACCCAGGTACCCAGGAGAGATGGAGTGGGGGAAGCCAGATGACGTTTCCCTCCACGGGTAGGGGAGACCCCGGGACACTGGATGGTGGTGTTGGGGAGCGGGGTGCGGATTGGAAGCAGGGGAGGACAGTGTACTCACTCAGGCAGCGTTGGTGATTGTCACGCTCCCCGGTCCCCGTGCTGCGCTCCCCGGTCCCCGTGCACTGCTCCCCGGTCCCCGTGCACTGCTCCCCGGTCCCCGTGCTGCGCTCCCCGGTCCCCGTGCTGCGCTCCCCGGTCCCCGTGCTGCGCTCCCCGGTCCCAGTGCTGCGCTCCCCGGTCCCCGTGCTATGCTCCCCGGTTCCCGACGGCGCGCTCCGCTCACCACTCCCGCTCCCGGTTCTCCTGCTCCCTCTCCCTCGCCAGGATCCTCCAGGCGGTCCCGCTCCAGGCGTCCCTCGGCTTCACTGGACACCCTGCCCGGCACTCCTGCTTCCTCAGCGCCGCTTCCTTCCCTGGTATCTGGCACTCAGGCCTCGGGCATGCGCGTTAGGGCGCGCGCGCGGTCATTCACCCTTTCTTAAAGGGCCAGCACCCAGAAACAGGATATTGGCTTGCAGGTACAGGGTATAAGAGGATTCTTATTCCAGGTGGGCGGGGCCTGTTCTACGTGTTTAGCAAGCTAGTGTTCAGGTCCCCTATTGCTTTGCCTTGTGCTTTTGCCTGCATTAACCCTGTCCTGTCTCGTAGAGCCTGTCCTGCCACGCCAGCCGCTCCGAACCACGCTCATTCCCGTAACCTGACGGTGACTTCGGCGGATGTTCCACCATCTCTGCAGCTCCGCCAGTCTCCAGTCCCTGGCTCCGTTTGGTGACCCGTTCCATTGCTCAGCAAGTTCCGGATCCCGCCTGACCTTACCACCTGGCCTCGGACTCTGAGCTTCGTCACCCGGACCACCGTCCAGAACTCCGTCCACCTTTCCTGCTCCCCTACGGACTGTCCGGCTACCATTAGTGCTTCGGCTGCCGTGCACCCAGACCCTCTGGCGGGGTGACCTGCCTGGCTGCCTCCTCAAGAGAAACCGGTGTACGGTCCAGAGGTTCCACCACCCGGACGTTACAGCTAGAACAGGCCATGGATCCCGCCGAAGCACTAGCGGCCCTGCAGCAGGAACTCACACGACAGCGCGAGACCCAGACCCGCATGCTGAACTTCATAACTTCTGTGGATGCCCGTCTGAACGCGCTACAAGCAGCGGCCACGCCTGTGACATCTCGGGGTTCCACTGCACAATCCACGTCCGCAGCCCCCGTGGCAGCCTCCTCGGATGCTTCCAAGCTTCGTTTGGCCTCACCACCCCGGTACGCTGGAGATCCCAAGACCTGCAGGGGATTTATAAACCAATGCTCTCTCCATTTCAAGCTGCTGCCGCACCTTTTCGCCTCCGACCAAGCCAAGGTCGCGTTCATGATGTCCCATCTAGAGGGAGAGGCACTGGCCTGGATGAACCCCTTGTGGGAGAAGGAGGATCCAGTGACCACTGATATCCAGGACTTCTTGCAGGCTTTCCGTAACACCTTTGACGACCCCGGACGCACCGCCGCCTCTGCTTCATCCCTCCTCCGGCTACGTCAAGGGACTCTGACGGTGGGCCAATATGCTATTCGTTTCCGCACCTTGGCCTCGGAACTCGGGTGGAACAACGAGGCACTAACTGCCGCCTTCTGGGAAGGACTCTCGGCTCGCATTAAAGATGAGCTGGCTGGTCGTGACGTGCCTTCTACCCTGGATGCCCTGATTGCTCTGGCGACTCGCGTGGATCTTCGCTTTCAGGAACGATCCAAAGAGGTGTCCCGCGAGAGGCGTCCAATACGGCACTCCTCCCCACCACAGAAGTCCACCGCTCCTCAGTCAGCGTCCCCTGGCGCGTCTACCTACGAGCCCATGCAGATTGACCGCCTGAGGCAGTCTGAGCAACGCAGAGCAGAACGACTAGCAAAGGGTCTCTGCTTCTACTGCGGTGATGGTTCCCACCTGCTACGCTCTTGTCCCGAGAAGCCGGGAAACTCCAAAGCCTAGGCTTGGTAGGAGAGGCTACCCTAGGTGCTGGGACACTCTCAGACTTCGTTACCTGGACTATTCAAGTCACTACAGAAGAGACCCGGTTCACGGCAGAGGCGTATCTTGATTCCGGAGCAGCAGGCAACTTCATCCAGCAGGCCACGGTGGATAAGTACCAGGTGCCGGTCCTCCCACTAGAGAAACCGCTGGTGATCGCCTCTGTAGATGGGAGACCCCTCTCTGACACCGTCTCACTGATCACCAAGCCTGTGGAAGTACGGATTGGTGCTTTGCACACCGAGAAGATCACCTTCTACGTCCTCCCGCGTATGTCTCATCAGATCCTGCTGGGACTCCCATGGTTACGGACACATGAACCGTCGGTCAGCTGGAGTACAGGTGAAATCACCCGATGGGGCTCCTCGTGCCACGAGAGATGTCTGAAAACCATCCAGCCCGTTCGACGCTCTCCGGTTCCAGAGTCTCTGCTAGGACTGCCTTCTGCCTACTGGTCCTTCTCGGACGTTTTCAATAAAAAGGAGTCAGAGGTGCTACCGCCTCATCGTCCCTACGACTGCGCCATCGATTTACTGCCAGGAACCACGCCTCCTAGAGGAAGAATATACCCCTTGTCCCCTGCTGAAACACGGGCCATGTCTGCCTATATCACCGAGAGCCTGGCAAAGGGGTTCATTCGGAGGTCCTCATCCCCTGCCGGAGCGGGGTTTTTCTTCGTCAAGAAGAAGGAAGGTGATCTGCGCCCTTGCATCAACTACCGGGGTTTAAACCAGATCACCGTAAAGAACAAATACCCTCTGCCGCTTATCCCCGAACTATTCGATCGGCTCCGAGGAGCCCGTGTATTCACCAAGTTGGACCTCCGCGGGGCTTATAACCTGGTTCGCATTCGCTCTGGAGACGAATGGAAAACCGCATTCAACACTCGGGATGGGCACTACGAGTATTGTGTCATGCCCTTTGGTCTGTGTAATGCTCCGGCAGTCTTCCAAGAACTGGTGAACGACGTGTTCAGGGACCTCCTCTATGTCTGTGTCGTGGTATATCTTGATGACATCCTGGTCTTCTCTCCGGATCTACAGACCCACAGAGAAAACGTGCAGCTAGTTCTCCAGAGGCTTAGAGAAAACCGTCTGTACGCAAAGTACGAGAAATGCATTTTTGAGAAGTCGTCCCTTCCCTTCCTGGGTTATGTTATCTTGGACACTGGCCTGCAGATGGATCCTGAGAAAGTGTCTGCCATCATCAACTGGCCTCCTCCCTCCGGACTGAAGGCTATCCAACGCTTTCTCGGCTTTGCGAACTATTATCGGCAATTCATCCCGCATTTCTCTGCCTTGACTGCGCCTCTCTCTGCCTTGACTAAGAAAGGAGCTAATCCTAAGGACTGGTCCCCGGCGGCCGATGCCGCGTTCTGCTCCTTGAAACAGGCGTTTGCTTCTTCCCCGGTTCTCCATCGCCCTGAATTGAACCGACAGTTCACCTTGGAGGTGGATGCCTCTTCCTCAGGAGCCGGGGCAGTGTTGATGCAGAACTCCCCCTCCGGCAAGATGGTCACTTGTGGATTCTTCTCCAAGAGCTTCTCGGCACCCGAACGCAACTACACCATCGGGGATCGGGAGCTACTGGCCGTGAAGCTTGCCTTGGAGGAATGGCGCTACCTCTTGGAGGGAGCAGTATACCCTGTAATCATATACACGGACCACAAGAATCTGGAGTACCTGCGGTCAGCCCAAAGACTGAACCCGCGACAAGCCCGCTGGTCCTTGTTTTTTGCTCGATTTGATTTCCAACTCCATTTTCGGCCTGCGGACAAGAACGTGCGGGCAGACGCTTTGTCCAGGTCCTTCGTGCCCGTGGAGTTGGAGGAGGAGACGTTCCAGCCCATCATCAACCCCAGCAAAATCATTCTGGTGAACCCTGTCGCTTTAACTCAGATACCCCCTGGGAAAACCTATGTCTCAGATACTGACAGAGAGTCCTGCACTGGGGCCATGCCTCGAAGATCGCCGGCCATGCTGGTCAGAAGAAGACTTGGAGTACGATTGTCCGTCACTACTGGTGGCCGTCCCTCCGTACAGACGTCACATCCTTCGTTTCAGCCTGTCCGTCCTGTGCCCGGAACAAGACACCAAAGCACCTACCATATGGACGTCTCCTGCCTCTGCCCATTCCTTCTGTTCCGTGGCAACATATCGCAATGGACTTCATTACGGACTTACCCTTATCCTCCGGACACACTGTCATATGGGTTGTGGTGGACCGTTTCTCAAAAATGGCTCACTTCATTCCCATGGCCGGGCTGCCCTCTGCCCAGGAGCTAGCTGACTCCTTCATCCAACATATATTCCGATTGCATGGCTTTCCCGCACACATTGTGTCCGACAGAGGAACTCAGTTTACCTCGCGCTTCTGGAGGGCCCTCTGCAAACATCTGGGAGTATCTCTGGACTTTTCTTCGGCCTACCATCCTCAGTCGAATGGGCAAGTGGAGCGGGTCAATCAAATCCTGACCTCCTTCCTGCGCCACTACGTTAATGCCCATCACGATGACTGGTCCACGCTTCTTCCTTGGGCTGAGTTCTCCCACAACCATCACATCAGCGAGTCCACCTCCAGCTCTCCATTCCGAGTCGTTTACGGACTTCAGCCTTCTGTTCCATTGCCAGTATCCTCGGCTTCTGATGTCCCCGCAGCAGATGCTCTGGTCCAGGACTTCTCAGCCATATGGAGCTCTGTCAAGACTTCCCTTGAGCGTGCTTCTTTGCGGATGAAGAGACATGCGGACAAGAGGCGCCTGGATCCCCCGTGTTTCTCCCCTGGTGATCTGGTCTGGCTTGCATCCAAGTATGTCCGATTGAAGTTGCCATCGTACAAGTTGGGTCCTCGTTACATCGGGCCGTTTAAAGTCATCAGCAAGATCAATGCAGTCTCCTACAAGCTGCAGCTCCCGGCCACGATGCGGATACCCAACTCTTTCCATGTCTCCTTGCTCAAGCCTGTTGTCCTTGGTCCCTTCTCCGCTGATGCCGGTACTGCTCCTCCTCCCATCGCTGACGATGACATCTATGCGGTAAGGGATATCGTGGCCATGAAGACCGTACGAGGTCGGCAGTATTTCCTGGTGGACTGGGCGGGGTATGGTCCCGAGGATAGGTCCTGGGAGCCCCGGGAGAATGTTGGCACTCCTCTGATTCGTGCCTTCCTGTCCCGGTTGTGGGGAGGGGGGCGTGGGGGAAGGGGTACTGTCACGCTCCCCGGTCCCCGTGCTGCGCTCCCCGGTCCCCGTGCACTGCTCCCCGGTCCCCGTGCACTGCTCCCCGGTCCCAGTGCTGCGCTCCCCGGTCCCCGTGCTGCGCTCCCCGGTCCCAGTGCTGCGCTCCCCGGTCCCCGTGCTATGCTCCCCGGTTCCCGACGGCGCGCTCCGCTCACCACTCCCGCTCCCGGTTCTCCTGCTCCCTCTCCCTCGCCAGGATCCTCCAGGCGGTCCCGCTCCAGGCGTCCCTCGGCTTCACTGGACACCCTGCCCGGCACTCCTGCTTCCTCAGCGCCGCTTCCTTCCCTGGTATCTGGCACTCAGGCCTCGCGCATGCGCGTTAGGGCGCGCGTGCGGTCATTCACCCTTTCTTAAAGGGCCAGCACCCAGAAACAGGATATTGGCTTGCAGGTACAGGGTATAAGAGGATTCTTATTCCAGGTGGGCGGGGCCTGTTCTACGTGTTTAGCAAGCTAGTGTTCAGGTCCCCTATTGCTTTGCCTTGTGCTTTTGCCTGCATTAACCCTGTCCTGTCTCGTAGAGCCTGTCCTGCCACGCCAGCCGCTCCGAACCACGCTCATTCCCGTAACCTGACGGTGACTTCGGCGGATGTTCCACCATCTCTGCAGCTCCGCCAGTCTCCAGTCCCTGGCTCCGTTTGGTGACCCGTTCCATTGCTCAGCAAGTTCCGGATCCCGCCTGACCTTACCACCTGGCCTCGGACTCTGAGCCTCGTCACCCAGACCACCGTCCAGAACTCCGTCCACCTTTCCTGCTCCCCTACGGACTGTCCGGCTACCATTAGTGCTTCGGCTGCCGTGCACCCAGACCCTCTGGCGGGGTGACCTGCCTGGCTGCCTCCTCAAGAGAAACCGGTGTACGGTCCAGAGGTTCCACCACCCGGACGTTACAGTGATGATGCGGCTGCCAAGCAGACTCTGACAACAAGGTGAACCAAGTCTCTGGGTGCCGCTGCCCTCTTGGGGGAGCCTGTCCGGGTATCCGTCCCCTATAGTACTGCCGGGTGGCCGGAGTCTGCCTCCATCCACAAATTTGAAGTGTTCTGGTGGCCCGTTGGCATTAAGCTGTCCGGGCCCTGCTCCTTACTGTTTGTAGTAGAGCTGTGCTCTCAAGGGGTCACGCTTGGGATTTCTGTTGGCTGCTTGGGTTGGAAAGCCCTATCCCCCTCGTTGCGCTAGTGCCCCTGATCTCTGAGCTTCTTGGGGACAGTCCATAAAGTCATTATCCTCCCCAGGTTAATTGCCGGGTTGCCTGAAGCTACTCCTCGACCTAGGGTCTAGAACCTTGCCATGCTTTCGGTCCCGGACCAGTTATTAGACTCAGATGCCTCCCGTCCTCCAAAACCGGGTACAGGTACCCAGCCTCAATGCCCTTCAACTGGGCCTCCGACTCTTCCGGTCCCAGGCCACCATCTGCGACCCAACCTGTAACTCCTTGGGAGCCACACACTCCCCTAGCTCCTCACTCATCGAGGGCTACCACTACACTACTTTACTTCCCTCCCACCAGTCTGCCTGACCCCTAGGTGGGCAGCCCTATTCCAGCTCAGCAGCCCACTGGTGTGTCTGGCAGGGTGTAGTGTTGTGAATGTCAGTTATGTGTTTGCTGCTGTGAGGCTCCCTCTTGTGGCCAGGAATGGTTTGGACAGAGACCAGGTGTGCTGGAGCAATGGGCGTTTCCATTGCTATCTCTCTGCCTATTTAAGCCTTGGCCTCCTGGCAGTCTGAGCCGGTTATCATTGTCCTGTGGCTCACTTGCCTTTTCATCTTGCTTCTGACCACATCTACCCCAGATAAGTGCTTGGTTCTTTCTTATGTTGTTTTTGTTCTTTTGTTCTTATCTGGATTGTCAATTATTGTGGTTGTTTTCAGTTTATTTGCATGCAGGAATCTTCCCTCTCTGTTGCTTTGCTGGGAAGCTTCCTGCAGCTATGTTTGGAGTTTTGCTCCTATAAGTCCATGTGTTTGTTGCTTCTTGAATTTGTAATTGTTCCTGTTTTCTGTTCATTGGTTTGACAAGAGCACCTGATATAGGATGGAGTTCAAATCGTGCGATCTGAGGACATTTTTGTACTATCAGGTATTTGGGGTTTTGTAGGATTTTTCTTTGGTCACCATCAGCCTCATTCCTATCCTTTCCTATTTAATTAATGGGGCCTCACCTTTGCTGATCCTATCATCCATCTGTGTATTGTATTTTCCTATATCACCGTAGTCTTTGAATGTGGGGGGCTTGCTATACCTTTTGCGGTCTATTTCTGAGGCAGAAAGTTATTCATCCTTCCTTCCTGTGGCCTAAAACACACTTCCGCGTAAAAAACGTACGTGTCTCACGTTCCGTTTTTCTGGTCCGTGTTCCGTTTTTTTATGGGCGTTTCTCCGGTACATGTGACATCCGTGTGATGGCGTATGCTTGCCATGTGTGCGTGTGGAATGTCCGTGTATGCGTACGTGTCCTGTCCTTGTGGTGTCCGTATGTGTTGATCTGTGTGTGTTGTAAAATGTCGTTGCTACATACCCGCTGACAACAGACACAGACAGAGACGAGCAATGAGAATGAACTCGGGTGAACCTCACCCGACTTTATTGTCATACCACGGCTCTGTCTGTGTGTGGCGTCCTGATTAGTGGACATCCGTGATGGAATCACCGGTGTCCACTAATCCCCTAAGTAACTGAAGTTAGCGGCGACATTTGCGCTGCCGTCACTCAGGTTACCCGCGGCTAGCTGGAGTCACCCACCCAACACCACAACTCACCTGTGACTTCTTCGCTGATCGTGCAGCTCACTTCAGTCACTTGGGCGACTCGCTGTCACAGCTGGAGGATCCAGTGGTGGCAACGAGTAACCTGACTGACTTCATCGGTGATCGCGCGGCTCACTTCAGTTGCTGCTTGGAGGTGATAGAGAGCGGTCATTGTGTGTGGCCGCTCCTGTCACCTTCATGTAGCAGAGCTGAGAGCGTCGTGGGACATCCATGGATTACGGTGGACCTGGATGGGTTTTTTGGTTTTATTAAATTGGTGAACAAGGGTGTTTGTTTTAATTATTCTAAATAAAGGATTTTTTAATGTGTGTGTTTATTTAATTTTAATAACAGGTTAAACCTTGAAGTTATCTTGGGGAGATATCTGCCAATATTAACCTAGGACTTAGTGGCAGCTATGGGCTGCTGCCATTAACTCCTTATTACCCCAATTGCCACCGCACCAGGGCAATTCCGGAAGAGTCGGGTAGAGTCCCGGAAATGTCGCATCTAATGGATGCGGTTTTTCCCGGCGGCTGCTGGCTGATATTGTTAGGGTGGTGGGCTCCCCATAACGTGAGGCTCCCCATCCTAAGAATACCAGCCTTCAGCCGTGTGACTTTACCATGGCTGGTATCGAAAATGGGGGGGACCGCACACCGTTTTTTTAAATTTATTTATTTTACTGCACAATATAGACACGCTCACCGGATGCTGTGATTGGTTGCTGTGAGACAGCTGTCACTCAGCGTGGGGGCGTGTCTGAATGCAACCAATCATAGGCGCCGGTGGGTGAGGGAAGCAGGGAATAGTAGATTGAAGAATGAGCGGCCGTCATTTTCAAAATAATTAAAGCTGCCGTATATTTTGCACAGCTGTTCTTTGCCGCGCTGGTGATCGGGGATCAGTAAGTAAAGGACAGGGGGAGATACAGACCGACCGACAAAGGGATCTTGACTGACAACCACAGAAAAAAAGGTAAATTGACTGACAACCAAATAAAAAATAGAATGACCGACATCGCTCACTAAAAAACGCACACGGATGGTACATGTAGCACACAGACATGCTACATGTGCCGTCCGTACAGGCACGGCCCCATTGACTTTAGCGGGTCCGTGCCTGCGTGATGCCGGCGAAAAACTGACATGTTGAGCGTGTGGGAAAACGCACACACGTACAAACGTCACGGACACACATTCCGTGTGTGTGCCTGCTACCATAGGGTAGCATTGGTCTATGTGTCTCCGTGCCGCCGGGACGTGCAAAAATGTACCAAACACGTATCGGCGGCACGGATGTGTGTCGGAGGCCTTTAGGATAGCTAGTTCTCCGGCTGGGTTCGTGGTGCATAGGATGTTAGTTCACCCCACAGCTACTTCTAGTGTTGATGGTTAGTAGAGATGAGCGAACCTCTGAAGGCTCGAGTTCGGTTCGGTTCGTTGAACGGAGGCCCCGTTCGACGAACGTTCGACGAACCTCTCGAACCCCATTGAAAACAATGGGAGTCAAACACAAGCACATAAAAACACATAGAAAACACCTTCAAAGGTGTCCAAAAGGTGACAAACAACTCCCAAGACACCACAAACACATGGAAAAGTGACAAGGACATCTACTCATGCGAAAACAAAATAGCTGGACGAGGAAAAAGAGGAGGAGATACAGATATAGGCATGTCATGCCCTTCTAATATCATGTAAAACACATCAAGGGTACTCCAAGCTGAGTCTCCCTTTTTTCCAAAAATTGGACCCCACAGACACCACTTCAGTGGCATCACTTGTACCCCAGTTGCAAACTTGACAGGTAGATTTGCATCAAGCACAGTCAAAAATACGCCAGCCTTAACTGTCCCCAGGATGACACCGGGGTAGGTAGCAAAGTCCTTGCTGAACCATGACTTGTTCATCTTGGCTCATTTTTAAAAACACTGCAAGGGGACTCCAAGCAGAGTCTCCCTTTTTTCAAAAAATTGGGCCACACAGACACCCCTTCACTAGCATCAGTTGTCCCCCAGTTGCAAACTTGACCGGTTGATTTGCATCAAGCACATTCCAAAATACGCCAGCCTTTACTCTCCCCAGGATGACACAGGGGTAGTAAAGTCCTTGCGGATCCATGACTTGTTCATCTTGATGAACGTTAGTCTGTCCACATTGTCACTGGACAGACACGTGCACTTATCTGTCAGCACACACCCAGCAGCTCTGAAGACACGTTCAGAGACAAAGCTGGCTGCGGGACACGACAAAATCTCCAAGGCGTAAGTGGCGAGTTTAGGCCATTTTTCAAGATTTGAAGCCCAAAATGAGCAAGGCTCCAGTTGCAAAGTCATGGCATCGATGTTCATTTGGAGATACTCCTGTATCATCCTCTCCAGCCGTTGACTATGTGTCAGACTTCTTGTCTCTTGTGGCCTTGCATTGGATGGTCTAAAAAAATTATGAAACGATTCCATAAAATTGCTGTTACCAGCACCAGATACGGTGTTGCTGGCACGGTTTGACTGATAATGATGAGACAGTCCCATGCTTGGCAAGTTACAACTGGGATATTCACTCCGTGCACCACTGGTGTTTGGTGGAAAAGCCGAGCTAAGATCAAGTAACAGCTTCTGCTGATATTCCTGCATACGTGCGTCCCTTTCTATGGCTGGAATTATTTCGCCAAATTTGGACTTGTACCGGGGATCTAATAGTGTGGCAACCCAGTAGTCATCATTACTTCTAATTCGGACAATCCGAGGGTCATGTTGTAGGTAGTGCAGCAAGAAGGCGCTCATGTGTCTTGCGCATCAATGCGGACCAAGTCCTTGCTGTGTTTGTGGCGGCAAGGTGATAACCGTGCTTTGTTCCTCTGACATCTCCCCCCAACCTCGTTCAACCAAAATTTGACCAAGGTCTCCCTCATCTGCTGAGTCTTCCATGCCCATCGAGAGTTCTTCCTCCATTTCTTCCTGGTCGCCTGCACCTTCCTCAACATTATGGCTGCTACCATGCGCCCTTGTTAATCCCTCTCCCCAACCGTCCCATACCTGCCGCCTTGGTGATGCTGAATGTCTGGACCTTGTAGATGTTGGTATCCCTTGCGCATATGAATCCTCCTGTACTTCCTCCCCTTCCTCTTGTCCCACCACCTGACTCCGAATACTGTTTAGCGTGTGCTCCAGCATGTAAATGACTGGAATTGTCATGCTGATAATGGCATTGTCAGCGCTAAACATATTCGTCGCCATGTCAAAACTGTGCAGAAGGGTGCATAGGTCCTTGATCTGAGACCACTCCAGCAGTGTGATCTGCCCCACCTCTGCATCTTGTTGGCCCAGGCTATACGTCATAACGTATTGCACCAGGGCTCGGCGGTGCTGCCACAGTCGCTGCAACATGTGGAGCACATTGGGCGTGGACGTTTGGATGTCCAGCGTACATCTAATGCGTACCATCCGCGTTCACCTTGGTGCTTTGTGAACTCGACCAGATCTCCCATCTGTAAGTTTCTTCCTGGATGTCCTCTTGGCAAGTGGGCTTTCACATCTCTCCGGCTGACAAATATTCCTTCTCTGACACCAGGTGCGACTATGAACCGTATCCACTTTTCAAGCTGAACTCCTCCACAACTCCATGGCAAAGAGGACCTCTGACCTGGGATTTAGCTGTCCTTAAAGACTGCTTCTCCTCCAAGTCTCTGGCTGATACCTCATACCGGGCTGGGGACTGCTGTGTTGAGGCCAGTTTTGCGCGGGCGCGGCGCTGGGCTCTCGTTGTGGGGTTCCTCTGCACCGCAGGCTCCCAGGTGACATGCATGCTTGGCAGCGGGATGGCCAGAGGTTCATCTTCTGAGGGTGTCGGGCTCTCCTCATCCCAGCGGGAGTATGGCAGCATCTCTGGCTCTGGGCCTCTCCTCCCCCTTAGTGCTCTTGAGCACTCCTCTCGTTGTAGCGCTGGGGATGGCTCCTCATCAGCAGGCCAGGGTGGTGGGCTTTTTATCGTGGATGTTACTGGAGCCTTCTTGTGGGAACGCGGAGGGAGCAGATACCGGTCCACCATCTCCTTTGGGAAATGAGCCTCCAGATCCGCCTTGAGCCTCAGGTATTCGGGGTCCTCGCCCGGTGGGGACGGGAGGTCTAATTCCTTGGGCTGGGGAGCGGCGTCTGCTCTGTCCTTACAAGCCGGGGTAGAGGGCCTTGCGGCCTTGTCTTGGCAGGCCGCGCCCTGCATGGCTGCGGCCTGGTCTTGGCGGGCCGGGCCTAGCATGGCGGCGGCCTGGGTCTGCGTCACTCCTGCGGCGTGGATTAGCGTCGCTGTTGCGGCGGGATCTTGGCTGGCAGAGCAGGGCATCACTGCGGCGGCCTGAGCTGGACGGGCCGGGCTGGGCGTCGATGCTGCGGCGTGGTCTTGGCGGGCCGGGCCTAGCATGGCGGCGGCCTGGGCTTGGCGGGCCGAGCTGGGCGTCGCTGCTGAGGCATAGTCTTGGCGGGCCGGGCTGGGCGTCTCTCCAGGGACTGTGGGCATGGCAGCGGGAGTCGGAGCACTTGCGCAGGCAGGGCCATCAGCTGACTCACCCCTCGGTGGCATCTCCGGTGTCTGGGCAGTCGCTGCTCCGCGTGTCGCTTGCCTCTCCGTCCACTTCTTATGGGCCCAGGTGACTCCAGCCATCTTTCTGAGCTCTGCGCGTCCTTCCCAGATCTGCTGCATCACTCGAGCTTCCAGCCTTTCACACCACTGGTCCAGCTCCCAGTCCCACCAGGCAGCGGAGCCCAACTCTGGATCGCTGCGTGTGAACGCCATCCTCTCTGCCCGATCTTCTCTCAGCAGCAGGCTTGTGGCTTCCTCTTGCAGCTTTTCCTTTAATAGCAGACTTTCGCTTTCTCCTTCTTCTTCCACCAGCCTTGTACTTCGCCTCCGGGTAAGGTCAGAGTTCTTTCCATCACACCCGAGGTCAGTACGCTGCAGGGGATCTCTCTCTGTAACTAGCCACACCTCTTCGTGGGCGGTAACTTCTGTTTTCTCACGCTGCTGTTGTTTCTTGGTGCTCTTTTCATGGTGGCAATATGGCGGCGCTTCCAATTTTTCAAGCGGACCGCCCAGGCACATGGTCACCTGTCTTTAACAGGTCTAGTCCTTATCCTGTTCGTGACGCCAGATGTGAAGCCCCACAGGTGTTGTGTCGGTGCATTACCTTCAGGGACTCCACGTGGAGGAACAGTCTGGTCACAGGTAGGGAACCTTCTCTTTAGGATTTTCGTGACGCCACTCTCGGTCTTGCGGTCAGGGTGACCGCCACTGCAGATTAAGGGGTGCCTGGGGCTGATGGTGGGTGCAGTCAGTTGTAGTGGCCTCCCGAGAGTGAGGCAAGCCCCAGGGCCCTGTGTAAGTGTGTGGAACCACAAGGCGCAGAATGACTCAAACACAGAAGCAGAATGTCTTTCAGGGGTTTTACTCACATTAGGTGGCAGGGTGAGCAACCCGGGCGTAGCTGGGATGAACCAGGCTGGAACCAGGTATCCTTCCAGCTGGCTGATGAGAGTGACTACCAACTCACCTTCCTTAGCCCTTTGTGTTTTTGTGGTGATCCCGACTTGAAGTCCCTACGGGGGTAACCCAGGGAAGTTGTTGCTGCCTGTTCTCCCCTCGTTTCGGCCCGTTTGCTTGTAGCCTGGACCAGGTCACTCCGGCTGCTTGCCTCCTGTGAACTATGGGCCCTCTCTTTGCTACGTGGCTCCGGACTCTGTGGTGGTATGGTGAGGGTCTGAAGTGCCCCCACCGGCAGGTTTGGCAGAAGAAAGGTGAATCTATCTCTGCACTGGGACCTGTTACCCTTGCGGGCCTGGTACCTCCCTGGCAGTCCCCTTACTCTGCCACTCCGTTGCTCTCTCTATCCTTGGGTGGATTTCGGGTGGCACTACCAGGTGACTGATCTCCCCTGTCAGTAGTCACTGCGCGTACGTTGTCAGCTTGTGACAGACTCCAGGGTCTGCTGCATGCGTCTGCTCTCCCTGAGCTGCACTTACTAACTGGGTCACTACTTCCTCCTCTCCTGTTGACAAAGAGAAACCAAGGAAAAAATTGTGAAAACATACCCTGCTGTAACTAAATAAAAGCATAGTGCATATAAACATAGGATACTTAGTAAACACTGTTTTTGATCAAAAAAAGCATAAAGCTATCCCACCAAACGTCAAGGTGTACCCAGTTGGGATAGTACCTACACTCTCTAATATTAAAACCTTACCATGGGTCTAAAATAGGCCTCAATGTGGCTAAGGGCTGAGAGCGACCGGGTCCCAACAGGACACACACAGTCAGGGGGATTCACAGAATGAAATGTCCAACTCGCTGAGAAGGGGGCCACTCCCTGTTTGTACTGAATACAAAAAAACTACATAAAAACAAAAAAGTGAGCCGGAGTATGAGATGGTATACATGGAACTTGTGAGATCATGTTCACACTGGTCATGAGACAAAGAGACACCAAGGAAAAAATTGTGAAAACATACCCTGCTGTAACTAAATAAAAGCATAGTGCATATAAACATAGGGTACTTAGTAAACACTGTTTTTGATCAAAAAAAGCATAAAGCTATCCCACCAAACATCAAGGTGTACCCAGTTGGGATAGTACCTACACTCTCTAATATTAAAACCTTACCATGGGTCTAAAATAGGCCTCAATGTGGCAATGTTCCTCCTCTCTTGTTTTTGCCTACGCAACATAGCAACCAGGCTCTCTACCACACCCCTTGAGTGGACATTGAGGCCACTCCCCCTCCTGGATTCCCCCGGGGTCCTCCCAAAGGTAGATGTGTGAGACCTGATTACTATGCGCCTGTGTAGTCACACCTCGGTCAGCCTTCTGGATCACCTGTATTGTACTGCCCCCAGCATGGGAGCAGTACTCAGTGGTGCCTGACCAGGTCAGGGGCACTACACCTCCTTGTCTCCAGCCCCTTTTCTAACCTGGTTCCGCCCCAAGCCAGGGTGGACCACAATGCACCTCCATGAGCCAAAAGCAGAGTGCCACATCATCAGTGACATAACCAGCGGCCTATCCGGCACTGCCACTTCAATATCCCAAATACTCCATTCCTCTGTGGCGTCAACCTAATCGCACTTGCTTCCAAACAGCTCACAAGTTTCCACCAGCCCTGCTGAGTATGGGGTAACAGAGATGGTTGAGTCGGCAGAGCTGTTCAGTCACACAATAGCTTGGGAATCAGAGGTCTGCTACAAAGATGCAGTGAATACAGACAAGGAAATGATCTGCACTGATGCCCAGAAGCTTTATAAGTCGGATCCAGGACCCAATGAAGAAGGTGCTGATCATAATGTACACCTGTGACGGGGTGTACAGCAGAGCAAGGAGAGACAACTGGCTGAGGATGATCCAACAGGTTTACTAACAGGAATACAGGAACAGCACACGACAAGTCCAAATAAAACAGATTCGGGGGCACCTCCCGATAATCCAAAGTGCCAGATCACGACGTAATAGTCCTTTTCAGAGTCCCAGAAATCCCACACAATCCACTGGACTGCGAGATCTGTCCGCAGAATCAGATCTCGCTCCCTTCCTCTTCAAAACTCAGCTCCCAACTGCACTTAGAAACAGGAGTGTATTGTCTGAGCTCATGGGCCCGCCCCTCAAGGGTAGGGGTCTATGCAATGGTTGTACCCACTAGAAGATTCTAGAAGGTTGGCTCCGAAATGTCTACAGGTTTGTGTAGTTGGCGTTATCCACTGCTTACAAAACAATGGGAAGTTCCCCTGGCTGTGTGGACAAGAGATAATTGCATTATGGGCCCAGAGACACAGGAGATGGGGGGAAGGTATGGTTACTTATATCCCAAGACATTTCAAAGTGTTCAGTAAGTACAACCAAAGGAAAGTTACCTCACATCCTGACATAGTATTACAGCAAATACAGTGAGAAGGTAAAATACATCACATGGCATCTTATACAAAAAATATGGGATGGAGAAAAGCACATACATCATGACAATCCCTTTCCCTCCCAACTTGTGTACGTACTAGGGACCTCTACAGGTCGCTAGTTAAGTACACGCAGGCATGGCTGACAGGACTCAAGGCTCCTCTTGCCTGGACAGTCCATCTGCATTTTGGTGTTGGCTGCCTCTTCTATACTGTATGGTAAAGTTATAGGGCTGCAGAGCGAGGCTCCATCGTAATAAGCGTCCATTGTCCCCAGAGACTCTGTTCAGCCAGGTGAGGGGATTGTGATCAGTAACCACAGTGAATTCTCGCCCATACAGATACGGCCTTAGTTTCCTAAAGGCCAACACTACAGCCAGACATTCTTTTTCAACAGTTGCATAGGCCACTTCTTGGTCCAGCAGTTTCCGGCTGAGATAGGCGATGGGGTGTTCATCCCCAGCTACATTCACCTGGCTGAGGACAGCTCCCAGTCCATAAGCAGAGGCGTCCATTTGCACAATGAATCTCCTCTTGTAGTCTGGAGCAGCCAGGACAGGATCGCAGACCAGAGCGTCCTTCAGCCGGTTAAAAGCCTCATCACAGGCTGGAGTCCAGATCACCAGCCGAGGCATTGTTTTCTTGGTCAGGTCGGTAAGAGGCTTGGCCACAGTGCTCCGGCTGCCGTCTTTCTTCCGTTTGCTGGGAGGATCCTTCCTCAGCGTCATTTTGCGAGCAAACTCCTTCCAATGCCTCAATCAGCTGCTCCTTGGAAAGTCCCTTGTAGCTGACTCCCAGTTCACGGGCCTTTGTTTGTAGGTTCACCGCAGTCCAGTTCTTGTACTCTGAGGTTCTGGTTCCAGCTGTTGATGGGCCGTTGTCCTCCATTCCTTCTGCTCTGATCCCACCGCTGCCACCAGTTTGTGACGGGGTGTACAGCAGAGCAAGGAGAGACAACAGGCCGAGGATGATCCAACAGGTTTACTAACAGGAATACAGGAACAGCACACGACAAGTCCAAATAAAACAGATTCGGGGGCACCTCCCGATAATCCAAAGTGCCAGATCACGACGTAATAGTCCTTTTCAGAGTCCCAGAAATCCCACACAATCCACTGGACTGCGAGATCTGTCCGCAGAATCAGATCTCGCTCCCTTCCTCTTCAAAACTCAGCTCCCAACTGCACTTAGAAACAGGAGTGTATTGTCTGAGCTCGTGGGCCCGCCCCTCAAGGGTAGGGGTCTATGCAATGGTTGGGCCCACTAGAAGATTCTAGAAGGTTGGCTCCGAAATGTCTACAGGTTTGTGTAGTTGGCGTTATCCACTGCTTACAAAACAATGGGAAGTTCCCCTGGCTGTGTGGACAAGAGATAATTGCATTATGGGCCCAGAGACACAGGAGATGGGGGAATGTATGGTTACTTATATCCCAAGACATTTCAAAGTGTTCAGTAAGTACAACCAAAGGAAAGTTACCTCACATCCTGACATAGTATTACAGCAAATACAGTGAGAAGGTAAAATGAGGAGAGGAATACAGTGAGAGAGAAATACAGTGAGGAGACTCAGATACCTGATTGGAATGACAACTTTACTATTCGGTCAGGGCAGGAAGAGGTTGGCTTGGAGGAGTCAGGACAAGGGGAGTGAAAACACACAGGGTGATGATGAGGTTGGAGACCCCACTTACTTTCAAAGCAAAGTCAGTCAGTCGATGAGGTCAGCAGAGGAGGTGGAGGAGGATGCTACTGACGCTGAGGTTACGTTGCATCTTCCTGGACAGAGACAAAGCACTGGAAGCATGTCAACAACTGAATCCTGGACCACAAGTCTGCCTCTGAGCAGAAGTCGTGGTGGCTCTTCAGGTCGCATGGGCTGTAAGCCGTGCCTAGCCTGGGGCTTTTTATACATCGCAAAAGATCACCCAAGTCATGTCATCTGTAAGATTTGTCACCAATCTCTAAGTAGAGTAAAAAAACTCACTACTTTGAGTACTTCGTCCATGAACTGTCACATGGATATGAAGTGATGATAGCGTGAGGGTGTATTGATTAGCTTGATCCACTGTGAATGCAACATGCTTATTTGCCGTTCATTGCATGCATTGTTGCAGACTACCCACAAGGGACTGCTGTTTTTTTGCATCTGCCTTTGACTGTTTGGTCACTATAGCAATAGCAAAACGGTCTTCGGCTGTGGACTTGGAGAGCGGAGGAGATGCTGTCTGTGAAGTGAAGGAAAAGCTAAAAGGTGTGCGTTACAGCAAGGAGCCACCGCGGAAACACTTTGGTGAATTGTGAGGAGACTCGTGGTGGAGTTTGGTGAGGAGAACCGTAACGCCTGTGAGCAGCATCCTGTGCCGGAGACCGACATTCTTCTGGTGCTATCTATACTGTTTATCGTGAGAGGATCGTAAACTCTGTATTGATGGCAACTGGACACCACAGTACCTGGGTACGGTAGGCTGGGACCAGACAGTAATGCGTACACGCAACACTTTGTTTTCTTAGCAAAACACATCTGTTCTGCTTAGGCCGACTATATAGACAATAAGACTTGCTGCCTCTGCTCTGTCAATTTCTCAGTTACAGTTAAAATCATAGGGGGACAGTGACACATGTTTGCATTGACTGTTGCTTTACAAGATTTCCAGGACTGTGTTGCTTAGCTGTGTGGTTTGCCTTCACACTGTTATCATCTCCCTTATCTGTGAGGCTTCAGCTAACAAGGGTATTCAGGGGGGGGGGTAATGGGTTTTGTCTATGTTTAGGTAGATAAGTTGTTAACTCTTGTGATGCGACATTGGTAAGTCGTGTTCGCACACACACACACAATTACTCCTGCTACGCAGAGGGATTACCAGGTTGTAGGCAACTGTTTACTAGAGTTGAGCGCGGTTCGTGGTTCGTGGTTCTCCAGTTCGCGGCTCGAGTGATTTTGGGGCATGTTCTAGATCGAACTAGAACTCGAGCTTTTTGCAAAAGCTCGATAGTTCTACAAACGTTCGAGAACGGTTCTAGCAGCCAAAAAACAGCTAAATCCTAGCTTGGTTTCTGCTGTAATAGTGTAAGTCACTCTGTGAATCAAACTATTATCACATTTCAGTGTATAGTGTGCGTGAACAGCGCCTTCAGATCACTGCTGTTTCTATAATGGCGATCGCCATTTTTTTTTTTTTTTTCTTGTCTTCCTTCCCTAAGCGCGCGCGTCTTGTGGGGCGGGCCAGCATGTCAGCCAATCACAGACACACACACACCTAAGTGGACTTTGAGCCAGAGAAGCAACGGCATGTGTGATAGGATCTGCATGTCACATGTCTCTGCATTATAAAACCGGACATTTTCTTCACGAACGCCATTATCTGCCTTCTGCGTCTTTGGTGTCAGACATCAGTGTCGCAGCTCCGTCCTCCTGAGTCCTATAGCCGATACAGCTGTATGCGCTGCATACACAGCGTTAGACAGCTTAGGGAGAGCACATTCTAGCAGTCCTTTTAAGGGCTCAAAGCGGCAGGGTCAGAGAGCCATAAGTGACAGGTCCTGCAAACAGCAACAGCGTCTGTGTAGCCCAGGTCAGGGATTTCCTCCCTGCATTTCACCATTAGGAGGGAATAGAAAGGCAGGCTTCCATTCCTCTACCCAGAGCACCACAATCCTGCCACTGTACCCTCTTGTCCTCTGCACACTCCAACTCATTCTAAGTAAGCCATTATACTAGCAAACATTCAGTGTACCTAGTGGCATCCTATACGTGGCTATTGGACTTTGCTATAGTCCCACTAGTGCAAAGACATTTGCAGAGCACGTCTGCCTGCATTGCACACTACAACTTTTTTAAACTAAGCAATTTTACTAGCAAACACTCAGTGTACCTAGTGGCATCCTATACGTGGCTATTGGACTTTGCTATAGTCCCACTAGTGCCAAGACATTTGCAGAGCGCATCTGCCTGCGTTGCACACTCCAACGAATTATAACTAAGCCATTATACTAGCACACACTCAGTGTACCTAGTGGCATCCTATACGTGGCTATTGGACTTTGCTATAGTCCCACTAGTGCAAAGACATTAGCAGAGCACATCTGCCTGCATTGCACACTACAACTTTTTTAAACTAAGCAATTTTACTAGCAAACACTCAGTGTACCTAGTGGCATCCTATACGTGGCTATTGGACTTTGCTATAGTCCCACTAGTGCAAAGACATTTGCAGAGCACGTCTGCCTGCATTGCACACTACAACTTTTTTAAACTAAGCAATTTTACTAGCAAACACTCAGTGTACCTAGTGGCATCCTATACGTGGCTATTGGACTTTGCTATAGTCCCACTAGTGCCAAGACATTTGCAGAGCACGTCTGCCTGCATTGCACACTACAACTTTTTTAAACTAAGCAATTTTACTAGCAAACACTCAGTGTACCTAGTGGCATCCTATACGTGGCTATTGGACTTTGCTATAGTCCCACTAGTGCCAAGACATTTGCAGAGCGCATCTGCCTGCGTTGCACACTCCAACTAATTATAACTAAGCCATTATACTTGCACACACTAAGTGTTTTTTAGTGGCATCCTATACGTGGCTATTGGACTTTGCTATAGTCCTACTAGTGCCAAGACATTTGCAGAGCGCATCTGCCTGCGTTGCACACTCCAACTAATTATAACTAAGCCATTATACTAGCACACACTCAGTGAACCTAGTGGCATCCTATACGTGGCTATTGGACTTTGCTATAGTCCCACTAGTGCCAAGACATTTGCAGCACGTCTGCCTGCGTTGCACACTCCAACTAATTATAACTAAGCCATTATACTAGCACACACTCAGTGTACCTAGTGGCATCCTATACGTGGCTATTGGACTTTGCTATAGTCCCACTAGTGCCAAGACATTTGCAGCACGTCTGCATGCGTTGCACACTCCAACTAATTATAACTAAGCCATTATACTAGCACACACTCAGTGTACCTAGTGGCATCCTATACGTGGCTATTGGACTTTGCTATAGTCCCACTAGTGCCAAGACATTTGCAGCACGTCTGCCTGCGTTGCACACTCCAACTAATTGTAACTAAGCCATTATACTAGCACACACTCAGTGTACCTAGTGGCATCCTATACGTGGCTATTGGACTTTGCTATAGTCCTACTAGTGCCAAGACATTTGCAGAGCGCATCTGCCTGCGTTGCACACTCCAACTAATTATAACTAAGCCATTATACTAGCACACACTCAGTGAACCTAGTGGCATCCTATACGTGGCTATTGGACTTTGCTATAGTCCCACTAGTGCCAAAACATTTGCAGCACGTCTGCCTGCGTTGCACACTCCAACGAATTATAACTAAGTTACATTGTCAGGGATATTTATTCTTTATTATTCTGCTGTTAATAAAGCTAGACCACCACTGCAATCTTCACCACCTCTCAATTTTTACTACCACATTTTCAGTCCACAATCTTGTCGCAATCAACATGAGTGGCAAAATGACAGATGCTGGTGGAAAGGGGAAGAGGCGTGGTGAAAAAGGCAAAAAAGGTTTTGTCAGTGGGGAAGGTGCCAAAGCTCCATTATCATCTGCTGAAGATAGACCATCTACTAGCAAAAGTAAGATGTCTACTACTTATTGTGGACAATCCGATGTGCTCCCTTTTTTACGGACACGAACAAGAGGAACAAAGGTAGATGATGGGCAAAAAAGGAAAATGCTTGAATGGATCTCAAGTGGTCCAACAAGTGCCCTCTCAGCCACTTCAAGTACCGCATCCAAAAAACACCATTCCTCTGAGTTGTCATCCCAATCACACTTGATTTCTCCCAGCTCTGAAGTCTCCATCAGCCCTGCACAGTATGGTGGAACTGAGATGGCTGAGTCTGCAGAGCTGTTCAGTCACACTATAGCCTGGGAATCAGAGGTCTGCTCCCAAGCTACAGTGAGTACAGAACAGGAAATGGTCTGCAGTGATGCCCAGAACCTTTGTGACTCAGATTCAGGCCGTGAGGACCAAGTTTCTGAGCATAATGTTGACCCTTTGTCACAAACTGTAACACCTGTGGTTATAGACAATGAGGAACATACTGATGAAGATGAGACGCAGATACCCGATTGGGATGACAACTTAAATATTCGGTCAGGGCAAGAAGAGGCTCGGTCTGAGGGGGAGGGGAGTGCGAACACAACAATTGATGATGACGTTCTAGATCCCACCTACTGTCAACCCCCAGTCAGGCACTCGAGGAGGTCAACAGAGGCGGTGGAGGAGGATGCAACCGACGACGAAGTTACCTTGCGCCTTCCTGGACAGAGTCGGAGCACTGGTAGCACGTCTACAACTGCATCCTCAGCCACCACTCTGCCTATGAGCATTATTCGGGGTGGATCAACAGGTCGCATGGCCTCTAAGCCTTGCCTAGCCTGGGCCTTTTTTCACATCGAAAAAGATCGCCCAACTCATGTGATATGTAACATTTGTCATGATTCTGTTAGTAGAGGTCAAAACCTCAGCAGTTTGACAACTTCTTCCATGAATCGTCACATGAATAAATATCATAAGTCCCGGTGGGAAGCTCACCGTGCTGCAATGCCGGCTAGCGGAGCGAACCATCCACCGCCCGCCCCTTCCAGTGCATCCGCGCGCTCTTCATCTTCTAGGACTGTGGGGACAGCTGTCACACCTGTTTTTCCACGCAAAACTTCCACCACTGTAACCGCAACAGGCAGTTTGCTTGTAAGGTCGTCAGTTGGTTTGGAAGGGGAAACAAGTGAGTGTGTACAGCTCTCTCAGACATCGATAGCACCAACGTTGGATGAAGGCAACATCATGTCTCCGCCTGCACTTTCCTCACAAACCTGCATTTTTCCAGGGACACCCTACTCAACACCGTCTACACACAGCAGCCAGATCTCTGTCCCTCAGATGTGGTCAAATAAAAGGCCACTTCCTCCGACCCATGACAAAGCTAAGAGGTTGACTCTATCCCTCTGTAAGCTGTTGGCTACCGAAATGCTGCCTTTCCGCCTAGTGGACACACAGGATTTTAGAGACCTTATGTCTGTCGCTGTGCCCCAGTACCAGATGCCTAGTCGCCACTACTTCTCTAAGAAAGGTGTGCCCGCGCTACACCAGCATGTCGCACACAACATCACCGCTTCCTTGAGAAACTCTGTGTGTGAACGGGTGCATTTCACCACCGATACTTGGACCAGTAAGCATGGACAGGGACGTTACATGTCGCTGACTGGGCACTGGGTAACTATGGTGATAGATGGTGAAGGGTCTGCTGCACAAGTCTTGCCGTCCCCACGACTTGTGTGTCAATCCTCTGTCTGTCCAAGTTCCGCCACAGCTTCTGCATCCTCCACCTCATCTGGGTCCTCCACCTCCGCCCCAAGCCTGCCTGGTCAGGCCACCAGCGTTCTCACTGCGCAGAAGGAATCACGCACGCCTCATTACTATGCTGGCAGCCGAGCGCAACGGCATCAGGCGGTCTTTAGCTTGACATGTCTTGGTAATAAGAGTCACACAGCTGAGGAGTTGTGGTCAGCTCTGCGGTCCGAGTT
The DNA here is from genome assembly GCF_048569485.1 of Anomaloglossus baeobatrachus. Taxonomy (NCBI): domain Eukaryota; kingdom Metazoa; phylum Chordata; class Amphibia; order Anura; family Aromobatidae; genus Anomaloglossus; species Anomaloglossus baeobatrachus. The sequence goes on from NC_134362.1 coordinate 1,285,252, forward strand.
TAATAAATGGTTGTCTCCACTCAACCTGCAGCCTGGTAAGGCCGTGTGCGACAATGCTGCAAACCTGGGTGCGGCCCTTCGCCTGGGCAAGGTGACACACGTACCTTGTATGGCTCACGTGTTGAACCTTGTCGTGCAGCAATTTTTAACACACTATCCCGGCCTAGATGGCCTTCTGAACAGGGCACGAAAACTGTCTGCTCACTTCCGGCGTTCAAGCGCCGCAGCTGAGCGACTTGCATCGCTACAGAAGTCTTTCGGCCTGCCGGTTCATCGCCTGAAATGCGATGTGGCGACACGCTGGAATTCAACTCTCCACATGTTACAGCGACTGTGGCAGCACCGCAGAGCCCTGGTGCAATACGTCATGACGTATAGCCTGGGCCAACGAGATGCAGAGGTGGGGCAGATCACCCTGATGGAGTGGTCTCAGATCAAGGACCTATGCACCCTTCTGCACAGTTTCGACATGGCGACGAATATGTTTAGCTCTGACAATGCCATTATCAGCATGACGATTCCAGTCATTTACATGCTGGAGCACACGCTAAACACTATTCGGAGTCAGGGGGTGGGACAACATGAAGGGGAGGAACTACAGGAGGATTCATATGTGCAAGGGACAACAACATCACCAAGGTCCAGACGTTCATCATCACCAACGCAGCAGGCATGGGACCATGGGGAACAGGGATCGACAAGGGCGCATAGTAGCAGGCGAAATGTTGAGCAAGGTGCAGGAGAACATGAAGAAATGGAGGACGAACTGTCCATGGACATGGAAGACTCAGCGGATGAGGGAGACCTTGGTCAAATTTCAGTTGAAAGAGGTTGGGGGGAGATGTCAGAGGAAGAAAGAACGGGTAGCACCTCTATGCCACAAACACAGCGTGGACTTGGTCCGCATGGCTGCGCAAGACACATGAGTGCCTTTTTGTTGCACTACCTCCAACATGACAGTCGTATTGTCAAAATTAGAAGTGATGATGACTACTGGATTGCCACACTATTAGATCCCCGGTACAAGTCCAAATTTTGTGACATAATTCCAGCCATAGAAAGGGACGCACGTATGCAGGAGTATCAGCAGAAGCTGTTACTCGATCTTAGCTCGGCTTTTCCACCAAACAACCGTGCAGGTGCAGGGAGGGAATCTCCCAGTTGTAACTTGACAAACATGTGACGGTCTCGTCATCTTCACCAGTCTACCCGTACCAGTAGGACCGTATCTGGTGCCGGTAACAGCAATTTTATGGAATCTTTTCATAATTTTTTTAGACCCTCTTTTGCAAGGCCACCAGAGACAACAAGTCTGACACATACTCAACGGCTGGAGAGGATGATACAGGAGTATCTCCAAATGAACATCGATGCCATGACTGTGCAACTGGAGCCTTGCTCCTTTTGGGCTTCAAACATAGAAAAATGGCCAGAGCTCTCCAGTTACGCCTTGGAGATTTTGTCGTGTCCAGCTGCCAGCGTTGTCTCTGAACGTGTATTCAGTGCTGCTGGGTGTGTGCTGACAGATAAGCGCACGCGTCTGTCCAGTGACAATGTGGACAGACTGACGTTCATCAAAATGAACAAGTCATGGATCCAGAAGGAATTTACTACCCCTGTGTCATCCTGGGGAGAGTAAATGCTTGTGGATTTGGAATGTGCTTGATGCAAATCAAAACATCCTGTTTGCAACTAGGGCCCAAGTGCTGCCACTGATGGGGTGGGTGTCTGTGTGGCCCAATTTTTGGAAAAAAAGGGAGACTCCGCTTGGAGTAACCCTTGCTTGATGTGTTTTTAAAAGAAGCCAAGATGAACAGAGCTGGGATCAGGAAAGACTTTGCTACCTACCCCGGTGTCATCCTGGGGACGGATAAGAATGGCGTATTTTTGAATGTGCTTGATGCAAATCAAAACATCCTGTTTGCAACTAGGGCCCAAGTGCTGCCACTGATGGGGTGGGTGTCTGTGTGGCCCAATTTTTGGAAAAAAGGGAGACTCCGCTTGGAGTAACCCTTGCTTACATTGTTTTTAAAAGAAGCCAAGATGAACAAGTCATGGGTCAGCAAAGACTTTGCTACCTACCCCGGTGTCATCCTGGGGATGGATAAGAATGGCGTATTTTTGAATGTGCTTGATGCAAATGTAGCTGTGAAGTGTACAACTGGGGCACAACTGCTGCCACTGAAGGGGTGGGTGTGTGTGTGGCCCAATTTTTGGAAAAAATGGAGACTCCGCTTGGAGTCACCTTGCGGTGTTTTACATGATTTTAGAAGGGCGTGCCATGCCTATATCTGTGTGTCCTCCTCTTTTTCCTTGTCCAGCTGTTTTGATTTCGCATGAGTATATGTCCTTGTCACTTTCCCATGTGTTTGAGTTGTTTGTCACCTTTAGGACACCTTTGAGGGTGTTTTCTAGGTGTTTTTCTGTGTTTGTGATTGCCTGCCATTGTTTCCTATGCAGTTCGAGTTCGGTTCGTCGAACGTTCGACGAACCGAACTCGAACGGGAGGTCCGTTCGGCGAACCAACCTCGAGCCGAACCGCGACCGGTTCGCTCATCTCTACTGTTTACACAGTCCCTTGGTTAGGCAAAAGTTGGTGAGCAGGGGGTATAAATTGCCATTACGAGTATTGCAGCATAGGGGTGTAGGCTTTTGGAATTGTGAATAGATTCTTCTATTCTTTCAGTTTTATGCATGGTTCTTATTGTTTGTTTTTGGAAAGTTAAACAATCATTTATCAACCCAACTGCCTAGAGTCCTTTTCCTAGTGTGTGGTGTATACTGGGGAGCCCACCCTGTACACTACTTTAAATGAATCATAAGTCGCAATGGGAAGTTCACTGTGCTACAATGCGGCCTAGCGGGGCTGTGCAAGAACCGTCTGCTCCATCAATGGCATCTGCCTGCTCTTCATCCTCTGTGACTGTGAGGACAGCAGTCACACATGCTTTTTGATGCAGACCTTCCACTCCTTTACCCGCTACAGGCAGTGTGATTGGCAGGTCATCAGTTGTTTTGGAAGTGGAAACATCTGCTGGTGTTGAGCTCTCTCAGACATCAAGAGAACCACCTTTGGATGAAGGCAACATTATATCTATGCCTGCACCGTCGTCACAGATTGCCTGGACTACCTGCAGTTAAAAATTGCGTAGCAGAAATGGAGAGGAGTGTAGAATGCAAATGTGGTGTTCCTTGCTTGACAGGACAGGAACACTAAGTTAGTATCCCAGACACTTTTAGTATGCCACTGTCAGCACTGTTTGCTATAAAAATTGCATAGCAAAAATGGGCAGGTGTGTACAATGCAGAGGTGGTGTACCTTGCGTGGCACCAGAGGAACACTATGTTAGTATCCCAGACACGTTTAGTATGCCACTAAGTGTCAGCACTGTTTGCTATAAAAATTGCGTAGCAAAAATGGGCAGGTGTGTAGAATGCACAGGTGCTGTAGGTAGCTGGACAGCAAAGGAAGCCTCAGTTTCTATCCCTGCCAATGAAAAAAAAGCAGCAAGGAACTGCCTGAGCTGATGTAGCCAGACGCTGTTATCTAAAGCCCAGCACAGCATTGGCATGGACCTGCCTAGCAACAATGCCTATGAAAAGGCTGTAATGCAGCCCTGAAAAGGGCTGAAATTGCAAGTAGTCCCTAATCCCTAAAACGCTGTGTAGATAGCTGTTACGAGGGGGACCCGGGGAAGCGTGCCAAGATGGGAAATGGACAGCTTCCGCCGGTCAAGGTCCACTGTGCGGTGTAAGGGACCGCCGCTATGGTGGGTGAAGAGTGAGCGGGTTGCTGCTAGCGATCGTCTGGAATGTCACAGACAATCTATGTACACCGATCTGCCCTAACCCGTGAGGGTTGTATGGCAGGGATCTCACGGCTCGGTGTACCTGTTGCACGGGGAAGCACAGAGGTGCCCACGCACGTGTGCCAGTGGAAGTCACGAGAATATGGCACGAGGGTAGCACAGAGGTGCCCACGCACGTGTGCTTTCAATAACCAGGTGAGTCCGGTGGAGGCTTGAGGAGCTCACCTGGGACAGGAACACGGCCTGTTGAAGGGGATACTGCCGGAGCAGCAAGGCAGGAACACGGCCTGCAAACGAGGTACTGCCTAAGCAGCAAGGGCAAAGCCCACAGAAGACAGTAATGCCTGAGCAGTGGCGTGGCAGCACGCTGCCAGACATCCAAACATAGAAGGACGGTCGCGCACCGCCATGATGGCAGGGGGAGCTTTTAAGGAGGTGTAGCTCCACCCAAGGGCGGGCGCGAGACGGGCGTGAGCCAATCAGGGTTCGTGACGTCCTGGCCCAGCCAGTCAGGATTCAGCACATCACCAGCCTCGTCATGGGGCCGTGTGATATCAGTGAGCGAATCAGAAGACGTCACGTGGAGCACATGCTCATCTTCCTGCCTCTGGGTCATAAAGGCGGGATCCTCGGTTTCACAATGTGCAGAGACATGGGAAGTCTTGCTGCTTCCCTGAGCATCTATTCTTTGCACACTGCGCAACCTCCCAGAGCCTCTGTGATGCTGAGCAGGAGAGCTCGTGGCAGGCAAGGGATGGGAGACCGCTCCATTCCTTGCAAGGGGAGAACCACTAGGTGTCACCCTTCTGCTGAATCTCTGAGGAGGCAACTCCTGCAGACTGCACAGTCTCCCAGACCTTTGGCGGTGCCGAGCAGGAGGGCTCATGGCAGACAAGGAATGGGGGACCACCTCATTCCTTGCAACAAGAGAGCCACGACGTGTAACATTACCCCCCCGTCTAGGGCCCCCCCCCCGCCTGCGCTCGAAGGCTGCCACCAAACCCGGGGCGTGGACATGCTCCTCCAATTCCCAGGACCTATGCTCCGGGCCACGACCGACCCACTCCACGAGGAAGTACCTCTTGCCCTGTACAATTTTCGTTCTTACTAGCTTCGCTACTTCAGGGTCGTCGGACGAGAAGCCAACCTGGGACAGCAGAGACCCCGAGGTTTTAGGTCGTACGGGTTTCAGAAGAGATACATGAAAAGTATTAGAAATAGCCCAGCATGGAGGGAGCTGGAGTCGATATACCGCCGGGGTTACCCGCTCTATAACTGTAAACGGGCCCAGGTACCTAGGAGCGAACTCGGCTGTCTGTACCGGAAGGTAGATATGTTTAGAAGACAGCCACACTAGGTCCCCAGGTGCGAGAGATGGCGCAGAGTGAAGAAGACCCGCAGGTCTCTGCCTGAACGGTTTATTATACGCATACGACGTACAGACTTGCATATTCTCCTGTACATCCTGGGCTACCTCCGGCCCCCAATAATGCCTGACCGCAGGGTCTCTGGTCCTGTCGACCCTGAAGTGACCCCTGCCTTTGGAAGCACGATCCCATGACAGCACATCATTCCGTGGGTCAGGGGGAATGAGGGTCTTATCAGGTGGCACCTGGTCTAGGGAAACGGAAGTGACCCTCCTCACGCTGACTGGAGGTGGAACAAGACACTGTTTCTTCCAATGGTTTCGAACATCGGGTGTCTACATGTCCCCTCTGCCCACAGGTAAAGCAATCGACCGACGACCGAGAACCTGTGGTAGAGGAGACCACTGTGGAGATTTCCATGGGCTCCACAGAATCGTCAATAGAGCTGGCTGGGAGACCGGTCTGGTGGGGAAGGGAAGTCAGAGGCTCTGTAGACCAGGAAGACGTGGGTGCCGAAGAGACCTCGAGCCTCCGCTCCGCGTGGCGGATGTCTATGCGAGAGGCAAGCCGAATCAAGGCCTCTAAGGTGGTCGGCACGTCACGCGTGGCCAGCGCGTCTTTGACGAACCCTGCCAGACCCTCCCAGAACACAGGGACCAGGACTTTATCTGGCCAGTCCAGCTCTGCGGCGAGTGTCCTGAATTGTACTGCAAAGTCCCCGACTGAAGTGGACCTTTGCCGAAGGCGTAGGAGCCGCAGCGCGGAGTCGTGGGTGACTTGAGGCCCGAGGAACACCTTTCTCATGGCCTCAAGATAAACTGGAAGGTGATTCACCACCCGATCTCCGCGCTCCCACAACGGCGTGGACCACTTTAGCGCTTTCCCTGTGAGCAGGGACTGGACGAAGGCTACCTTCGCCTTCTCAGTAGCATAATCAGTCGCGGACAACTCCAAGTAGGTGGTAACCTGGTTTATGAAACCACGGCACTCAGAGCTGTCCCCGCTGAAGCGCTCTGGGAGCGCAAGGCGAGGCGACCTTCCGCACAATTCCACCGCCTGAGTAGCCGCCTGGGTGGCGACTGTTGCTAGAGCAGCCTTATTGGGGGAAGACCGCTCCACTGCTGCCAATCGTGACTCCAACTGCTGCACATAACGCAGCAACTGCTGCTGCTCTTCCGCCATAGCCAGACCTTTGGCGCGACCGTAATGTTACGAGGGGGACCCGGGGAAGCGTGCCAAGATGGGAAATGGACAGCTTCCGCCGGTCAAGGTCCACTGTGCGGTGTAAGGGACCGCCGCTATGGTGGGTGAAGAGTGAGCGGGTTGCTGCTAGCGATCGTCTGGAATGTCACAGACAATCTATGTACACCGATCTGCCCTAACCCGTGAGGGTTGTATGGCAGGGATCTCACGGCTCGGTGTACCTGTTGCACGGGGAAGCACAGAGGTGCCCACGCACGTGTGCCAGTGGAAGTCACGAGAATATGGCACGAGGGTAGCACAGAGGTGCCCACGCACGTGTGCTTTCAATAACCAGGTGAGTCCGGTGGAGGCTTGAGGAGCTCACCTGGGACAGGAACACGGCCTGTTGAAGGGGATACTGCCGGAGCAGCAAGGCAGGAACACGGCCTGCAAACGAGGTACTGCCTAAGCAGCAAGGGCAAAGCCCACAGAAGACAGTAATGCCTGAGCAGTGGCGTGGCAGCACGCTGCCAGACATCCAAACATAGAAGGACAGTCGCGCACCACCATGATGGCAGGGGGAGCTTTTAAGGAGGTGTAGCTCCACCCAAGGGCGGGCGCGAGACGGGCGTGAACCAATCAGGGTTCGTGATGTCCTGGCCCAGCCAGTCAGGATTCAGCACATCACCAGCCTCGTCATGGGGCCGTGTGATATCAGTGAGCGAATCAGAAGACGTCACGTGGAGCACATGCTCATCTTCCTGCCTCTGGGTCATAAAGGCGGGATCCTCGGTTTCACAATGTGCAGAGACATGGGAAGTCTTGCTGCTTCCCTGAGCATCTATTCTTTGCACACTGCGCAACCTCCCAGAGCCTCTGTGATGCTGAGCAGGAGAGCTCGTGGCAGGCAAGGGATGGGAGACCGCTCCATTCCTTGCAAGGGGAGAACCACTAGGTGTCACCCTTCTGCTGAATCTCTGAGGAGGCAACTCCTGCAGACTGCACAGTCTCCCAGACCTTTGGCGGTGCCGAGCAGGAGGGCTCGTGGCAGACAAGGAATGGGGGACCACCTCATTCCTTGCAACAAGAGAGCCACGATGTGTAACAGATAGCACTGTCTGTCTATAGCGCATACAGCAGCAGCAGCGGGAGCGGTGACTGTCACCCACTTGCAGCAGAGAGATAATGGCGGCGATGGGGAAAATGTCCGGGTCTTATAAGGCAAGGACATGTGACATGCACAGCCTATGACACATGCCCTTGCTTGTCTGGCAAAAATTCACTTTGCTGTGTGTGTGTCTGTGATTTGCAGACAGCCTGGCCCGCTCCACTGTACACGCGGTAAGGGGAAAAAAAAATGGTGATCGACATTCTCTCAGCACTCAGCAGCAGCACTGATCTAAACCCTGCCCCGCACACTATACGCTAAATTTTGATAATATCATGATTCACAGTGACTCACACTATTACAGTGAGAAGCCAGCTACTAACTAGCTAGGCTTTTTGTTGATCGAACAAATTTACCAAATCGTTTGAGTTTGTCGAACGACTCGATCACTCCCCAAAATCACTTGAACATGAAATTGACGAGCCTCGAACATCGCTCATCTCTAGTCATAAGTGTCTCTTGCCCTTGAGAGATTTGCGACAGTTCACATTTAGTTTTTGGGTTCTGCAAATGAAACGTATTTGCTCTCTTTTGGCACTGCAAGTGATAATGTCATTTTTTCCCTGCAGTTTGCTGCTAACTAGTTGATCTCAGCTGCAGCCGGTTTCTGACCACTACCCTCCTCTTGAAATAGTCACATGATCCTTTTTGTGATGCCAGCTATAGGTTCATTCTATACTGACCACCCGAAGAGACAGGAAGGTTCTTGTAAAGCTTAAGGCGGGCTTTGCACACTACGACATCGCAGCCCGATGCTGCGATGCCGAGTGCGATAGTGCCCGCCCCCATCGCAGCAGCGATATGTGGTGATAGCTGGCGTAGCGAAAGTTATCGCTACGCCAGCTTCACACACACACTCACCTGCCGTGCGACGTCCCTGTGGCCGGTGACCCGCCTCCTTGTTAAGGGGGCGGGTCGTGCGGCGTCACTGCGACGTCACACGGCAGGCGGCCAATCAGAGCGGAGGGGCGGAGATGAGCAGGATGTCAACATCCTGCCCACCTCCTTCCTTCCGCATATCCTACGGAAGCCGCAGTGAGGCCGGTAGGAGACGTTCCTCGCTCCTGCGACTTCACACACAGCGATGTGTGCAGCCGCAGGAGCGAGGAACAACATCGGACCGTCGCGTCAGCGTAATCATGGATTACGCCGACGCTGCACCGATGATACGATTACGACGCTTTTGCGCTCGTTAATCGTATCATCCAGCCTTTACACACTGCGATGTCGCATGCGATGCCGGAAGTGCGTCATTTTCAATTTGACCCCACCGACATCGCACCTGCGATGTCGCAGTGTGCAAAGTGCCCCTAAGAATCAGCTCTAGAGCTGTGTCATGTGCTGTCTGGTGTTTGAATTCTTCTGTTAGTTGTTTATCCTCTTGTCCGCCTTAACTTTTGTTAGAGGTAAAATATATTTTTGTACCGTGTTAGCCAGTAGGGATAAAAAATTGTTTAAATTGTTGTCTTATACCCCTCTTTTACCGTGCTGTGTGATAGAGTTATTGGTTTCCCCTGTTTGTCTATTTCTGTGGAGTTATCACTCTGGTCCCGACCATCCCCTGGGGTGGTGGAGAGATGGTATTAGATCAGGGCTGGTCAGGAGCAGGGCCATCAAGGCGGTCCTGACGTCCTCTCCTTCAGAGGTATCTCTGGGAGCAGGGATAGCTTAGGCCCCCTAGCCTGAGGCCAGTCAAGGAGCCCCTATCGCCTGTTATCCCCATAATATTTTGTGACCGAGACATCCTCTGTAGCCCCCTTTCTGTAAGCTGGTCCCTTTAGTAGTCCACACTCTGTAAGAGGGCTCCCTTAATAGCCCTCACTATGTGTGATGGCCCTTTTAGTAGCCCCCACTATGCATGATGGTTAGAAGTACTTTGCACACTACGACATTGCAGCTGTGAAAGTAACGCGAAATCCGGCGACGGTGTCGACATCGAAGTATGTGAATCATTTTTAATACGATTAACGAGCGCAAAAGTGTCGAAATTGTATGATCGGTGTAGTGTCGGGCATTTCCATAATGTCACTGCAGCGACAGGTACGATGTTGTTCCTCATTCCTGCGACAGCACACATCGCTGTGTATGAAGCCGCAGGAGGGAGGACCATCTCCTTACCTGCGTCCCGGCTGCAATGAGAAAGGAAGGAGGTGGGCGGGATGTTTACGTCCCGCTCATCTCCGCCCCTCTGCTTCTATTGGCCGCCTGCCGTGTGACGTCGCTGTGACGCCACATGACCCGCCCCTTTAGGAAGGAGGCGGGTCGCCGGCCAGAGCGACGTCGCAGGGCAGGTAAGTGCATGTGAAGCTGCCGCAGCGATAATGTTCGCTAATGTTCGCTACGGCAGCTATCACAAGAGATCGCATGTGCGACGGGGGGCGGGGACTATCGCGCTCGGCATTGCAATCATTGGCTTGCGATGTCATAGTGTGTAAAGTACCCCTTAGTGTTGACCAAGTAGTTGACTGTTCATACTCACTATGCTGTTAGCGAGTACTGTCCGCTACTCGCATATTCGTTACGAGTAGCGGACGCAATGTAAGTCAATGGGAAACACTCGCTAAGTAGCGAGTAACCCGAAACCCGTATGTTTCGTGTGAGTAGCGAATATTTCCCATTGACTTACATTGCCCCCGCTACTCGTAATGAATGAGAGTAGCAGACAGTACTCGCTAACAGCATAGCGAGTACGAAAGTGAACTACTTACTCAACACTAATGATGGTCCATTTAGTAGCCCCAACGACATGTGAGGGCCTTCTTAGTAGTCCTCACACATAATGACCCTTAAGGTGGCTTTACACGCAACAACATCGCTAACGAGATGTCGTTGGGGTCACGGAATTTGTGACGCACATCCGGCCTCGTTAGCGACGTCGTTGCGTGTGAAACGTACGAACGGCCGCCATTGATCAAAAATACTCACCTTATCGTTGATCATTGACACGTCGTTCTAATCCCAAATATCGTTGATGGTGCTGGATGCAGGTTGTTCGTCGTTCCTGCGGCAGCACACATCGCTACGTGTGACACCGCAGGAACGTGGAACAACACCGTACATGTGTCCAGCCAGCAAGGAGGTGGGCATGTCTTTCCTTCGTCTGCTCTCCACCCCTCCGCTTCTATTGGACGCCTGCCATGTGACGTCCCTGTGACGCCACACGAACCCCCCCTTAGAAAGGAGGCTGTTCGCCGACCACAGCGACGTCGCAGGGAAGGTAAGTATGTGTGACGGGGCCTAGCGATATTGTGCGGCACGGGCAGCGATGAGCTGTAAGGGAAGCAATAAAAGAAAAACAGAAAGCCTTAAAAGAATTAAAGAGGGTAGGTAGTGATGAGGCATTATATAATTATAGAAAATTAAATAAAATATGTAAAAAGCAAATTAAGTTAGCTAAGTTTGAGACAGAGAGACTCATTGCGAGAGAAAGTAAAAATAATCCTAAAATATTCTTTAACTACATAAACAGTAAAAAACTGAAAAGCGATAGTGTTGGCCCCCTTAAAAATAGTCTTGGTGAAATGGTGGAAGGGGATGAGGGTAAAGCCAACCTCCTGAATGACTTTTTTTCTACGGTTTTTATACAAGAAAATGCCATGGCAGATGACATGACCAGTGATACCATAAATTCACCCTTGAATATTACCTGCTTAACCCAGCAGGAAGTACGCCGCCGCCTCGAAATCACTAAGGTTGACAAATCTCCGGATGGCTACAGCCCAGAGTACTACAGGAATTGAGTTCTGTGATAGATAGACCATTATTTTTAATCTTTTCAGATTCCTTAATAACAGGGTCGGTACCGCAGGACTGGCGCATAGCAAATGTGGTGCCAATATTCAAAAAGGGGACAAAAACTGAGCCGGGAAATTATAGGCCGGTAAGTTTAACCTCTACGGTTGGTAAAATCCTTGAGGGTTTCTTGAGAGATGCTATACTGGAGTATCTCATGAAAAATAACCTTATGACAGAGTATCAACATGGGTTTATGAGGGATCGATCCTGTCAAACTAATGTGATCAGCTTCTATGAAGAGGTAAGTTCAAGTCTGGACCAGGGAAATGCAGTGGATGTTGTGTATATGGACATTTCAAAAGCTTTTGATACGGTGCCACACAAAAGGTTGGTACATAAAATGAGAATAATGGGGATAGGGGAAAATATGTGTAACTGGGTTAAAAACTGGCTCAGTGATAGGAAACAAAGGGTGGTTATTAATGGTACGTACTCGGACTGGGTCTCAGTTCATAGTGGGGTACCACAGGGGTCAGTATTGGGCCCGCTTCTTTTCAACATATTTATAAATGACCTTGTTGGGGGCATGCGGAGTAGAATTTCAATATTTGCAGATGATACTAAACTCTGCAGGGTAATCAATACAGAGGAGGATAATTTTATATTACAGGGAGATTTATGTAAATTGGAGGATTGGGCTGAGAAGTGGCAATTGAAGTTTAATGTAGATAAATGTGTTACGGTTGCTGCGAGTACTGGAGACTATGTCCAGATTTCTTGCTACTGCACATGTGCGAGCGCTGGAGACTAAGTCCAGATTTCTTGCTACTGCACATGTGCGAGCGCTGGAGACTAAGTCCAGATTTCTTGCTACTGCACATGTGCGAGCGCCGGAGACTAAGTCCTATCTTGGAGCCATTGCACATGTGCGGGTGACATCATCGCTGACACGAGGTCACATGTCTCTGACACCTTCTATGCCGATTGGTCGCTGGTCATGTGCTTGTGACGCCTTGCTCGGTGATAGGCCAGCATGACGTCACTCCTGTCGTTCTGGCAGCGGATTGGCTCTGGTGTCCTCCATCTTGGATGAGGCACAGAGTCTATATAAGACCCTGACACACGCCGCATGGTGCTCAGTCCTCTTGGTTCTTGCATAAGAGTAGACGCTCTGTGCGCGTTCCTCTAGGCATTCCTCTGTCTATGCTAGGTGAGCGCTACCGGCAGGGTAGCGTTCTTATACCTTACAGCTTCGGCTGCTGTCCGTATCCTTACCTCTTAGGGGAGCGGACATAGGCAGGTGCCTGAGGCACATGGTCTGGCTGGGCCTTGTGATTCGACTCGTAGGTGGACGTTGCCGCTAGGGTAACGTTCCTTATACTGCGTCTGGCAGTTGTTCGTATCCTCGCACACTAGGGGAGCGAACAGAGGTAGGAGCTTTGTGCGGCTTACGCTGCTGTTCGTCTCTTTTGCACCACTAAAAGAGCGGACCTAGGCAGGTGCCATTTCGCACACATTGCCTTTGTCTCTGTGATTATTAACAGAGATCATTCTACACACCCTCCAAGTAAGGGAGGAATTGCTTTACTTACTTATTATATCCTTCTGTGAGTTAACAGAGGTATTGCACTCTGCCATAGTCTGCAGCAAAGTCTTTGCACGGTGGACCCTGACTGTCTGATACTCCTTTTAGGTTATTATCAGACAGCCCCCCGTAACAAAATGTAAGGTCATGCACTTGGGTAGAGGAAATAACATTTATGATTATGTCTTGCTGCTTCCCTGAGCATCTATTCTTTGCACACTGCGCAACCTCCCAGAGCCTCTGTGATGCTGAGCAGGAGAGCTCGTGGCAGGCAAGGGATGGGAGACCGCTCCATTCCTTGCAAGGGGAGAACCACTAGGTGTCACCCTTCTGCTGAATCTCTGAGGAGGCAACTCCTGCAGACTGCACAGTCTCCCAGACCTTTGGCGGTGCCGAGCAGGAGGGCTCATGGCAGACAAGGAATGGGGGACCACCTCATTCCTTGCAACAAGAGAGCCACGACGTGTAACATTACCCCCCCGTCTAGGGCCTGCGCTCGAAGGCTGCCACCAAACCCGGGGCGTGGACATGCTCCTCCAATTCCCAGGACCTATGCTCCGGGCCACGACCGACCCACTCCACGAGGAAGTACCTCTTGCCCTGTACAATTTTCGTTCTTACTAGCTTCGCTACTTCAGGGTCGTCGGACGAGAAGCCAACCTGGGACAGCAGAGACCCTGAGGTTTTAGGTCGTACGGGTTTCAGAAGAGATACATGAAAAGTATTAGAAATAGCCCAGCATGGAGGGAGCTGGAGTCGATATACCGCCGGGGTTACCCGCTCTATAACTGTAAACGGGCCCAGGTACCTAGGAGCGAACTCGGCTGTCTGTACCGGAAGGTAGATATGTTTAGAAGACAGCCACACTAGGTCCCCAGGTGCGAGAGATGGCGCAGAGTGAAGAAGACCCGCAGGTCTCTGCCTGAACGGTTTATTATACGCATACGACGTACAGACTTGCATATTCTCCTGTACATCCTGGGCTACCTCCGGCCCCCAATAATGCCTGACCGCAGGGTCTCTGGTCCTGTCGACCCTGAAGTGACCCCTGCCTTTGGAAGCACGATCCCATGACAGCACATCATTCCGTGGGTCAGGGGGAATGAGGGTCTTATCAGGTGGCACCTGGTCTAGGGAAACGGAAGTGACCCTCCTCACGCTGACTGGAGGTGGAACAAGACACTGTTTCTTCCAATGGTTTCGAACATCGGGTGTCTACATGTCCCCTCTGCCCACAGGTAAAGCAATCGACCGACGACCGAGAACCTGTGGTAGAGGAGACCACTGTGGAGATTTCCATGGGCTCCACAGAATCGTCAATAGAGCTGGCTGGGAGACCGGTCTGGTGGGGAAGGGAAGTCAGAGGCTCTGTAGACCAGGAAGACGTGGGTGCCGAAGAGACCTCGAGCCTCCGCTCCGCGTGGCGGATGTCTATGCGAGAGGCAAGCCGAATCAAGGCCTCTAAGGTGGTCGGCACGTCACGCGTGGCCAGCGCGTCTTTGATGAACCCTGCCAGACCCTCCCAGAACACAGGGACCAGGACTTTATCTGGCCAGTCCAGCTCTGCGGCGAGTGTCCTGAATTGTACTGCAAAGTCCCCGACTGAAGTGGACCTTTGCCGAAGGCGTAGGAGCCGCAGCGCGGAGTCGTGGGTGACTTGAGGCCCGAGGAACACCTTTCTCATGGCCTCAAGATAAACTGGAAGGTGATTCACCACCCGATCTCCGCGCTCCCACAACGGCGTGGACCACTTTAGCGCTTTCCCTGTGAGCAGGGACTGGACGAAGGCTACCTTCGCCTTCTCAGTAGCATAATCAGTCGCGGACAACTCCAAGTAGGTGGTAACCTGGTTTATGAAACCACGGCACTCAGAGCTGTCCCCGCTGAAGCGCTCTGGGAGCGCAAGGCGAGGCGACCTTCCGCACAATTCCACCGCCTGAGTAGCCGCCTGGGTGGCGACTGTTGCTAGAGCAGCCTTATTGGGGGAAGACCGCTCCACTGCTGCCAATCGTGACTCCAACTGCTGCACATAACGCAGCAACTGCTGCTGCTCTTCCGCCATAGCCAGACCTTTGGCGCGACCGTAATGTTACGAGGGGGACCCGGGGAAGCGTGCCAAGATGGGAAATGGACAGCTTCCGCCGGTCAAGGTCCACTGTGCGGTGTAAGGGACCGCCGCTATGGTGGGTGAAGAGTGAGCGGGTTGCTGCTAGCGATCGTCTGGAATGTCACAGACAATCTATGTACACCGATCTGCCCTAACCCGTGAGGGTTGTATGGCAGGGATCTCACGGCTCGGTGTACCTGTTGCACGGGGAAGCACAGAGGTGCCCACGCACGTGTGCCAGTGGAAGTCACGAGAATATGGCACGAGGGTAGCACAGAGGTGCCCACGCACGTGTGCTTTCAATAACCAGGTGAGTCCGGTGGAGGCTTGAGGAGCTCACCTGGGACAGGAACACGGCCTGTTGAAGGGGATACTGCCGGAGCAGCAAGGCAGGAACACGGCCTGCAAACGAGGTACTGCCTAAGCAGCAAGGGCAAAGCCCACAGAAGACAGTAATGCCTGAGCAGTGGCGTGGCAGCACACTGCCAGACATCCAAACATAGAAGGACGGTCGCGCACCGCCATGATGGCAGGGGGAGCTTTTAAGGAGGTGTAGCTCCACCCAAGGGCGGGCGCGAGACGGGCGTGAGCCAATCAGGGTTCGTGACGTCCTGGCCCAGCCAGTCAGGATTCAGCACATCACCAGCCTCGTCATGGGGCCGTGTGATATCAGTGAGCGAATCAGAAGACGTCACGTGGAGCACATGCTCATCTTCCTGCCTCTGGGTCATAAAGGCGGGATCCTCGGTTTCACAATGTGCAGAGACATGGGAAGTCTTGCTGCTTCCCTGAGCATCTATTCTTTGCACACTGCGCAACCTCCCAGAGCCTCTGTGATGCTGAGCAGGAGAGCTTGTGGCAGGCAAGGGATGGGAGACCGCTCCATTCCTTGCAAGGGGAGAACCACTAGGTGTCACCCTTCTGCTGAATCTCTGAGGAGGCAACTCCTGCAGACTGCACAGTCTCCCAGACCTTTGGCGGTGCCGAGCAGGAGGGCTCGTGGCAGACAAGGAATGGGGGACCACCTCATTCCTTGCAACAAGAGAGCCACGATGTGTAACAGATAGCACTGTCTGTCTATAGCACATACAGCGGGAGCGGTGACTGTCACCCACTTGCAGCAGAGAGATAATGGCGGCGATGGGGAAAATGTCCGGGTCTTATAAGGCAAGGACATGTGACATGCACAGCCTATGACACATGCCCTTGCTTGTCTGGCAAAAATTCACTTTGCTGTGTGTGTGTCTGTGATTTGCAGACAGCCTGGCCCGCTCCACTGTACACGCGGTAAGGGGAAAAAAAAATGGTGATCGACATTCTCTCAGCACTCAGCAGCAGCACTGATCTAAACCCTGCCCCGCACACTATACGCTGAATTTTGATAATATCATGATTCACAGTGACTCACACTATTACAGTGAGAAGCCAGCTACTAACTAGCTAGGCTTTTTGTTGATCGAACAAATTTACCAAATCGTTTGAGTTTGTCGAACGACTCGATCACTCCCCAAAATCACTTGAACATGAAATTGGCGAGCCTCGAACATCGCTCATCTCTAGTCATAAGTGTCTCTTGCCCTTGAGAGATTTGCGACAGTTCACATTTAGTTTTTGGGTTCTGCAAATGAAATGTATTTGCTCTCTTTTGGCACTGCAAGTGATAATGTCATTTTTTCCCTGCAGTTTGCTGCTAACTAGTTGATCTCAGCTGCAGCCGGTTTCTGACCACTACCCTCCTCTTGAAATAGTCACATGATCCTTTTTGTGATGCCAGCTATAGGTTCATTCTATACTGACCACCCGAAGAGACAGGAAGGTTCTTGTAAAGCTTAAGAATCAGCTCTAGAGCTGTGTCATGTGCTGTCTGGTGTTTGAATTCTTCTGTTAGTTGTTTATCCTCTTGTCCGCCTTAACTTTTGTTAGAGGTAAAATATATTTTTGTACCGTGTTAGCCAGTAGGGATAAAAAATTGTTTAAATTGTTGTCTTATACCCCTCTTTTACCGTGCTGTGTGATAGAGTTATTGGTTTCCCCTGTTTGTCTATTTCTGTGGAGTTATCACTCTGGTCCCGACCATCCCCTGGGGTGGTGGAGAGATGGTATTAGATCAGGGCTGGTCAGGAGCAGGGCCAGCAAGGCGGTCCTGACGTCCTCTCCTTCAGAGGTATCTCTGGGAGCAGGGATAGCTTAGGCCCCCTAGCCTGAGGCCAGTCAAGGAGCCCCTATCGCCTGTTATCCCCATAATATTTTGTGACCGAGACATCCTCTGTAGCCCCCTTTCTGTAAGCTGGTCCCTTTAGTAGTCCACACTCTGTAAGAGGGCTCCCTTAATAGCCCTCACTATGTGTGATGGCCCTTTTAGTAGCCCCCACTATGCATGATGGTTAGAAGTACTTTGCACACTACGACATTGCAGCTGTGAAAGTAACGCGAAATCCGGCGACGGTGTCGACATCGAAGTATGTGAATCATTTTTAATACGATTAACGAGCTCAAAAGTGTCGAAATTGTATGATCGGTGTAGTGTCGGGCATTTCCATAATGTCACTGCAGCGACAGGTACGATGTTGTTCCTCATACCTGCGACAGCACACATCGCTGTGTATGAAGCCGCAGGAGGGAGGACCATCTCCTTACCTGCGTCCCGGCTGCAATGAGAAAGGAAGGAGGTGGGCGGGATGTTTACGTCCCGCTCATCTCCGCCCCTCTGCTTCTATTGGCCGCCTGCCGTGTGACGTCGCTGTGACGCCACATGACCCGCCCCTTTAAGAAGGAGGCGGGTCGCCGGCCAGAGCGACGTCGCAGGGCAGGTAAGTGCATGTGAAGCTGCCGCAGCGATAATGTTCGCTAATGTTCGCTACGGCAGCTATCACAAGAGATCGCATGTGCGACGGGGGCGGGGACTATCGCGCTCGGCATTGCAATCATTGGCTTGCGATGTCATAGTGTGTAAAGTACCCCTTAGTGTTGACCAAGTAGTTGACTGTTCATACTCACTATGCTGTTAGCGAGTACTGTCCGCTACTCGCATATTCGTTACGAGTAGCGGACGCAATGTAAGTCAATGGGAAACACTCGCTAAGTAGCGAGTAACCCGAAACCCGTATGTTTCGTGTGAGTAGCGAATATTTCCCATTGACTTACATTGCGCCCGCTACTCGTAATGAATGAGAGTAGCAGACAGTACTCGCTAACAGCATAGCGAGTACGAAAGTGAACTACTTACTCAACACTAATGATGGTCCATTTAGTAGCCCCAACGACATGTGAGGGCCTTCTTAGTAGTCCTCACACATAATGACCCTTAAGGTGGCTTTACACGCAACAACATCGCTAACGAGATGTCGTTGGGGTCACGGAATTTGTGACGCACATCCGGCCTCGTTAGCGACGTCGTTGCGTGTGAAACGTACGAACGGCCGCCATTGATCAAAAATACTCACCTTATCGTTGATCATTGACACGTCGTTCTAATCCCAAATATCGTTGATGGTGCTGGATGCAGGTTGTTTGTCGTTCCTGCGGCAGCACACATCGCTACGTGTGACACCGCAGGAACGAGGAACAACACCGTACATGTGTCCAGCCAGCAAGGAGGTGGGCATGTCTTTCCTTCGTCTGCTCTCCACCCCTCCGCTTCTATTGGACGCCTGCCATGTGACGTCCCTGTGACGCCACACGAACCCCCCCTTAGAAAGGAGGCTGTTCGCCGACCACAGCGACGTCGCAGGGAAGGTAAGTATGTGTGACGGGGCCTAGCGATATTGTGCGGCACGGGCAGCGATGAGCTGTAAGGGAAGCAATAAAAGAAAAACAGAAAGCCTTAAAAGAATTAAAGAGGGTAGGTAGTGATGAGGCATTATATAATTATAGAAAATTAAATAAAATATGTAAAAAGCAAATTAAGTTAGCTAAGTTTGAGACAGAGAGACTCATTGCGAGAGAAAGTAAAAATAATCCTAAAATATTCTTTAACTACATAAACAGTAAAAAACTGAAAAGCGATAGTGTTGGCCCCCTTAAAAATAGTCTTGGTGAAATAGTGGAAGGGGATGAGGGTAAAGCCAACCTGCTGAATGACTTTTTTTCTACGGTTTTTATACAAGAAAATGCCATGGCAGATGACATGACCAGTGATACCATAAATTCACCCTTGAATATTACCTGCTTAACCCAGCAGGAAGTACGCCGCCGCCTCGAAATCACTAAGGTTGACAAATCTCCGGATGGCTACACCCCAGAGTACTACAGGAATTGAGTTCTGTGATAGATAGACCATTATTTTTAATCTTTTCAGATTCCTTAATAACAGGGTCGGTACCGCAGGACTGGCGCATAGCAAATGTGGTGCCAATATTCAAAAAGGGGACAAAAACTGAGCCGGGAAATTATAGGCCGGTAAGTTTAACCTCTACGGTTGGTAAAATCCTTGAGGGTTTCTTGAGAGATGCTATACTGGAGTATCTCAAGAAAAATAACCTTATGACAGAGTATCAACATGGATTTAGGAGGGATCGATCCTGTCAAACTAATGTGATCAGCTTCTATGAAGAGGTAAGTTCAAGTCTGGACCAGGGAAATGCAGTGGATGTTGTGTATATGGACATTTCAAAAGCTTTTGATACGGTGCCACACAAAAGGTTGGTACATAAAATGAGAATAATGGGGATAGGGGAAAATATGTGTAACTGGGTTAAAAACTGGCTCAGTGATAGGAAACAAAGGGTGGTTATTAATGGTACGTACTCGGACTGGGTCTCAGTTCATAGTGGGGTAACACAGGGGTCAGTATTGGGCCCGCTTCTTTTCAACATATTTATAAATGACCTTGTTGGGGGCATGCGGAGTAGAATTTCAATATTTGCAGATGATACTAAACTCTGCAGGGTAATCAATACAGAGGAGGATAATTTTATATTACAGGGAGATTTATGTAAATTGGAGGATTGGGCTGAGAAGTGGCAATTGAAGTTTAATGTAGATAAATGTGTTACGGTTGCTGCGAGTACTGGAGACTATGTCCAGATTTCTTGCTACTGCACATGTGCGAGCGCTGGAGACTAAGTCCAGATTTCTTGCTACTGCACATGTGCGAGCGCTGGAGACTAAGTCCTATCTTGGAGCCATTGCACATGTGCGGGTGACATCATCGCTGACACGAGGTCACATGTCTCTGACACCTTCTATGCCGATTGGTCGCTGGTCATGTGCTTGTGACGCCTTGCTCGGTGATAGGCCAGCATGACGTCACTCCTGTCGTTCTGGCAGCGGATTGGCTCTGGTGTCCTCCATCTTGGATGAGGCACAGAGTCTATATAAGACCCTGACACACGCCGCATGGTGCTCAGTCCTCTTGGTTCTTGCATAAGAGTAGACGCTCTGTGTGCGTTCCTCTAGGCATTCCTCTGTCTATGCTAGGTGAGCGCTACCGGCAGGGTAGCGTTCTTATACCTTACAGCTTCGGCTGCTGTCCGTATCCTTACCTCTTAGGGGAGCGGACATAGGCAGGTGCCTGAGGCACATGGTCTGGCTGGGCCTTGTGATTCGACTCGTAGGTGGACGTTGCAGCTAGGGTAACGTTCCTTATACTGCGTCTGGCAGTTGTTCGTATCCTCGCACACTAGGGGAGCGAACAGAGGTAGGAGCTTTGTGCGGCTTACGCTGCTGTTCGTCTCTTTTGCACCACTAGAAGAGCGGACCTAGGCAGGTGCCATTTCGCACACATTGCCTTTGTCTCTGTGATTATTAACAGAGATCATTCTACACACCCTCCAAGTAAGGGAGGAATTGCTTTACTTACTTATTATATCCTTCTGTGAGTTAACAGAGGTATTGCACTCTGCCATAGTCTGCAGCAAAGTCTTTGCACGGTGGACCCTGACTGTCTGATACTCCTTTTAGGTTATTATCAGACAGCCCCCCGTAACAAAATGTAAGGTCATGCACTTGGGTAGAGGAAATAACATTTATGATTATGTACTTAATTGTAGAACACTGGGTAAAACAGACACAGAAAAAGACTTGGGTGTATGGGGGGATGGTAAACTTCACTTTAGTGGACAGTGTCAGGCAGCTGCTGCCAGGGCTAATAAAATAATGGGATGTATTAAAAGAGGTAGAAGTGTTCATGAAAAAAATATAGTTCTACCTCTGTACAAGTCACTAGTGCGACCGCACTTAGAATACTGTGTACAATTCTGGTCACCGATATATAAGAAGGACATAGCTGAACTGGAGAGGGTGCAGAGAAGAGCCACCAAGATTATTAGAGGAATGGGTGGGCTGCAATACCAAGACAGGAAAAACGAAGGCTTAGGGGGGATCTAATCACAATGTATAAATATATGAGGGGACAGTACAGAGACCTTTCCAAAGATCTTTTTACACCTAGGCCTGCGACTGGAACACGGGGGCATCCGCTACGTCTTGAGGAAAGAAGGTTTAATCATAATCACAGACGAGGATTCTTTACTGTACGAGCAGTGAGACTATGGAACTCTCTGCCGCATGATGTTGTAATGAGTGATTCACTACTAACATTAAGCAGAGCCTGGATGCCTTTCTTGAAAAATGTAATATTACCAGTTATGTATATTAGATTTTATGACAGGGTATTGATCCAGGGAACTAGTCTGATTGCCGGATGTGGACGAAGGAAGGAGATTTTTTCCCCATTGGAACTTGTTTGCCACATTGGGGTTTTTTTTGCCTTCCTCTGGATCAACATGTTAGGCTACGGGTTGAACTAGATGGACTTAGAGTCTCCCTTCAACCTTAAAAACTATGATACTATGATACTATGTCGCTGCGTGTAAAGCAGCCTTTATACAATATTAAAAGAAAAGATCATATGCTCGCTCAACTCAATTCAGGCAATTCAAGGAGACAGTGGCAGGTCCTGGGCAGTCACACGTGGTGACATCATCGCACCAGCACTCTGATGTCATGTGATGTGCGTGGCACAGCGCGATTGTTTAATTTCATTGCTCCACCCCGGATCTGCCGTTCTGTAGGTTGTAGGACTAAAGCAACTGGTGGCCTATGCAATGTAGATTGGCAGTGAAGCAAAATTGTCTCTCCATGCTCTTTTGTTCTGCAAGCTGACACAGTTAAAGGGGTTATCCGGCTTCTTTTGACTTTTTTTCATTATTACACTATTGGGCTACATTGGGGCAGGTAAGTAGATAGAGACCACTTACCTGCCCCGCTGTCAGCCCCTCTCCCCCGGATCAGAGCGGTCATGTGACCCCTCCTGCCACGATTTTGCTGCTTCCGGCCTTTGCACGTCTACATGGGCAGGGCCATGTTGACATGCAAATCTGGAACAGCATGTCACCTCCCTGCTGGGCTGTACAGTGTTTGGAGTAAACGCCCCCGTTCCCTGCCCCCTCCCACACATTCCCCCGCACCCCGTACTCTGCCCACAACCTCCCACACACTCCGTAGTCTCCCTCCTCCGCCTCCTGTGCCCAGCTACGTGCGCCCTGATTTGCAGCCGAGTCAGTGTCCAGTTCAATAAGGCAAGGAACACTTGTTGTCCGATACACTGCCAGCGCTGTGTCCCCAGCGCTTTATTATGTTTACTGCCTGACGCCCTGGGAACTGTTCCCCCCCCCCATTTCACCCCCCCCCGACCCCACCCCTGTCAGTGTTTGCCCCCCTCTGCAGTATAAGCTGCCTCTCATTCTCAGCCTGCAGTGCGTGCATCCGCGGGGATGACGAGCGCTGCTTCACTGCCCGTGCAGTCTGTGTCCCGCTCCCTGCCAGCCCCGCAGCTGCCCGCACTGCAATGTCAGTGTCTGCCCGCAGTATCTGCAGCTTCTCACGCCGCGGGGCTGGCAGGGAGCGGGACACTGACACTCTCCCGCTGTGACGCACAGATCGCTGTGTGTGACAGCGAGAGAGCGACGAAATGAAGCCAGCAGGAGCCGGCATCAGGCAGCTGCGGAAAGCTGTAACCAAGGTAAACATCGGGTAACCAAGGTGGTTACCCGATATTTACCTTAGTTACCAGCCTCCGCCGCTCTCGCTGCCAGCGCCGGCTCCTGCTCTGTGCACATGTAGCTGCAGTACACATCGGGTTAATTAACCCGATGTGTACTGTAGCTAGGAGAGCAGGGAGCCAGCGCCCAGTGTGCGCGGCTCCCTGCTCTCTGCACATGTAGCTGCAGGTTAGATTAGATGACATAATTACCTGCAGTAACGATCTCCTGCCTCCTGACGTCACCGCGGTCACTGCCTTCTCTGCCCGTCTCGCAGGCGGCCCGAGACTGTCACTAGCAGTGACGTCACGGGCTCTCGCGATACTGCGTAGAACGCGGCGGGCATAGAAGTCAGTGACAGCGCTGACGTCAGGAGAGCAGGAGATCGTTACTGCAGGTAATGAACTCATCTAACCTCCTGACGGCAGCGCTCGGCATCCCCTGCAGTGACCTGGGCTGACCTATTGATGTTAGCTCAGGTCACTGCACGGCTCTCCCAGCCAATGGGGAACATTTTGTTCTTCATTGACTGGGAGTCTCATTGACTATGGTATGGATCGCCGTGCGACACCCTTATTGGATTACGCCGGACCCGGATTTGATTGTTCTTGTCAATAAATTGTTGAAAGAGGGAATGTGGGGAGTGTTTTTTCAAATAAAAATTTTTTGGTTGTCTATTTTTTATTTCTTACTGACTGGGTTGGTGATGTCGGGTATCTGATAGACGCCTGACCTCACCAACCCCAGGGCTTGATGCCAGGTGACATTACACATCTGGCATCAACCCCATATATTACCCCGTTTGCCAACGCACCAGGGCGCGGGATGAGCTGGGGCAAAGCGCCAGGATTGGCACGTCCAATGGATGCGCCACTTCTGGGGCAGCTGTAGCCTGCTATTTTTAGGCTGGGGAGTGTCCAATAACGGTGGACCTCCCTAGTCTGAGAATAACAGACCACAGCTGTCCGCTTTACCTTGGCTGGTGATCCAATTTGGGGGGGACCCCACGTTTTTTGTTTTTAATTATTTATTTAATTTTAAATAACAGCGTGGGGTGCCCTCTGTTTTGGATTACCAGCCAAGGTGAAGCTGCCAGCTGTGGTCTGCAGGCTGCAGCCGTCTGCTTTACCCTAGCTGGCTACAAAAGATAAGGGGGACCTCACGTCGTTTTTTTTTTTTTTATTAATTCTTTATTTATTGGCTAAATACAAGGCTAAGCACCCCTTAGTGCCACATGAAAGGCACTAAAGGTGGCTTTACACACTGCAACATCGCAAACGACATCGCTGTAACGTCACCGGTTTTGTGACGTTACAACGACCTCCCCAGCGACATTGCAGTGTGTGAAACACATCAGCGACCTGGCCTCTGCTGTGAAGTTGTGATCGCTAGAAATCGTTCAGGACCATTCTTTGTTCCTTTTGTTTCCCGCTGTGCAGCAAAGTCTCAGTGTGTAAAGGGGACTTTACAGCGACCACGCGGCTCTGTCTGTGTAGCGTCATGATTAGCGGTCACCTGTGAAGGATTCACCGGTGACCGCTAATCCCCCGAGTGACTGAAGTTTCCCCCCCTCTCTCATACTCAACGATCCCCGATCCCCGGCTCTGCACGGCATTCACACTGCTCCAGCGGCTTTTCCTTTTTTGAAAAAGCCGGCCGCTCATTAAACAATCTCGTATTCCCAGCTTTTCCCCGCCCACAGGCGCCTATGATTGGTTGCAGTGAGACACGCCCCCACGCTGAGTGACAGGTGTCTCACTGCACCCAATCACAGCAGCCGGTGGGCGTGTCTATACTGTGCAGTAAAATAAATAAATAAATAATTAAAAAATCCGGCGTGAGGTCCCCCCTATTTTAATACCAGCCAGATAAAGCCATACGGCTGAAGGCTGGTATTCTCAGGATGGGGAGCTCCACGTTATGGGGAGCCCCCCAGCCTAACAATATCAGCCAACAGCCGCCCAGAATTGCCGCATACATTATATGCGACAGTTCTGGGACTGTACCCGGCTATTCCCGATTTGCCCTGTTGCGTTGGCAAATCGGGGTAATAAGGACTTATTGGCAGCCCATAGCTGCCAATAAGTCCTAGATTAATCATGTCAGGCGTCTGACCGAGATACCTTCCATGATTAATCTGTAAATTACAGTTAAAAAACACACACACCCGAAAAATCCTTTATTAGAAATAAAAAACACTAACAAATTCCCTCATTACCAATTTATTACCCACAACAAAGCCCTCCTTGTCCGGCGTAATCCACGTTCCTCCAGCGTCGCATCCAGCTCTGCTGCATGCAGGTGACAGGAGCTGCATAACACACCGCCGCTCCGGTCACCTCCACGCAGCTAATGAAGACAGCCGCGCGATCGGCTGAGCTGTCACTGAGGTTACCTGGATGCAGCGGTGGCCGCGGGTAACCTCAGTGACAGTCCAGCTGATCGCGCTACTCAGCCGCCGCTCCTGTCAGCTCCACACAGCAAATGAGGTGAGTATCGCGATCAGCTGAGCTGTCACTGAGGTTACCCGCGGCCACCGCTGCCCTGTAGCCCAAGGAAAAAATAGTGGTCGAGATTTTTCACAAAAATCTGCAGTAACTATATTTTATTGTAGATGATGATGATTATTATTATTATCGCACTATATCTTGCTTGCTGCTACACAGTGTAGATATGTGAATCCTCACATCACATGCAGCAGACACAGTTGTCGACAGTCAGAATGAATGGTCATGTGACCACTCGTATGCAATCTGCATATTCCACATTCTGAGCCCAATGTGTCAATTCATATAGTGACACATAGAGGGATAAGCCTGGAGAATCTATGTGTGTATATATATATATATATATATATATATATAAAATGTATATGTATACACATAACTATATGACACAAACCACGCACACACACACATGTACCATACATACATGGCCTATATATCTACTATAGACTCACATTGGGTGCTATATATAGTCTGCCTTACACAGTATTCATTTATCTATAAGGGGTGAGGAACATGTAACAAGTCTTTCTGTTACCATTGTGGATGGGATGTGATTGCTGTGTCACAGATGAGAGAAGCTGGATCTCTGCTCTGTCACATGCTGAGAGGTCAGGTGCTGGGCAGAATACTGACAGCCATTGAATGTGCAGAGGGAGGGCAGGGGGCGTTCCTGTACACTGAGGCCGGGCAGGGGGCGTTCCTGTACACTGAGGCCGGGCAGGGGGCGTTCCTGTACACTGAGGCCGGGCAGGGGGCGTTCCTGTACACTGAGGCCGGGCAGGGGCGTTCCTGTACACTGAGGCCGGGCAGGGGGCGTTCCTGGACACTGAGGCCGGGCAGGGGGCGTTCCTGTACACTGAGGCCGGGCAGGGGGCGTTCCTGTACACTGAGGCCGGGCAGGGGGCGTTCCTGTACACTGAGGCCGGGCAGGGGGCGTTCCTGTACACTGAGGCCGGGCAGGGGGCGTTCCTGTACACTGAGGCCGGGCAGGGGGCGTTCCTGTACACTGAGGCCGGGCAGGGGGCGTTCCTGTACACTGAGGCCGGGCAGGGGGCGTTCCTGTACACTGAGGCCGGGCAGGGGGCGTTCCTGTACACTGAGGCCGGGCAGGGGGCGTTCCTGTACACTGAGGCCGGGCAGGGGGCGTTCCTGGACACTGAGGCCGGGCATTGGGCGTTCCTGGACACTGAGGCCGGGCAGGGGGCGTTCCTGGACACTGAGGCCGGGCAGGGGGCGTTCCTGTACACTGAGGCCGGGCAGGGGGCGTTCCTGGACACTGAGGCCGGGCAGGGGGCGTTCCTGTACACTGAGGCCGGGCAGGGGGCGTTCCTGGACACTGAGGCCGGGCAGGGGGCGTTCCTGTACACTGAGGCCGGGCAGGGGGCGTTCCTGTACACTGAGGCCGGGCAGGGGGCGTTCCTGTACACTGAGGCCGGGCAGGGGGCGTTCCTGTACACTGAGGCCGGGCAGGGGGCGTTCCTGTACACTGAGGCCGGGCAGGGGGCGTTCCTGTACACTGAGGCCGGGCAGGGGCGTTCCTGTACACTGAGGCCGGGCAGGGGGCGTTCCTGTACACTGAGGCCGGGCAGGGGGCGTTCCTGTACACTGAGGCTGGGCAGGGGGCGTTCCTGTACACTGAGGCCGGGCAGGGGGCGTTCCTGTACACTGAGGCTGGGCAGGGGGCGTTCCTGTACACTGAGGCCGGGCAGGGGGCGTTCCTGTACACTGAGGCCGGGCAGGGGGCGTTCCTGTACACTGAGGCCGGGCAGGGGGCGTTCCTGTACACTGAGGCCGGGCAGGGGGCGTTCCTGTACACTGAGGCCGGGCAGGGGCGTTCCTGTACACTGAGGCCGGGCAGGGGGCGTTCCTGTACACTGAGGCCGGGCAGGGGGCGTTCCTGTACACTGAGGCCGGGCAGGGGGCGTTCCTGTACACTGAGGCCGGGCAGGGGGCGTTCCTGTACACTGAGGCCGGGCAGGGGGCGTTCCTGTACACTGAGGCCGGGCAGGGGGCGTTCCTGTACACTGAGGCCGGGCAGGGGGCGTTCCTGTACACTGAGGCCGGGCAGGGGGCGTTCCTGTACACTGAGGCCGGGCAGAGGGCGAGGCTGGACACTGAGGCCGGGCAGGGGGCGAGCCTGGACACTGAGGCTGGGCAGGGGGCGTTCCTGTACACTGAGGCCGGGCAGGGGGCGTTCCTGTACACTGAGGCCGGGCAGGGGGCGTTCCTGTACACTGAGGCTGGGCAGGGGGCGTTCCTGTACACTGAGGCCGGGCAGGGGGCGTTCCTGTACACTGAGGCTGGGCAGGGGGCGTTCCTGTACACTGAGGCCGGGCAGGGGGCGTTCCTGTACACTGAGGCCGGGCAGGGGGCGTTCCTGTACACTGAGGCCGGGCAGGGGGCGTTCCTGTACACTGAGGCTGGGCAGGGGGCGTTCCTGTACACTGAGGCCGGGCAGGGGGCGTTCCTGTACACTGAGGCTGGGCAGGGGGCGTTCCTGTACACTGAGGCCGGGCAGGGGGCGTTCCTGTACACTGAGGCCGGGCAGGGGGCGTTCCTGTACACTGAGGCCGGGCAGGGGGCGTTCCTGTACACTGAGGCCGGGCAGGGGGCGTTCCTGTACACTGAGGCCGGGCAGGGGGCGTTCCTGTACACTGAGGCCGGGCAGGGGGCGTTCCTGTACACTGAGGCCGGGCAGGGGGCGTTCCTGTACACTGAGGCCGGGCAGGGGGCGTTCCTGGACACTGAGGCCGGGCAGGGGGCGTTCCTGTACACTGAGGCCGGGCAGGGGGCGTTCCTGTACACTGAGGCCGGGCAGGGGGCGTTCCTGTACACTGAGGCCGGGCAGGGGGCGTTCCTGTACACTGAGGCCGGGCAGGGGGCGTTCCTGTACACTGAGGCCGGGCAGGGGGCGTTCCTGTACACTGAGGCCGGGCAGGGGGCGTTCCTGTACACTGAGGCCGGGCAGGGGGCGTTCCTGTACACTGAGGCCGGGCAGGGGGCGTTCCTGTACACTGAGGCCGGGCAGGGGGCGTTCCTGTACACTGAGGCCGGGCAGGGGGCGTTCCTGTACACTGAGGCCGGGCAGGGGGCGTTCCTGGACACTGAGGCCGGGCATTGGGCGTTCCTGGACACTGAGGCCGGGCAGGGGGCGTTCCTGGACACTGAGGCCGGGCAGGGGGCGTTCCTGTACACTGAGGCCGGGCAGGGGGCGTTCCTGGACACTGAGGCCGGGCAGGGGGCGTTCCTGTACACTGAGGCCGGGCAGGGGGCGTTCCTGGACACTGAGGCCGGGCAGGGGGCGTTCCTGTACACTGAGGCCGGGCAGGGGGCGTTCCTGTACACTGAGGCCGGGCAGGGGGCGTTCCTGTACACTGAGGCCGGGCAGGGGGCGTTCCTGTACACTGAGGCCGGGCAGGGGGCGTTCCTGTACACTGAGGCCGGGCAGGGGGCGTTCCTGTACACTGAGGCCGGGCAGGGGGCGTTCCTGGACACTGAGGCCGGGCAGGGGGCGTTCCTGGACACTGAGGCTGGGCAGGGGGCGTTCCTGTACACTGAGGCCGGGCAGGGGGCGTTCCTGGACACTGAGGCCGGGCAGGGGGCGTTCCTGGACACTGAGGCCGGGCAGGGGGCGTTCCTGGACACTGAGGCCGGGCAGGGGGCGTTCCTGCTCGCTGAGGCCGGGCAGGGGGCGTTCCTGTACACTGAGGCCGGGCAGGGGGCGTTCCTGGACACTGAGGCCGGGCAGGGGGCGTTCCTGGACACTGAGGCCGGGCAGGGGGCGTTCCTGTACACTGAGGGCGGGCAGGGGGCGTTCCTGTACACTGAGGCCGGGCAGGGGGCGTTCCTGTACACTGAGGCCGGGCAGGGGGCGTTCCTGTACACTGAGGCCGGGCAGGGGGCGTTCCTGTACACTGAGGCCGGGCAGGGGGCGTTCCTGTACACTGAGGCCGGGCAGGGGGCGTTCCTGTACACTGAGGCCGGGCAGGGGGCGTTCCTGGACACTGAGGCCGGGCAGGGGGCGTTCCTGGACACTGAGGCCGGGCAGGGGGCGTTCCTGTACACTGAGGCCGGGCAGGGGGCGTTCCTGGACACTGAGGCCGGGCAGGGGGCGTTCCTGTACACTGAGGCCGGGCAGGGGGCGTTCCTGTACACTGAGGCCGGGCAGGGGGCGTTCCTGGACACTGAGGCCGGGCAGGGGGCGTTCCTGTACACTGAGGCCGGGCAGGGGGCGTTCCTGTACACTGAGGCCGGGCAGGGGGCGTTCCTGTACACTGAGGCCGGGCAGGGGGCGTTCCTGGACACTGAGGCCGGGCAGGGGGCGTTCCTGTACACTGAGGCCGGGCAGGGGGCGTTCCTGTACACTGAGGCCGGGCAGGGGGCGTTCCTGTACACTGAGGCCGGGCAGGGGGCGTTCCTGTACACTGAGGCCGGGCAGGGGGCGTTCCTGTACACTGAGGCCGGGCAGGGGGCGTTCCTGTACACTGAGGCCGGGCAGGGGGCGTTCCTGGACACTGAGGCCGGGCAGGGGGCGTTCCTGGACACTGAGGCCGGGCAGGGGGCGTTCCTGTACACTGAGGCCGGGCAGGGGGCGTTCCTGTACACTGAGGCCGGGCAGGGGGCGTTCCTGTACACTGAGGCCGGGCAGGGGGCGTTCCTGTACACTGAGGCCGGGCAGGGGGCGTTCCTGTACACTGAGGCCGGGCAGGGGGCGTTCCTGTACACTGAGGCTGGGCGGTGACAGCTCTGACTGAGGTTTGGCAACCAAGAATACAGGAAATTGTCATGTTTGTTGGAGCTAAATGTAAACAAGAGCTGCAGGGAATAAAGTGTGAATTCAAGAGAAACAAAAGTTAGAAAACAGAAAATAACAATGTAGGGGTGATTTATATGACAATACAGCACAGATTAGCTTACAATTTTTTTTGGAGTGTATGTCGGATAACTCCTTTAAGGATAGCGGTGGGGGCCCCCAGGTCAGGAGTTGCAGGGCAACTTGTTTTCCTGTAGAGATGATCAGAAATATTTAGACTATCCTGGTCCAGCATCCAGTTGGGTACATTCAGGGCAGGCAATCTTCACGTCTGCCTCGACGGTCCTCTTCCTCACAGCCTTGTCGCCTCTGTCACTCACTAGGACAGTTTGAATCGTTTTGCTCATCTCTTGTCTCCTGGGGGCTTCGCACTAAAGTAAAGTCACACAAACTTATCTTGATGTTTTTAGAACCATGCCATGCACCTTATTTAGGTCCTATCATCAATGATCAAATGGGAGAAGATCAATAAATCGCTCTGGGCAGTTCTCAGACATTTCATATAAATTGTGCATAGACTTCAGGCTCTGGTTCTTTAATGGCATGATGGAGCAGAGGCAGCCAGTCGTGCCATATTAAGGACAGGCCATTCTTTTTGCCCAGCAATGCTGCTTTATGGTTGTGAGTCACGGATGTGAGCCTAAGCACTCAGAGATTATGAAGATTTGCAAACAGCTGCTCTGAGCTGACACTTGGCATCATGAAAGATGATAAAATTACCACTTTGGAATATTAAAAGAAAGCCAACAAAAAATGCCCTCAAAGTAACAAAGATGGCATCTGAGATGAGGGGTGACTTCAATAAGCCTGTGAACAGTAATCCCTTAGCTCCCTGCAAAAATACCTCGAATATCTCAATAAAAATGGGGCACACAGCTCAAATGACTGGAATGTGCAGGCATGTAGTAGAGATTTGAGAAATATACATTCCATTGGAAAAACGCAGAACAAGATAAACCTGGTGGACAAGCCACATCAGGTTTTCAGCAGCTCAAAATACATGGGAGAAGAGGAAGAACCAGAGCAAGAGGCTGAATCAAATATTACAAAAGTTTTTTTATTTTTGTATTCAAAGTGCACAGTGCAATACATGAGACATTGATGTAAAATGAAAAGAGGGGGTGAGGAACATGGGTACAAGACAGATCAACATTAGCTGGGTATGAACTGACAGGCAAAAAATGTTCAATATTAGTAAACCCCTAATCACCTGGGATAAATGGGAGGAGTCAGTATGCTGAGTAAGATCAAGTGAAACCGGGTAACCCCGAAGGGTTAAAACACCGAGGACCAGTCCTTTTGGTGGATCAGGATCATTTAGCAAGAAATGTGATTAGCAGTCAGGAAACATCCAAAAATACAGTAAGAATTAAATCACGTGAGACTAGTACAAAATCCCACAAGAGAAAGAGTGCTCCTGACTGGGTAATCAAAGGACTAAGCCAAAAAAAATACCACTTGAAGTAGGTGGTGTGTATGGTGTGTAAGATGTCAGCATAGCAGACCCCCAGGATAGATTAGGATAACAACCCAAATCACGGATAATAGATGGGAAATCCGTTAACCAGGACACACAAGAGTTTATAAAGAGGGGTAATACAAATATGATGTTAATGAGCCCCTGGTCACCTGAGAAAAAGGGAGTCTAAGATGCTGAATAGGGTCAGATAAAGCTAAGTAACCCAAGGGGTTAAAACACAAAGGACAGGTCCTTATGTTGGGTCAAGATCATTGGCAAGAAGTGTGACTAACAGTCAGGAAGCATCCTGGGATGCAAAGTAAATACAGTAGCATTAAATTACGTAAGACTAGTAAGAAAACCCTACAAAAACAGGAATGCTCCTGACTGAATAATCAAAGGACTGGGCCAAAGTGTACCTTTGATTTGTATGGTATATATGATATATAGAATATCAATAAAACAGACCCCCAGGGTAGGTAAAGTTATTAACCCAAATCAGAAATAGTGAATGGAAAGTCCATTTGACAAAATGCAGAGGGGATTGGGATGAAGGATAGAGCAAAAACAGGACAAATTATCCCAAAGGCAATGAAGTAGGGGTAAGGCAAAGTGCCCGTTTAGAGGAACATGTTACCTGAGTCCAGTGGCAGGGGGCCCGACGCACGTTTCGCGGCTGTTAGCGCATCGCTTGCCGCTTCATCATGGGGGAAGGTGAGAAGTAATGCACATATCCGGTAGGGTGACCCATAAATACCTCCGCGGAAGTGGAAACCGCGAATGGAATTCGCAGTTCCGGAGTCAGACGGCGCATGCGCGGGCCCGCCGAGACGTCCCCCGTTGCGCAGCCCCAGCCGTCAAGGAGTCAGGCGCATGCGCGGAGGTCAAGGCAAAATTTTGCCGAGACCGCCGCGCACGCGCGGACTCCATGGAGACGCCGGAGCGCGGCCAGGGGACAAAAGGCGGGCGCACGCATGCGCACAAGACTCCGGACACAGTGAATGAATGTATGGGGATGCAAAAATGATGTAACAAAATTAGCTGGCAGTGACCACAAAACATATGGACAAACATAGAGGCGTCCAATCATACAGAGTAAATTACACAGATAAAGAGACGACATAAAAAGAATGCATGTCATAGGGTAAATCATAATCCTGCACAACCTAAAAGGTGATTAATATACAGGAAACCGCCAGATGAAATTTAAGGTCAGGTCGCATCTCCAAAAAGGTCATGGTGTATATCAAACAGACCAATCCGCTCATATTAGTATGGTCACAGGGGATATGTTGCATCATATTTAAAAAATCTAGAAAAAAGAAGGAAATAAATCCATAAATAATTAAAAACAAAACATATAAGTTAAAAGCCACAAAGAACCCGGTAAGGAAAATGCAATGGATGAAACAGTGGTGCGTATTAATACGCCATCAAAAATACACAGTAATCACATAAATAAAGAGGCACTCCATTGCAAATAAATGGCAAATAGAGAGAAGAAAACGATATATTCAGAAAGGGAAGGGAGGGGGGGTAAGGCTGGCCTAAAGGAAGGAAGCAAAGCTAAGGGCCTCATTGAGGCCCTTAGGAGCGACTGTGTCCAAAGCCACAATCCATTTGGTTTCTCTTTGGGAAAGCATCTTTTTGATGTTACCACCCCGTATGCCACAATGGACCACGTCAATGCCACGTATTTTTAGCGCTTTGGGGTCACAGTTGTGATATTTCTTAAAATGGCGGGGTAAAGTTTTTAGTAAGGAGAAATCATCCACAGCCCTGGCCGCGCCAATGTCCCTCACATGCTCCCTCACCCGTATCCGAAATTCTCTAGAGGTAAGTCCCACATAGATGTATGGACAATTGCAAGTAGCATAATAAATGACATTTTCAGTACTACATGAAATCCGATGTTGAATCGTGAATGAACGTAGAGAATCGGAACTGGTGAAGGAGTTGCAGCGGAGGACATTGGCGCAGGCAAGGCAGTGCCCGCAAGGGAAACAACCCAAAACGGGACCACTGGAGCCAAATGGATTCGACTTTTTGGTGGTATAATGGCTATAGACAAGGAAATCGCTCAAATTTCTGGCTCTCCTAGCCGTGGCCAAAGGTGTGGGAGAGAGAGACCGAGATAGAACAGGGTCGGTTTTAAGAACCGACCAATGACGAGCCAAAACATCTCGCATCTTATACCACTCAGAATTATAGGTGGAAACAAAGCGAGGATTGGAGTCAACAGAAGTCTGCTTAGATTGCTGATGTAGAAGTGAAGTCCTCGCAGTGTGTTTCGCCCTTAGGTAGCCCTTTTTTATGCACCGACGGCTATATCCCATCTCCATGAATCGTGATTTTAGATCCTCAGCCTGTACCTCGAAAGAGGCGTCAGATGAGCAGATCCGCCTCATCCGTAAAAATTGGCCGGTCGGGATAGCTCTAACCGTAGATCCCATATGTCCAGAGGAGGCATGAAGAAGTGCATTAACCGATGTTTTCTTGCGAAAAACATCCGTTTGAACACGTTGGTTACCGTCAACTTCAAGGACAATATCCAGGAAATCTATACGGGTAGAGCTAAATTTGTAAGTAAGTCGGATGTTAAATGTGTTGGAATTCAGACACTGAATGAACGAGTCGAGCTGCTCCACCGTGCCCTGCCAGAACATCAGAATATCATCGATGTATCTAATCCAGCACTGCGCATGGGTAGCGGCCTGCACGCCCTCGTCACCGAAAACCTGCCTCTCCCAATAGCCAAGAAACAGGTTAGCGTACGAGGGCGCACAGGCCGTGCCCATCGCAGTGCCGCGCTTCTGAAGGTAGAAGGAATCTTTAAAATGGTGTTTTAACCCTTCGGGGTTACCCGGTTTCACTTGATCTTACTCAGCATACTGACTCCTCCCATTTATCCCAGGTGATTAGGGGTTTACTAATATTGAACATTTTTTGCCTGTCAGTTCATACCCGGCTAATGTTGATCTGTCTTGTACCCATGTTCCTCACCCCCTCTTTTCATTTTACATCAATGTCTCATGTATTGCACTGTGCACTTTGAATACAAAAATAAAAAAACTTTTGTAATATTTGATTCAGCCTCTTGCTCTGGTTCTTCCTCTTCTCCCATGTAGTAGAGATTTACAAGAATGTATCCTGGCAGCCATGGAGTGGCCTGTGTATGGAGGGGTGTAAGTGTGCCGCCCCCGCGACAGCCGACGGGCTGCTCGGACCCGGATCGGCAGTGGCTCAAGGGGTCTCTGGATCTGAGGCGGCGTTGCGCGGCACCCTTGGAAATAAAAGGGGGGATTTTGTTGATGGTTTTTGGATAATGTTCGTGACGCCACCCACGGTGTGTGGTAACGTGAGGGACCACCGCTGCTGGTTTGGGGAGCCCGGGGACGCTGGTGTGTGGCAGCTTTAGTTCTTAACCCCTCCGTGGACAGGGGAGTGGTGTCCCGTGGTCCGGTGATGGATGGCGTGAGGAACCCGTCGGGTGCAAAGGGATAACGTGTTCTCACACAGTCCAAAGTCACTGATGCTGACACCAGGTAAACCAAACTCTTGAGCACTCTGTGGTCCTTGAACGGGCACGCTGGGTCCGTGTCATCTTGGTGTTGCCTGTTGATCTGAAGCCTTGTCCCTTGGCACTGTATGTCCTACGTGTGGATCCCTTACAATTGAAGCATTTCGGGTCCCGCTCACCTGCGTGGCTAGCAGGGTGAGCTTGGTCTCAGGGTTCACGCTTGGGATTTTCTGGATGGTTGTGGGAAGTCCTATCCCCCTCGTTGTGGTAGCACCCCAATTCTGGAGCGGATGGGGAACGGTTCCTGAAGATTCCGTTCCCATCGGGTGAATTACTGGGCTGCGTGAAGCTACTTCCCAGCATAGGGTCCGCGTACCCCGTCGTGCCCTGGTTCCTGCCCGGTTGTAGCACAAGGCAGCCGGCCTGATCTCTGCAGCAGCACCATGCTCCCTGCCACTACCCCCCAAGACCGGGGTTCCAGCTCCTTCTGGCCAGGCCAACGTCTGGCACCTGGGACGGGTACAGGAGCCCAGCTCCACAGCGTGACCTGGACTGTCACCGCTGTCTCTCCTTCAACCTCCACTCTTCAACTCTACAACTGCACTGACACTTCTGCCCTCCTTCTACCAGCCCTCCATCTGGGTGGCCCTATTCCCCTCAGGCTGCCCAATGGGTGTTTGGAGAGTGTGGTGCAGAGTGTTCCTCAGGATTTGTGTAAACCTGTTGGTAGCAACACCAAAGTGACAGGACCCGTAACCAAGGATGAGCGGGTACCATGCAGAAGGGCAGATTGCACGGCACCCTTGTGACGACCTGATAGGCCAGGGTGTCACATTCCCCCTTGGTTAAACGTGGCTCGTCCGCGAGCCACAGAACACCAAGTATTTATTTATTTTTAAGTAGGAAAAAGGGTTAACAACATTTATATTTTTTTTAACTGGTTCATCCCACACAGGGGAGGTGCATTCTTAAACCGTTTCAAACATTTTTTTAAACTAGAGTTCGTCTACCACAGGGGACGCCACTGGTTTTGACGGCAGCGGGGACCCAACCTTCCACGTTGCGGTCCCTCCCTGCGAAGGTCCAGTCCCAAAGTCCCGGATCCCAATAACCCCCCACCCAAACAACCTGGTTCCCCTGGAAACCTAGATGGGTCCTTGGGCCGGGTTAAGGTCCCGGAGTGTGCCAGACGTCTCTGATGCAACAACGGGTGTAGTCTTTTTACAAGACACAAGTTTGTGTTGGTCACGCCAGTCTTGTGACCGTGGTCCATTTTTAATCAACTATAAAAGGTAGAAGTCCTTAAAAAACCATACCTAAAAGTCCTGTACCATAGTACAACTGTTGCAAATTTAGAGAAAATCAGGTTACTTTCCCATGCAATTAGTGTTTCATTGGTTCTCTCATTTTCTAACATTTTCTATATGGAAAATAACAAACTATGGAAAATAACAAACGGAAAACACAGATACCTAACATTTTTATGGTACCATATTTTTCTGCTAATATCAACATTCTTCTCTGTACCTCCGTGGAGGCTGCACAAAGTTAGCACGAGTGGACCTTCTTAACTCTGGACCGTCATCCTCGTCTGATGACACAACTGCCTCCCCTACAACCTCCTCACTTACTGTACTAGGTGTTGCAGGTAGGACCCTATGTATGCATGGCAAGGGGACAGGTGTTACCCTAGGTGTTGAGGTGGGTGCAGTGTCAGTAAGCCCTTCCTGTTCTGTTTCCTCCACGGGTTGTGGGAATGTTAACACAGGGACTATCACTGCTCCATTCTGCATAGGCCAGCCTTCTGGAAAGTCACCTAGAATGGTTCGAATGACGTTCTTCCTTCTTTCCGCCACGGGAGGTTAGGGTTGAGGCTCTTCTGTTAGCCTGAGTGGCTCTGGGCACGTCTTTAAATGGTCTCGGGGCACCGTGGCCGTGGTCTTTTCATGATCCTTGTGATCAGACAGGTCTTGTGATTATCAAAGTTGGACGGCTGTATCACATACGGCTCCTTCTCCCATTGGTCATCTAACTTGTACTGCTTCCGTTTTCTTTTTAGCACTACCTCACCGGGAGCAAAGGGAGCTGCCTTGGCTTGTTTATTGAAGTTTCTTTCCTGCCGTTCTCGGGAGCGATTCAAGTTCTCTTCGACACACCGCTGGACCTGCTTATACTGGGCCTGGCGACGGGTGTCCCAGTCTTCCCCAGGTGCATATGTCTCTGGTAGCTCGACCTCCATCTCCAAGTCGATTGGGAGCCTTCCGGGCCTAAGCCCTCATCAGGTACGCCGGGGTGAACTTCGTGGATCCGACTGGAATATGGTTGTACATATCTACCAGGTCCGGTAGCTTCTCAGGCCACAGATTCCGTTCCTCCAAGGGAAGAGTTTTCAGCAAATTGATCACCAAATGATTCATCTTCTCGCACATTCCATTTGTTTGAGCGTGGTACGGGGTAGTGTGAATCTTCTTGCACCCGTAGAGGTGACAAAACTCTTGGAAGATTTTGGCTTCGAAGGCGGGGCCTTGATCCATCAAGACTCATTCAGGATACCCATGCGGCCTGCACAAATGGGCCTGGAATGCCTTGGCTGCAGCGCTAGCCGTCAAGTTTTTGACAGGTACCACCACCAGGAACCGTGAGTAGTGGTCAACCATGGTGAGTGCATATGTGTACCCATTGCGGCTGGGAGTTAACTTAACATGGTCCAGAGCCCCAATCCCGAAGGGCTGCCGGGTGATGATTGGCTAGAGTGGCGCTCGCTGACTGGTACCATCCTGTCTCCTCAAGGCACAGGGGCCACAATTCCTGCACCAGGCCTCAAATGGAATCCAGATCCAATAGAAGCGACTCCTTAGCACATCTCCAGCTTTTTCCATCCAAAATGCCCAGTCCCATCGTGGTAGGCCTCCAGCACTACTGGGACATGCAAATTTGGGAACCACTATCTGACAGATCCTCTCGTGAGTTTTAAGATTGGTCAGATTCCGACACAGCTTGCCCTGGTGTAAGTAAGGTCAGCTTCGATCTTCCCACAGTTTTCTAGTTTCCTCTGGGGCATTCGGTCCCAGACGGGCATCAGCTCTGGACAGCAGTAGCTTGACTAGCTTGATTGCAGGATCCTGGTCCTGGACTTCTTGCCAGCCATGGTGGGGCAGGGGATCGCAAGTCACCTCCTGGTAGTGGATGCTTGCTCGGGGTCGCTCTTCTGCAGAAGGTTGGTGAAAAGCGGGTAGCTCGATCTCCTCCAAGTCGTCCTCATCCCCTTCTTCATCCAGCAGGTGGGGCATTCTGGACAGCGCGTCTACATTGGTGTTCTTGCGGCCAGCCCTATACTTGATAATGAAATCATAGTTAGCCAATCGGGCTACCCATCGCTGTTCCAGGGCTCCCAACTTTGCTGTATCCAGGTGGGTCAGCGGGTTGTTGTCTGTGTACATCGTGAACTTGGCAGCAGCAAGGTCGTGCTTGAACCTCTCTGTCACAGCCCATACGAGCGCCAGGCATTCCAGCTTGAAGGAGCTATAGTTCTCTGGGTTCCTCTCTGTTGGCCTCAACTTCCA
Source organism: Anomaloglossus baeobatrachus (assembly GCF_048569485.1). Lineage (NCBI taxonomy): Eukaryota > Metazoa > Chordata > Amphibia > Anura > Aromobatidae > Anomaloglossus > Anomaloglossus baeobatrachus. Next base: position 1,324,049 of record NC_134362.1, read on the forward strand.
GCTGGCGTAGGCAATCAACTTCTCCTTGCCTTGGTGCACTTGGGATAGGACGGCACCCAATCCCACATTACTGGCATCAGTGTACAGCACGAATGGGAGGCTGTAATCGGGGTAAGCCAGGATATCATCCCCTGTCAGGACAGACTTCATTTGTTCAAAAGACTTCTCTTGTTCCGGGCCCCATGGGAGTGGCAGTTTGGAGGGTCGCCCAAGTGGGGTCTGGCCCACCAGGAGACCTTGTAAGGGGGCCGCCATTTGGGTGTAGCCTTTAATGAACCTTCAATAATACCCCATCAGACCCAAGAATTGCCGAACTTCCTTGACAGTGGTAGGTCTCGGCCAGCTCTGGATGGCAGTGATCTTTTCAGGGTCTGGCGCCACACCTTTGGCACTCACCACGTGCCCCAGGTATTGGACCTTAGGTTTGAGGAGATGGCATTTGGACAGTTTGAGCTTCATCCCATCATCAAACACTTCGGCCAGGTGTTCCAGGTGGGCCTCATATGTCTTAGGGGTACTTTGCACGCTGCAACATTGATAGACGATTGTAGCGATGCCGAGTGCGATAGTCCCCGCCCCCCGTCGCAGATGCGATATCTTGTGATAGCTGCCGTAGCGAACATTATCACTATGGCAGCTTCACACACTCTTACCTGCCCTGCAACGTCGCTCTGACCGGCGACCCGCCTCCTTCCTAAGAGGGCGGGTCATGCGGCGTCACAGCGACGTCACACGGCAGGCGGCCAATAGAAGCGGAGGGGCGGAGATGAGTGGGACGTAAACATCCTGCTCACCTCCTTCCTTCCGCATTGCCGGTGGAGGCAGGTAAGGAGAAGTTCCTCGCTCCTGTGGCTTCATACACATCGATGGGTGCTGCCACAGGAACGAGGAACAACATCGTACCTGTCGCTGCAGCAAAATTATGAAAATGACCGACACTACACAGATCACCGATTTACGATACTTTTGCGATCGTTTATCCGTGCATCTAGGCTTTACACATTGCGACGTCGTTACTGGCGCCGGATGTGCGTCACTTTCGATTTGACCCCGACGACATCGCAGTAGCGATGTCGCAACGTGCAAAGTACCCCTTAGAGTAGATGATGACGTCATCCAAATACAGCAGGACCGTCTCAAAGTTACAGTGGCCCAAACAGCACTCCATTAGCCTCTGGAATGTCCCGGGTGCGTTGCACAGCCCGAATGGCATACTGTTGAACTCGCACAATCTCATCGGGGTCACAAATGCGGTCTTCTCTGTCTTCTTCAGTGACTGCCACCTGCCAGTACCCGCTGGTGAGATCAAGAGTGGAGAAAAAAGTAACAGAGTTCAAAGCGGTTAGCGATTCCTCAATTCGGGGCAGAGGGTAAGCGTCCTTATGGGTGATCTTGTTTATCTGCCGATAGTCCACACACATCCGCATGGTACCATCAATCTTCTTCACAAGGACCAGCGGGGCAGCCCAGGGGCTGCAGCTATCTTTGATCACTCCTGCTTCCTTCACTTTACTTCGGAGCATGTCTTTAGCACATTGATAGTGGGCAGGTGGTATGGGCCTGTACCTCTCCTTAATGGGGGGGTATGTGCCTGTGGGTATCTGATGCTGTACCCCTTTAATCCGCCCATAATCCAATAGGTGCTTGCTAAAAACCTGCTCGTACTCCCTGACAACCCTGTAGACCCCTTGTTTGTGATGTGCAGGTGTAGCCTCAATGCCCACATGTAGTTCCTGACACCATTTTTCCTCTGGGTCCCTGGAGTTGACCTGTGGGGCCTGATTGGGGTTCCCCTGTGAGTCGGCTGCATGATGCTATACTGGAGTATCTCAAGAAAAATAACCTTATGACAGAGTATCAACATGGGTTTATGAGGGATCGATCCTGTCAAACTAATTTGATCAGCTTCTATAAAGAGGTAAGTTCAAGCCTGGACCAGGGAAATGCAGTGGATGTTGTGTAAATGGACTTTTCAAAAGCTTTTGATACGGTGCCACACAAAAGGTTGGTACATAAAATGAGAATAATGGGGATAGGGGAAAATATGTGTAACTGGGTTAAAAACTGGCTCAGTGATAGGAAACAAAGGGTGGTTATTAATGGTACATACTCGGACTGGGTCTCAGTTCATAGTGGGGTACCACAGGGGTCAGTATTGGGCCCGTTTCTTTTCAACATATTTATAAATGGCCTTGTTGGGGGCATGCGGAGTAGAATTTCAATATTTGCAGATGATACTAAACTCTGCAGGGTAATCAATACAGAGGAGGATAAGTTTATATTACAGGGAGATTTATGTAAATTGGAGGATTGGGCTGAGAAGTGGCAATTGAAGTTTAATGTAGATAAATGTAAGGTCATGCACTTAGGTAGAGGAAATAACATTTATGATTATGTACTTAATTGTAGAACACTGGGTAAAACAGATACAGAAAAAGACTTGGGTGTATGGGGGGATGGTAAACTTCACTTTAGTGGCCAGTGTCAGGCAGCTGCTGCCAGGGCTAATAAAATAATGGCATGTATTAAAAGAGGTAGAAGTGTTCATGAAAAAAATATAGTTCTACCTCTGTACAAGTCACTAGTGCGACCGCACTTATATACTGTGTACAATTCTGGTCACCGATATATAAGAAGGACATAGCTGAACTGGAGAGGGTGCAGAGAAGACCACCAAGATTATTAGAGGAATGGGGGGGCTGCAATACCAAGACAGGAAAAACGAAGGCTTAGGGGGGATCTAATCACAATGTATAAATATATGAGGGGACAGTACAGAGACCTTTCCAAAGATCTTTTTACACCTAGGCCTGCGACTGGAACACGGGGGCATCCGCTACGTCTTGAGGAAAGAAGGTTTAATCATAATCACAGAGGAGGATTCTTTACTGTACGAGCAGTGAGACTATGGAACTCTCTGCCGCATGATGTTGTAATGAGTGATTCACTACTAACATTTAAGCAGAGTCTGGATGCCTTTCTTGAAAAATTTAATATTACAGTTATGTATATTAGATTTTATGACAGGGTATTGATCCAGGGAACTAGTCTCATTGCCGGATGTGGAGTCAGGAAGGAAATTTTTTCCCCATTGGAACTTGTTTGACACATTGGGGTTTTTTTGCCTTCCTCTGGATCAACATGTTAGGCTACAGGTTGAACTAGATGGACTTAGAGTCTCCCTTCAACCTTAAAAACTATGATACTATGATACTATGATACTATGAATGTCATTTGGGTTTACAGTAAACAGGGACTCCACGTGTTGGGAATCTTCTGGCCACAGGTAGGTCAGGTTATCTTCCATGGGAATCGGAACGCCACTTTCGATATTTGCGGCCAGGGGGTGACTGCCACTGCAGTTTAGGGAACGCCTGGGGCTGATGGTAGATGCAGTCAGTTGTTATGGCCTCCCGAGAGTGAGGCTTGCCCCAGGGCCCAGTGTAAGTGTGTAGTACCACAGGTTGCAGAAGAACTCACACACAAGCAGCAATGTCTTTCAGGGTTTTTACTCACTTTCAGATGGTAGCTGTGAGTCAATCCGGGCGATGCTATGATGAACCAGGTGGAACCAGGTATCCCTTCAGCTGATGTAGGGGTGACTACTGACTCGTCTTCCTTGCCTTTCTTGTTTGGGGTGACTCCTACTTGTAGTATTGCTGGAATCACCCAGGGAAGTTGCAACTGCCGTTCTCCCCTTTCTGGCCCGTTTGCGAGCAGCGTGGACCAAGGTAAGATGGCTCCTGGCTCAATCCTCCTTATGGGCCCCCTCGTTGCTGCTGTAGATGCGGACTCTGTGGTTGGTGAGGGGCACAAAGTGCCCTCACCAGCAGGTTTGACAGGCCAACTGAATGGGCCCCTGCTCTGGTGACCTGTTTTCCCGTGCGGGCTTGGACTACCGGCAGTCCCCTTACTCAGCCACCTCTTGCTACTGCCCTAGGTGGTTTTCAGGTGGCACCACTGGGTAGCCTTTCTCCCCCGCCATCAGCCACTGACTGGTGCAGTGTCTGGCAGGGCCCTGCTCCTCTGCTCTGCCCTCCAGACGCGGCTTCTCCATTCCTACTCCTTCGGCTGCCTCTGCACAACTCCCTGTCTCCAGTCCCACACCCACCACTAGCTGGAATGCGAGGGCCACGCCCCCTACCTGGAACTGCGAGAGTTTGTGGCTATAGCCAGTTCATAGCCTTATGGTCCGTAGTAGAAAATTGCACAAACCAGGTGCAAACATTTTGTAAACGAGTTCTCACATCAGTTCATGTGGGCACATAATCTTGAACTTTTTCTTTAACGTTGCAACTGGTCAAAAGTAACTTTCTTACTTTTCTTTATTCCAACTTTCTCCTCTCACTGGCGCTTGACACTGCTCTTGCGCTGTCATCTGATGCTTCATCTGGATCTGTAGCTGTATCTCCATCTGTAGCTTTGTCTTCTTCTTTGTCTTTTTCTTTATCTTGCTCTTTATCTTGTTCTTTATCTGTGTCTTGTTGTGGGGACTTGGTGGGAGCAGCTGGGCTGTAGCTGGAGCTCCTTGGGCATGGCACTATGTCCAGTGCATACCAGCCTTGTTCACCTTGGTGTCTAGTAAACTCCACCAGGTCTCCCATGTGTAGATCACGGTCAGGGTGTCCTCTGGGCAAATGGGACCGGACATCCCGTCGACTCACAAAAATGCCCTCCTTTATTCCTTTATGCCGGGCGCCACTATAAAGCCGTAGCCAGTCTTCAGGCTGAATTCCTCCACTACTCCACGGTAGAGAGGACCTCTAACCTGATTCCGGGCTTTTCTGAGCGACAGCTTTTCCTCCAGATCTCGGGCTGTCACTTCTCCTTTCTGTTTGTCTGGAGAATGCTGCACAGGGGGTGATCTCGCTCTTATACGGCGCCGCACTTTATTGGCTGGACTCCATGCTACTGGCACCTTGCTGTCTGTGGGCTCCCAAGTAACATACATGCTGGGCATCAAGATGGATAGTTCTTCCTCAGCATGGGGTGTTGGAACTTCTTCCCAGTGGGAGTAGGGTAACATCTCGACCTTCGGGCCTCCCTCAATTTTAAAGGGTGCTGCATCCTCCTCCCACTATTCAGGGGTAGGCTCTTCAGCCTCTAGGCCTCTCCCCCTCCCCCTTAGTGATGTTGGGCACTCCTCCGGTGACTCCGGCAGCAGCGCTGGGGATGGACGTTCATCGGAGGGCCACGGTGGTGGGCTCTTCCTAGCCACGGCAGCTGCTGGGACCATTCCATGTCCAGGTAACTGCCTGGGGACTATGTATCTGTCCACCAGGTCTTTGGGGTAGCGGGCACTCAGCTCTGAGCCTCAGGAACACTGGGTCTTCTCCCGGCGGGGACGCAGGACCCGATTCTTCAGTCGGTGGCTGGGGCGCGGTGGCTGCCTCTGCGGTGCAGGCTGGGGTAGACGGCGTTGTGGCCTGGTCTGGTCTGGCCGAGCGGGACACTTCTGCGGTCTGGTCTGGTCTGGCCGGGCGTGGCGTTGCAGCATGGGTCGCAGCGGGGATCACAGCAGGCATTGCAGCATGGACTTCAGCGGGCACCGCTGCAGGCATCGCCTCCGGTAACTGCACCGGCGGGGTTGGTGCACTCAAGCGGGCAGGGGCAACATGGGACTCACCCAAAGGCATCAGCATCGGAGTCTGGGTGGTCGCCGCCCGGTGTGGCACTTGTCGCGCGGTCCACCTGAAGTATAAAAGCATGGATTGCATGCTTTTATACTTCACCATCTCATTTGCAACTAGATTTGATGTTCTCTTGCCAATATCCTGATGAAGGGAGCTGTGTCTCCAGAAACACATAGACTTGTGCATGTTATTAAAGAAGCATTAATCTCTTCGTGGATCCAGTGAGTCCTTGGCGCGGAATTAAGACCCTTCTTCTATTACTCTCTGTTATCAGCCAACTTTGGGACTGCTGCCTGGACCTGGATCTTATATATGCCTGCATAGTGGTTGTGACTGGCACAACCATTCTAGGTGAGTGTGTTTTATTACATATCTTCCTCCCCTTTTGGGGTAAGACCCTATTGCGCTTTTCTTTCCACAGTTCTCATCTGCTCCGTCCTTTGTATGCAGTGGTCCGCTTCCTCATCCAAGGAACATCCTCAGGGCAATCTGCCAGTTGAATTCCTTTTGACGAGGGGGCTCTGGTCTTAAGTTCCATAGCTTTTAGGATCCGGGCAAAGTCTCGGGTCAGTTGCTGCACTTGGGTAGACAGATCACTGGTCTCAGGCCCAGTTGGTAGGGACGGTGCAGGCAGGGCCAGCGCAGGTGCCCTCACTTGCAGTGGGGATGCTTCTACTTGCCGCACTGGGAGGGGGGAGTCAGGTGCCTCTGGGGGTTGTAGGGCCTTAATCGCTCGTTCTATTAATGTAGCAAAGTCCAAAGCAGGGTGTTCCAAGGCCCACAGCCGCAACTGTTTGCGGTCCTCCACTGACTCCAGACCCTGCAGAAACTGCTCCACTAACATTCTGTTTCCCTCCGGCTCACCGATGTTGTTAGTCAGCCTTAGGGTCCACAGTGCTGCCTGTAGTTTCAAGGCATAGTCCCTGATGCTATCTTGGGGCCGCTGTTTACAACTGTAGAACCTCATCCGCAGCTCAGCCTCCGTACGGGTCTCAAATGCAGCTCCCAGCCTCTGGAAAATGGCGGTTATGGAGACCCGATCCGCCTCTGTCCAGGGCTCTACTTCCAGCTCTGCTGCGCCGGTTAGCTGCCCGAGTACTACCGAGGCCCGCTGCCGTCCATTCAAGGCATACATGTCAAGCACATTGCTGATCTTCCACTTGAATCCCTGTAGCGCGTCTGGCCGGCCATCATACTGGGGAAGCCAGGCCGCGCCCAGTACATAGGGCAGAGTTATGGGCAGGATTGGCGTTACAGCTTCTGGCGCCCGTGCCGCTGCGTCCGCGGCCGGGACGACACCCGCACCATCAGCATTACCCTGATCGGGTGGAGGCTGCACCACCACATTCCCGTCATCTGGAGCCGACATCTTCACGCGCCCCCTTGGTTTTCTCCCAGCACTCTGTTGCGCGCTGTGGCCCTCTGGGAACTTCCGGTTCCTGTTTCAGGCTGAAGACGAAGGGCCGGGCTTTGGCTTCGCGCCCTTTTCCAAGAAGATGGCATTTTTGGCGCGAAAATAGCGGAAAAATGGTGGGCGTCGCTGAAAAAAGGATTTTGGATCGCGACTATCACTTTTCAAGGCGCATGTCACCCAGGTTAGTGGGTCCTGCTCGCATCCTGTTCGTGACGCCAAGTTTTCCTATAAGGTGTGCCACCCCCGCAACAGCCGACGGGATGCTCGGATCCGGATCCGCAGTGGCTCGAAGGATCTCCGGATCCGAGGCAGCATCGCGCGGCACCCTCGGAAATAAAAGGGGGGATTTTGTTGGTGGTTTTGGGATAATGTTCGTGACGCAACCCACGGTGTGTGGTAACGTGAGGGACCACCGCTGCCGGTTTGGGGAGCCCGGGGACACTGGTGTGTGGCAGCGTTAGTTCTTAACTCCAACATGGGCAGGGGAGAGGTGTTCCGGGGGCCGGTGATGGATGGCGTGGGGAACCCGTCGGGTGCAAGGGGATAACGTGTACTCACACAGTCCAAAATCACTGATGCTGACACCAGGTAAACCAAACTCTTGAGCACTCTGTGGTCCTTGAACGGGCACGCTGGGTCCGTGTCCTCTTGGTGTTGCCTGTTGACCTGAAGCCTTGTCCCTTGGCACTGTGTGTCCCATGTGTGGATCCCTTACACTTGAAGCGTTTCGGGTCCTGCTCACCTGCGTGGCTAGCAGGGTGAGCTTGCTTTCAGGGTTCACGCTTGGGATTTTCTGGATGGTTGTGGGAAGTCCTATCCTCCTCGTTGAGCTAGTACCCCGATTCTGGAGCAGGTGGGGAACGGGTTCCTGAAGATTCCGTTCCTGTCGGGTGAATTACTGGGCTGCGTGAAGCTACTTTTCCCAGCATAGGGTCCATGTACCCCGTCGTGCCCTGGACCCTGCCTGGTTGTCGCACAAGGCAGCCGGCCTGCTCTCTGTAGCATCACCGTGCTCCCTGCCACTACCCCCTGCGACTGGGGTTCCAGCTCCTTCTGGCCAGGCCAACGTCTGGCACCTGGGACGGGTACAGGAGCCCAGCTCCACAGCGTGACCTGGACTGTCACCACTGTCTCTCCTTCAACTTCCACTCTCCAACTCTACAACTGCACTGACACTTCTGCCCTCCTTCTACCAGCCCTCCATCTGGGTGGCCCCATTCCCCTCAGGCTGCCCAATGGGTGTTTGGAGGGTGTGATGCAGAGTGTTCCTCAGGATTTGTGTAAACCTGTTGGTAGCAACACCAAGTGACAGGACCCGGAACCAAGGAGGATTGGGTACCATGCAGAAGGGCAGATTGCACATCACCCTTGTGACGACCTGATAGGCCAGGGTGTCACATAAGCCGTGTACCGAGGTGGACTCTTTAGGATACAGTGACGTCACAAACTGGAAATAAACGGCTCCAAAACTAGATCAACCAGTAAAAGTAATTTATTATAATTTGGATATGAACCTAATCAAAACAGGGGAAAACACTCAGGGAAAATCCACAGACATTCAGCAAAGAGGCTGAGACAACATTTGTCAACTACAATATGTATGTGGCGACCCTGCAGAGGATTGAACTGCTCGGATCCGGGGGGGTGATTACTCGTGGCACGAGGGTCTCCGGATCCGGGGGCTAGGGCCACACTCAAATGGAAAAGGGGATATTTCCAAGGGATAAGTATATCGTTTGTGACGCCACCCGTGGTGTACGGTAATTTGGAGTACCGCCGCTGCTGTTAGGAGTACCCGGGGTAATGGAGTGGGGCAGCAAGATGACGTTACCCTCCACAGGTAGGGGTAGGCCCTGGGACTCTGGATGGTGATGCGGGGACGCAGTGCAGGGGTCAGTTGGGTTCTCACTCAGCAATGAAGCAGATGCTGACAACATGGTAAACCAAGTCTCTGACTGCCGCTGTCTCCTAAGGGGAGCTCGTCCGGGTCCCGTCCCCTGCAGCACTGCCTGGTGGTCTGTAACCTGCCTCCTGGCACAAAATTTAGATTGTCCGTTGTGGCCCGGTTGCTTGGAGCTTTCCGGGCCACGCTCCCCACTGTGGCTAAGTGAAGGAGCCTGCTCTCAGGAGCTCACGCTTGGGATTTCAGTGGGCCGCCTGCTAGGAAAGCAATATCCTCCTCGTTGCACTAGGCCCTGTCCTCCGCAGGTTAATTGCCTGGTCGCCTGAAGCTTCTCCCCGACCTAGGGTCCGTGTACCCTGATGTGCCTTCGGTCTTGGACCGGTGATAGGACCAGGTTGCTGACCGTCCTCCTTGACGGGTTCCAGGCACCTAGACTAAATCCCCTGCGACCGGGAGTCCGACTCCTCTAGGTCCAGACCACCGTCTGCGACCTAGTCTGCTTCTCCCCTGGGAGCTAAAACTCCCAGTTTCCTCAGAGCTCCTCACAGCTCGAGAGTTACTACTCGACTCTGGGGAGCTGCTACTCCCAGCTCCTCACTCACTAGGAGCTACTTTTGTTCTCCCTGTCATCTCTGCTCTGCACTTCCTCCCTCGCTGACTTCCCCCCTCCCACCACTCTGCCTGACCCCTAGGTGAACTGCCCTATTCCTGCTTCAGCAGCCCACTGGTGTGCCTGACAGGTGTGGTGCGAGGTGTAACTAGGATTTGTGAATGCTGGTGGAGGCAGTGCTACAGGATGGAGACCCAGAACCATGGGGGGTTGAATCCTGCACTGAGAGAGAAAGCGTGCAGCACCCTGTGAAGACCTGAATAGTCCAGGGGCGTCACATGTACACTGTGTTTCCTACAGGCGTGACTGCATAGTCCAACCACCAACTACCTATATTAATCCTTGAACATGAAACAATTGGATGGGTGTGTAATACAAGCCGCCTGCGACAACAGCTTACAAATTTAAGATAAATTTACTCTAACCCCCAACTGACTATTCCTCTGCTCCAATATAAATACAGTGCACATTAATGGAGGAGCCTTCCCAAGATTCACCTTGAATGACCAAAGAACTTATGCAACGGCTGCTTAGCAAAGAGAATAAAAACTTAAAGGGGTTGTCCGACATAACAAAAATTTTTGAGTTTAAGCTAATCTGTGCTGTATTGTCATATAAAACACCCCTACATTGTTATTTTTTGTTTTCTAACTTTTGTTCCTCTTGAATTATGCCTTTATTCTCTGCAGCTCCATGTTTACATTCAGCACAAGCAAACTGACCACTTCCTGTGCTGAACCTCCCAGTCACAGCTGGCACCGGCCGGCCTCAGTGTCCAGCCTCGCCCCCTGCCCGGCCTCACTGTCCAGCCCCACCCCAGTGTCCAGCCCCACCCTCTGCCCGCCCCCTGCACACACATTCCCTGTCAGTATATTCTGCCCCAGCACTGACCTCTCATCACTACAGCATTGCAAATAACAGCCCCACATCGGGTTCTGCACTGCATACACACACATCAGGCTGTGCACCGCATACAGACACATCAGGCTGTGCACCGCATACACACACACCAGGCTGTGCACCGCATACACACACACACACCAGGCTGTGCACCGCATACACACACACACATCAGGCTGTGCACCGCATACACACACATCAGGCTGTGCACCGCATACACACACACTGTTACGGGGGGCTGTCTGATAATAAAACCTAAAGGAATGTCAGACAGTCAGGGTCCACCGTGCAAAGACTCTGCTGCAGACTATGCCAGAGGATAAGGGGTATATAAGTGTGCCACTGTAAAAAATAATAGCACAAGTGCAGAGTGCAATACCTCTGTTAAACTCACAGAGGAATATAATTTAGAAAATAAAGCAATTCCTCCCTTACTTGGAGGGTGTGTGGAATGGTCTCTGTTAAAGATCACAGAGACAAAAGCAGTGAGTGTGAAATGGCACCTACCTAGGTCCGTTCCTCTAGTGGTGCCAGGAGACGGACAGCAGCGTAAGCCGCACAAAGCTCCTACCTGCGTTCGCTCCACTAGTGTGCGAGGACACGAACCACTAGATATGGCACCTGCCTAGGTCTGCTCTTCTAGTGGTGCAAAAGAGACGGACAGCAGCGTAAGCCGCACAAAGCTCCTACCTGCGTTCGCTCCACTAGTGTGCGAGGACACGAACCACTAGATATGGCACCTGCCTAGGTCCGCTCTTCTAGTGGTGCAAAAGAGACGGACAGCAGCATAAGGCGCACAAAGCTCCTACCTCTGTTCGCTCCCCTAGTGTGCGAGGATATGAACAACTGCCAGATGCAGTATAAGGAACGTTACCCTAGCGGGAACGTCCACCTACGAGTAGAATCACAAGGCCCAGCCGGACCATGTGCCTCAGGCACCTGCCTATGTCCGCTCCACTAAGAGGTAAGGATACTGACTGCAGCCGAAGCTGTAAGGTATAAGAACGCTACCCTGCCGGTAGCAATCACCTAACATAGACAGAGAGATGCCTAGAGGGACGTGAACAGGGCGTCTACCCTCATGCATGAACCAAGGGGACTGAGCGCCGGGCGGCGTGCGTCAGGGTCTTATATAGACTCTGTGCCTCATCCAAGATGGAGGACACCAGAGCCAATCCGCTGCCAGAATGACAGCAATGACGTCACGCTGACCTATCACCGAGCAAAGCGTCACAAGCACATGACCAGCGACCAATCGGCATATAAGGTGTCAGAGACATGTGACCACGTGTCACAAGCACATGACCAGTGGCCAAACAGCTTAGAAGGTGTCAGAGACATGTGACCTCGTGTCAGCGATGATGTCACCCGCACATGTGCAATGGCTCCAAGATAGGACTAAGGGTGGCTTTGCACACTACGACATCGCAGGTGCGATGTCGGTGGGGTCAAATCGAAAGTGACGCACATCCGGCGTCACTTGCGATGTCGTAGTGTGTAAATCCTAGATGATACGATGAACGAGCACAAAAGCGTCGTTATCGTATCATCGCTGCAGCCTCCGACATTTCCATAATGCCGGTGCAGCGACAGGTGCGATGTTGTTCCTCGCTCCTGCGGCAGCACACATCGCTGTGTATGAAGCCGCAGGAGCGAGGAACTTCAACTTACCTGCCGCCGGCTGCAATGAGAAGGACGGAGGTGGGCGGGATGTTTACATCCTGCTCATCTCCGCCCCTCCGCTTCAATTGGCCGCCTGCCGTGTGACGTCACTGTGACGCCGCACGACCCGCCCCCTAAGGAAGGAGGCGGGTCGCCGGCCAGAGGGACGTCGCACGGCAGGTATGTGCGTGTAAAGCTGCCGTAGCGATAATAATCGCTACGGCAGCTTTCACTAGATATCGAACGTGCGACGGGGGCGGTACTATTGCTGCAGCATCGGTAACACATTGTTACCGATGTTGCAACGTGCAAAGCCCGCCTTAGTCTCCAGCGCTTGCACATGTGCAGTACCAAGAAATCCGGACATAATCTCCAGAGCCAAAGCAACCGTAACAGTACCTCCCCCTCAAGGGCCCCCCTCCCGGCGACGCAGGTAATCGGCAACTAAGTCGGGAGCATGGACAGCCTCCTCAGGCTCCCAAGAGCAATGTTCCGGGCCATAGCCCTCCCAATCTATCAAGAAGAACCTGCGCCCTCTAACCATCTTAGAACCAACTATGGCTCGTACCTCATAGCTAGAGCGAGAGGAATCAGAGGCAGGAGAGTGCACTTCACGAGCGTGAGGTAAAATAGCCGGCTTTAGCAGTGAAACATGGAATTTGTCATGGATCCTAAGATGGACGGGTAACTTCAATTGGTAGACTACAGGATTTACCTGTCGAAGAACCTCACAAGGACCCAGGAAGCGAGGAGCAAATTTGACAGAGCTCACTCTAAGTTTCACGTGTTTTGCAGAGAGCCACACAAAATCCCCTGGAGAAAAGACAGGAGCCGGGCGACGAAACCGATCGGACACCGTCTTCATACAGTCCTTAGCTGCTTGGATCGACTCTTGAGTCCGATCCCAAACGTCTCTGGCATTAGTTGCCCAGTCGGCCACAAGAGGAGAAGGTGCAGCAGCGGGAAACGGTACCGGTACCCTAGGGTGTTGCCCATTATTGAGTACGAATGGTGTCTGCCCAGTGGCTTCAGCCAGCGAATTGTTAAGGGCAAATTCTGCCCAGGGTAGGAGGGAGGACCAGTTATCGTGGTTCTCAGCAACAAAGTGTCGAAGGTATATAATCATGGATTGATTGGTACGCTCAACCAAACCATTGGTCTCCGGATGGTATGCCGAAGAGAGATTCAACTCAATTTGCAGAAGGCTACAAAGATCTCGCCAGAAACGGGAAGCAAATTGTGGGCCTCTATCACAAATGATACGATCTGGCATCCCGTGAAGCCTAAAGACATGCTTGAGGAATAGTTTGGCTAGTACCCTGGAAGACGGGATTCTCGATAACGGTACGAGATGAACCATCCGGGAGAAATGGTCCGTAATGACCCACACAAATCTATGTCCCTGTGAACACGGAAGATCACCCACAAAGTCCATGCCTACCATGGTCTATCTGGCACTGGTAAAGGATGCAAGAGCCCAGGCGGTCTCTGCCGTAATGGACGGTTGCGAGCACACGAGTAGCAGGAACCGACATATCTCTTGACGTGGCTGGCTAAGTGTGGCCACCAATACCACCTCTCCAGTAACTCTCGTGTCCGCCTAATACCAAAATGCCCACCCACCTTTGAGGTGTGGGCCCACGACAGTATATCAGTCTGTCGATCAGGCGGCACAAAGGTCTTGCCCGGTGGAATTTGGTCTAACGTCACAGGGGAGAGCGTATGAAAAACCCTGGAGGGAAGGATAAGACGAGGTTCGTCAATCTCTTCCTGGGTAGAAACCATAGAGCGAGACAGAGCGTCTGCCTTGTTATTCTTACTCCCAGACAGATAGTTGATGGAGAAGTGAAAGCGGGAGAAGAACAAGGACCAGCGGGCTTGGCGAGGATTCAGACGCTGAGCGGTTTGTAAGTACGTCAGATTCTTATGGTCTGTATAGACCTGGAAAGGATGTTTCGCTCCTTCCAGCAAGTGACGCCAATCCTCCAAGGCTAATCTCAGGGCGAGCAGTTCCCTATCCCCAATGGTATAGTTTCTCTCTGCCGTTGAAAAGGTTTTAGCAAAGAAGAAACACGGCCTTTTTCTACCTGCACCGTTCTTTTGATACAAGACCGCACCAGCACCCACTGAAGAGGCATCAACCTCCAAGAGGAAGGGCTTATTCTCATCGGGTCTTTGAAGAACGGGAGCAGTTGAAAAGTGTCTTTTTACTGCCTCAAAAGCCTGGGATGTCTCAGTAGACCAGACTTTTGGATTAGCACCTTTCTTAGTCAAGGCCACCAAAGGGGCCACCAAAGTAGAGAAATGGGGTATGAACTGCCTGTAATAATTTATGAATCCTAAGAAGCGTTGCACCGCCTTCAAGGAATGAGGTTCGGACCATTCCAGGACAGCAGAGAGCTTTGCAGGATCCATAGCCAGACCCTCTTGTGAGATAATGTAGCCCAAAAAAGGCAAGGATGACTGCTTGAATACACATTTTTCGAGTTTAGCAAACAAAGCGTGCTCCCTTAAACGGGAAAGGACACGAACGACATCCTGACGATGAGTCTCCAGATCAGGAGAAAAAATCAGGATGTCGTCCAGATACACCACGACGGAGGATAACAGTAAATCCCTGAACACATAATTTACGAAGTCCTGAAATACTGTGGGTGCATTACATAAACCAAAAGGCATGACGAGGTATTCATAGTGACCGTCTCAGGTGTTAAAAGCGGTCTTCCATTCGTCACCCTCTCGAATTCGTACCAAGTTATACGCACCCCGCAGATCCAACTTTGTAAAAACCTGAGCTCCCCTCAGTCTGTCAAAGAGCTCCGAAAGATGGTAGTGGACCCTCAACAACTGGAATAGCCCGATGCTTAGGGCGTGAGGAAGAGACCTCGAGTCTACGTTCCCTATGGCGTACGTCGATCCTCGTTGCTACTGTGATCAAGTCCTCCAGAGAAGCAGGGACCTCACGAGTAGCAAGGGCATCCTTGACATAGCCTGCCAAACCTCTCCAGAAGATAGGAATCAACACCTTCTCTGGCCAATCTAGTTCTGCCACCAGAGTTCTAAAAGCAATGGCATAAGAACTAGTGGATAACGAACCCTGAGATAGATCTAAGAGTCTCAGGGCCGCATCATGGGTAACCTGCGGACCCATGAATACCGCTTTAAGAGCATCAAGAAAGTCTTGATGTCTCAGAGTAACCACATCAGAGCGCTCCCATAAGGGAGTCGCCCATTCTAAGGCTTTGTCCTGAAGTAAGGAGATGATAAAGCCTACTCTGGACCTCTCCGTAGAGAAGCGAGAGGAGTTGACCTCTAGGTGTATCTGACACTGACTAATGAAACCACGACATGATCTGGCATCGCCAGAATATCTATTTGGCAGAGCAAGTCGAGGATCATGTGCAGATGTCACCATGGTCTGAGGTTTATCCTCTATACTCTTGAGCCGCGACTCAAGTACTTGTATGTAACGGTGTAACTGCTGATATTCTGCCATAACTGCCAGACCCTTGGCTCAGTCCTAATGTTACGGGCGGCTGTCTGATAACAAAACCCAAAGGAATATCAGACAGTCAGGGTCCACCGTACAAAGACTCTGCTGCAGACTATGGCAGAGGATAAGGGGTATATAAGTGTGCCACTGTAAAAAAAATAGCACAAGTGCAGAGTGCAATACTTCTGTTAGACTCCCAGAGGAATATAATTTAGAAAATAAAGCAATTCCTCCCTTACTTGGAGGGTGTGTGGAATGGTCTCTGTTAAAGATCACAGAGACAAAAGCAGTGAGTGTGAAATGGCACCTACCTAGGTCCGTTCCTCTAGTGGTGCCAGGAGACGGACAGCAGCGTAAGCTGCACAAAGCTCCTACCTGCGTTCGCTCCACTAGTGTGCGAGGACATGAACCACTAGATATGGCACCTGAATAAAACAGTAAAGGACAAAATATGGAGTCATTACTAATTATATTAGACTAAACCCAATGAACAATCATATTAACCAGGAGAAAAAGCTGGGAATCATAGTCCTCACATATAGTAATAAAGCGTCAAAAAAATCTTGCATTTAAAAAGTTTTTTTATTTTACCAAAAAATATATTATTAGCAAGATTTATAAATACATTGCATTAAATAGTGGTTATATCACAAACAGGTTAATACAGGAGGGGATCCTGACACAATGCACTATGGTCCGACACCAAACATGGCAAAATTACAATATCCTAGAATATTCATGAGGGAAGGCCTCACATATAGTACATTCATCAAAAACATATGTTGTATTATAAATGTATTGTGGGCATTCAGGGAGTCAATAAGGATTGATATACAGGCTGCCGTTTAAAGGAGGGGAACATCAAATGGTCACTATAGTGACATAGTCACAGAATAAACAAATTTTCCCCAACTAAATAGCAGTCATCAAAGATTAAACATAATTACCCATGTTCAGGTGGATGCCAGTGTGGAGAACGTGCCCCGACGCGCACGTTTCGTTAGCTTCCTCGGGGGGCCGTGGTGTAGTGTGTACATCTTCGGGCGGCTGGTTTAAATGCCAGCAGAGGTGCATGTGGCGGCGTTTGATTGGACGCGCGGGAGGTGTGTGCTTCGGGCAGAGGGACGTGTCATTGGGCTTTCCCGGAAGTGACGCGGGTGTTTACTGTGTCGTCACACCCAATGAACAATCATATTAACCAGGAGAAAAAGCTGGGAATCATAGTCCTCACATATAGTAATAAAGCGTCAAAAAAATCTTGCATTTAAAAAGTTTTTTTATTTTACCAAAAAATATATTATTAGCAAGATTTATAAATACATTGCATTAAATAGTGGTTATATCCCCTCCTGTATTAACCTGTTTGTGATATAACCACTATTTAATGCAATGTATTTATAAATCTTGCTAATAATATATTTTTTGGTAAAATAAAAAAACTTTTTAAATGCAAGATTTTTTTGACGCTTTATTACTATATGTGAGGACTATGATTCCCAGCTTTTTCTCCTGGTTAATAGATATGGCACCTGCCTAGATCCGCTCTTCTAGTGGTGCAAAAGAGACGGACAGCAGCGTAAGCCGCACAAAGCTCCTACCTGCGTTCGCTCCACTAGTGTGCGAGGACACGAACCACTAGATATGGCACCTGCCTAGGTCCGCTCTTCTAGTGGTGCAAAAGAGACGGACAGCAGCATAAGCCGCACAAAGCTCCCTCTGTTCGCTCCCCTAGTGTGCGAGGATATGAACAACTGCCAGACGCAGTATAAGGAACGTTACCCTAGCGGCAATGTCCACCTACGAGTAGAATCACAAGGCCCAGCCGGACCATGTGCCTCAGGCACCTGCCTATGTCCGCTCCACTAAGAGGTAAGGATACTGACTGCAGCCGAAGCTGTAAGGTATAAGAACGCTACCCTGCCGGTAGCAATCACCTAACATAGACAGAGAGATGCCTAGAGGGACGTGCACAGGGCGTCTACCCTCATGCATGAACCAAGAGGACTGAGCGCCGGGCGGCGTGCGTCAGGGTCTTATATAGACTCTGTGCCTCATCCAAGATGGAGGACACCAGAGCCAATCCGCTGCCAGAATGACAGCAATGACGTCACGCTGGCCTATCACCGAGCAAAGCGTCACAAGCACATGACCAGCGACCAATCGGCATATAAGGTGTCAGAGACATGTGACCACGTGTCACAAGCACATGACCAGTGGCTAATCAGCTTAGAAGGTGTCAGAGACATGTGACCTCGTGTCAGCGATGATGTCACCCGCACATGTGCAATGGCTCCAAGATAGGACTTAGTCTCTAGCGCTTGCACATGTGCAGTAGCAAGAAATCCGGACATAGTCTCCAGAGCCACAGCAACCGTAACACACACACACACCAGGCTGTGCACCGCATACACACACACACACACACCAGGCTGTGCACCGCATACACACACACACACACACACACACCAGGCTGTGCACCGCATACATACACACACACACATCAGGCTGTGCACCGCATACACACACATCAGGCTGTGCACCGCATACACACACATCAGGCTGTGCACCGCATACACACACATCAGGCTGTGCACCGCATACACACACACACACACACATCGGGCTGTGCACCGCATATACATATAGACACACACATGTCGCGGGCGGGAAGGAGGGTGTCAGCACTGCGCTCACCCCTCTGCTCGGGTCCGGCTTTCTGCTGCTCAGTGGTGGCTCAAGCGGTGGGCCGGATCCCGGGGGTTCTCGAGCGGCACTCCTCGCCCGTGAGTGAAAGGGGAATTTTGGGTGTAGGGATTGGTTATTGTCCGTGACGCCACCCACGGTTGTGGTGAGTTGTTGACACCACCGCTGCTCTGTGTGGGGATCCCGGGAGTGATGGTGTGAAGCAGCAAGTTGTTGTGTTGCCCCTCCGTGGGAGGGTGAGGGTGATGAGGTGGGAGATGCAGGGCCTGGTGGGCGCAGGGACGTGGGGGCAGCGCTGTGCCTTGCGGCACTGTGGTACTCACTCAGCCTGAGACGATGACACAGTTCTCGGTAAAACACACGGCTGGAAAGACGGTTCCCACGGACGGCTGCACTTGCTTCCCCAGTAGGTGACGGTGATGTCCCTTTTCCTGCACCTAATGTTGTTGATGGTTTCGATGGGTTCCCACCGGTAACCCGCTGCCCGGCTTCAAGCTGGACCGAAGGAGCTCTACTCTTTGCCCGCAGGCGCTGGCCCTTAGAAACTGGTGCCCTGGCGGTGGTGGTGTCTCTATTTTAATGGTTGGGCTGTTGCCTTCAATCGGGACTTGGTTGTTGGGAGACAGCCGTCCCCTTCACTGACGGATTCGGCAAATTGTGGCGACTCCTAGCCTTGCCGGGATCTGAGAGGCCCCTGCCCTGGTGCTGACTGTCCTTTGTACACTGCTCCAGACCGCCGGGTCACCACCCGTCCGCGGTCCTTCCAGGAACTCCCGAGCAGTCACCTCTGCGGATAATCACCGCCGTCTGCTGACCTTGCTGTCTCAGTCCGGGGCACACACCCGGACCAGCTTCAGGCTTTCCTACTGTCACTTTTACTCCTTTACTCCAGTTTTCTCCTTTGCTTCTCTACCACTTCACTTCCTTCTACTTTCACTTCCTTAACTGTTCTCCATGTTTACTCCTTCACTTCCTGAACTGAACTCCTTACTCAAGCTCTTCCCTGAGCTGACTCTCTGGTTCCTCCTGCCTCCAGAGCTGTGAACTCCTCGGTGGGCAGAGCCAACCGCCTGGCCCACCCCCTGGTGTGAACACCAGCTCCTGGAGGAAGGCAACAAGGATTTTTGGGTTAGCTGATGTGCCTAACTGGGGTGTAGGGTGTGGTGGTGTGATGACCTGTGACCCCTGGCTTGCCCAGGGCGTCACATTCCCCCTTAGCAAAATGCAGACCGTCCGCAGGCTGCCCGTCCAACACCAGTTTTATTTTCTGAAAATGCATAAAAGGTAAACGGTAACATATTTACATTTTTAATACTTCTTCCCATAACGGGAGGCACATTACTTAAACGTTGCAAACGGTTTACGGTTACGGTTTCCGCTCTCTCCCACCCAAGCAACCTGGCCCTGATGCTGCCCCTAAAACCCAGGCAGCACCCCTTGTCCCCAAGTCCAGCACAAGTTACCCGAGCGGGATCTGTCCTTTCCCTCCAGAGGGTAGCCACCGGTCCCTGTGGTGGCTGGGCCCCAGCCGGCTCTACTGCGGGCCCTCCCTCCAACCTGCCTCTCCGGAGGCGGCAATACGGAAACGGTAAACAACTTATTTACAAGCCACTAACGTTTGTGGTTGCCCTGCAAGTTCACGGGCTTGTCCATGAGTAGTTCCTCATGCAAACTTTTTAAACGGTCCCCTCGGGGACAACGGTGCCGGCAACGGCCAGTTTCCTCAATCACGGTAGGACAATCAGGTTACTGTTCGGTAATCTTTTTCATCATTTTCCAATAAACTTTCACACAAACTCAAACAAACTTCCTGACCCCCCTCTTTAAAGAACAGTCTCCCTGTACCTAAGTGGGGGTCTACCTAGGTTGGGACGGGTGGACCTTCGGGGTCCGGTGTCAGTGGGGCTATGCAGTGGGGCAGAGGGAACAATCGGTTCCTCTTCCTTTCTATCGTGTGGGGCAGGCGGAGGCATAGGGGAGCTGGGTTCAGGTTCATCCCTGGGCACTGGCATTAGTTCTGGCTCACGGTCGAGCGCTTCCACCACTTCTTCATCCACAGGTTGTGGGAACAGTATCACTGGAAGAATCACCGCGCCATTCTGTGTAGGCCAGTCTGCTGGGAAGTCACCCATCACAGTGTGGATCACCTCTTTTGCCTTCTCTGCTGGTGGAGGAACTGGTACGTCAGCCAGTGCCCTCAATGCTGGTGGGCACTTTTTTAGATGGTCCCGGGAAACTGTGGCCAAAGTGCCCCCTTGGTCACAACTGATCTGATAGGCCTTCCCATCTTCCCATCCCGTGGGTTGTACGACGTATGGGATTGGTTCCCATTGATCATCCAGCTTGTGGGTCTTCCTCTTCCGCTTTAACACCACATCTCCTGGCTGGAAAGGGCCCGAAGATGCTTTCTGGTTGAATCGCTGTTCCTGCTGTTCTCGACTTCGACTTAGACTCTTCTCCACATACTCCTGAATCTGCCAGTATTGTGCTCTCCGCCGAGTTTCCCATTCAGCTGTCGAAGGGAGTGCTTCTGGGGCCTCCAACCCTATTTCTAGGTCCACCGGCAGGCAGCCGGGACGAGCCCTCATCAGGTATGCTGGGGTGCACTTTGTCGAGCTGGACGGGATATTGTTGTACATATCGACCAAGTCGGGTAGCTTCTCCGGCCACAGGTTCCGCTCTTCCAGCGGTAGCGTCTTGAGGAGTCCCAGGACCAGTGGTTCATCTTCTCACACATGCCGTTGGTCTGGGCATGGTAAGGGGTGGTCCGGATCTTCTTACAGCCGTACAACTGGCAGAACTCGTGGAACACCTCCGCTTCAAAAGCCGGGCCTTGGTCAGTAAGTACTTTTTCTGGATATCCATGTGGGCGGCAGAAATAAGCTTGGAACGCTCGAGCAGCAGTTCGACCAGTTAGGTCCTTGACAGGGACAACCACCATGAATCTTGAATAGTGGTCTACGATGGTCAACGCGTAGGCGTACCCACTTCTGCTGGGGGTGAGCTTGACATGGTCTAGGGCGACCAGTTCCAGCGGTTGATGTGTGATGATTGGGTGTAGGGGCACCCTCTGGCTGGTCTCGTCCTTGCTTCTCAGCGTGCAAGGACCACACTCTCGGCACCAGGCCTCTACCGACTCCCGCATCCCACTCCAGTAGAACCGCTCTCTCAACAGCATCTCCAGCTTCTTCCACCCGAACTGTCCGGCACCATCATGGTATGCCCGCAAAACAGTAGCCACATCAGCTTGGGGAATAACCAACTGGCAGATTTTCTCATGGGTCTTCGGGTTGATCAGCTCACGGTACAGCTTCCCTTGATGTAGATAAAGCCGTTTCCATTCCTTCCACAAGCGCTGGGCTTCAGCTGGAGCGGCAGGGTCCATTCCAACAGCACCTTGTTCCACCAGGGTCTTGACGAGGCGGACAGCCGGCGCCTGGTTTTGAGCATCCTGCCACTCTTGACTGGGCCGTGGGTCCAGATCCACCCGTTGTTGGTGTATTTGTACCTTCTCAGTTGGTGGCTGGTGAAATGCAGGCAGCTCAATCTCCTCGAGGTCATCATCCTCGCCCCCTTCTTCTGACAAATGGGGCATTCGGGAGAGTGCATCAGCATTAATGTTGACACGACCAGCTCGGTACTTGATGGTGAAGTCGTAGTTGGCTAGCCGGGCCACCCACCGCTGCTCCAATGCGCCCAGCTTGGCTGTGTCCAGGTGGGTCAACGGATTGTTGTCCGTGAAATCGGTGAATTTTGCTGCAGCCAAGTAGTGGCGGAACCGCTCGGTGATAGCCCATACCAATGCCAGGAGCTCGAGCTTGAAGGAGCTGTAGTTCTCGGGGTTCCTTTCAGTTGGCCTAAGCTTCCGGCTAGCATAAGCTATCACTTTCTCCTTCCCATCCTGGACCTGGGACAGGACTGCTCCCAGTCCCACATTGCTGGCGTCGGTATAGAGGATGAATGGGCAGCCATAGTCAGGATACGCTAAGACCTCTTCCCCAGTCAAGGCCGCTTTCAGCTGGCAGAAGGATTCTTCATGCTTTTCTTCCCACACCAGTGGGGCCCCTAGGGGTCTACCACCTTTGGTCTGTCCCACGAGGAGATCTTGCATGGGAGCAGCCATCTTCGTGTACCCTTTGATAAAGCGCCGGTAGTATCCCACCAGACCCAGAAACTGCCTTACTTCCCTCACTGTGGTTGGCCTCGGCCAGCCCTGGATGGCAGTGATCTTCTCAGGGTCGGGGGCGACACCTTCTGCACTTACCACGTGCCCCAGGTATTGCACTCTGGGTTTCAGCAGGTGACACTTAGAAGGCTTCAATTTCATCCCGTATTTGGCAAGGGACGTGAACACCTCGGCCAGGTGCTCCAGATGGGCTTCATAAGTCTGGGAGTAAACAATCACGTCATCCAAGTACAATAGGACGGTCTCGAAGTTTAGGTGTCCCAGACAGCACTCCATCAGCCGTTGGAAGGTTCCTGGGGCATTGCACAGCCCGAACGGCATACTATTGAATTCACAGAGCCCCATCGGAGTGGTGAAGGCGGTTTTCTCCCGGTCTTCCGGGGCCACGGCCACCTCCCAGTACTCACTGGTGAGGTCAAGGGTAGAAAAGTAATTTGCAGTTCTCAGTGCGGCCAAAGACTCTTCAATACGAGGCAGTGGGTAGGCATCTTTATGGGTTATCTGATTAATCTTCCGGTAGTCCACACACATCCGAATGGTACCATCCTTCTTCTTGACCAGTACCAACGGAGCGGACCAGGGACTACAGCTGTCCCGAATAACCCCTGCCTCCTTCATATTCCTCAACATATCTTTGGCACACTGGTAATGTGCAGGGGGAATAGGCCTGTACCTCTCTTTGATAGGGGGTGTTCACCGGTGGGGATGTGGTGTTGGACCCCTTTGATCTGCCCAAAGTCTAGTGGATGTTTACTGAAAACCTGTTCATACTCCTGCACCACCCTGTACACCCCTGCTTTGTGATGTGTAGGGGTATCGTCAGTACCCACGTGTAGCTGTTGGTGCCACTCCTTTACCACCCCTTGAGGCGGGGAAGTGCTGGTGATAGGTGGGGAGACTGAGGGACTGGCTTCGTGGATGGTGTGAGGATCCAGGGTGAGCAGCTTGGCAATGGTGGCATACCGGGGAAGCCTGGCTTCTTCCTCCCCACAGTTCAACACCCTCACAGGCACTCTCCCCTTCTTTACATCCACCACCCCTCGGGCGGCCATTACAGTGGGCCAGTGCTCGGAGGGCATGGGCTCCATCATAGCAGGGTAGTCACGCCCCTGAGGCCCTACTGCTGCCCTACACCAAAGCATCATCTCACTCCTAGGGGGCACAGTCAATGGAGCAACATCCATCACTCTCACTCCACCAATCTCCCCTCCTGTTGAGCTTACATGCTGGCGGTACATCAGAGCTCGGATCTCACGCTGCACAGCTCTCTGCCGGCTCCCCGCCGCTGTGGCGGCTAGCTGTTGCAATAGGGTCAACACATCAGCCATGCAGTGCTCCATCACATTGGTTCCCAGCACTATCTTCGGGTTATGATGACTGGGTTCATTCATGATCACAATCATACCCTGGTGTTACAGTTCAGCTTGCCCCACTGTCATAGCCACTTGTTTATACCCCACCTGGGTCAATGGGAGTCCATTAGCAGCAATTAGCGTTATACTATTATCTGGGGGTGCCAGCTCGTCTATTCCCCAATACCGCTGGTACAACGTGTATGGTATGGTGGTTACATGTGATCCAGTGTCCAAGAGAGCCATCACTGGTATGCCGTCCACAGCCACGGGGATGATGGGGTGGGCCCCGATATATCGGTCCCGCCAGTCCGGGGGGCCACGATGTTCTACTCCTGAGGATTGGCCCGGGGCCCCAGGGGTTGCTCGTTTAACGGGCACTGTCGGAAGTAATGACCAGGCTTACGGCACTTGTAGCAGATTGGAGGTCTGCTCCGCGGGTTATTAGCACTTCTCCGCTGCATCCAGGGAACATCCTCGGGGCTGTCAGCAAGCTGTATCTGTGCTGGAGGCTGAGATCTGGTCAGAGGTTGTAGTGCAGCAAGGATCCTGGCGAGGTCTCCGTCCATGCGATGGACCTGGGCTGCCAGTTCTTCCACTGTGCTGCTTGGGGCTGCAGGTATTGGAGAGGTTGGTAGGGCAGGGGCCGCCACAACGGGGGCCGTCTCGACGGGCCACGGGGCTGGTTCCAGGACTTCTGCAGCTGGGGGCTGTAGTGCTTTAATGGCCCGTTCCTTTAACACAGCAAAGTCCACATCAGGGTGTTCCAGGGCCCACAGCCGGAGTTGCTTGCGATCCGCAGGGGATCTCATCCCCTGCACAAATTGCTCTACTAACATCTTGTTGCTATCCGCCTCATTGATAGGATTCACCCGCTTTAGCATGCGGAGGGCGGTCTGCAGACGTAAAGCATAGTCGCGAATGCTATCCACAGCCCGTTGCCGGCACTGGTAAAACTGCATCCTCAGCTCAGCTTCAGTCCGGGTCTCAAAGGCAGTCTGTAGCTTCTCAAAGATGGTGGCTACAGAGAGCCGGTCCCCCTCGGCCCAGGTCTCCGCCTCCTGCTCAGCCGCGCCGGTTAACTGGCCCAGCACTACTGCCGCACGTTGCTTATCGGTCAGGGGGTACAGTTCTAGCAACGGGTTAAGCTTTTTCCGGAAGACCTGCAAAGCGTCAGGTTTCCCGTCATACTGCGGTAGCCAGGTAGCTCCGGGCGCATAGGGCAAGGAGAACGGCATCACCTGAGCGAGCACGGGGGCCGCGGCACCTCCCGCGAGCGCAACCGGGGCCTGGGCAGGCCCATTCCCATCCGCGGGTGCCACTGCGGCTGCGACCGCCGCTCCTCCAGCGGCTCCGTCGGGCGCAGACATCTTGTTTCCATCCCCCTTAGCTCTTTACGGCCCCTCCTCTCTCGGGGCGGGGTTTTGGCCTTCGCGCCTCTGCTACTCGAGAAGACGCTCGAGCGAGAACTTTTCGCGCCAAAGATGGCGGCTTCTGAAATGTTTCTGCCGGACACCTCCGGCGGTAACAAGGCGCACCTCTACCAGATGGCAGAGCGGTAAGATCCTGTTCGTGACGCCAAGTTGTCGCGGGCGGGGAGGAGGGTGTCAGCACTGCGCTCACCCCTCTGCTCGGGTCCGGCTGCTGCTGCTCAGTGGTGGCTCGAGCGGTGGGCCGGATCCCGGGGGTTCTCGAGCGGCACTCCTCGCCCGTGAGTGAAAGGGGAATTTTGGGTGTAGGGATTGGTTATTGTCCGTGACGCCACCCACGGTTGTGGTGAGTTGTTGACACCACCGCTGCTCTGTGTGGGGATCCCGGGAGTGATGGTGTGAAGCAGCAAGTTGTTGTGTTGCCCCTCCGTGGGTAGGGGTTGGTGATCCCGGGGCCCAGTGATGAGGTGGGAGATGCAGGGCCTGGTGGGCGCAGGGACGTGGGGGCAGCGCTGTGCCTTGCGGCACTGTGGTACTCACTCAGCCTGAGACGATGACACAGTTCTCGGTAAAACACACGGCTGGAAAGACGGTTCCCACGGACGGCTGCACTTGCTTCCCCAGTAGGTGACGGTGATGTCCCTTTTCTTGCACCTAATGTTGCTGATGGTTTTGATGGGTTCCCACCGGTAACCCGCTCCCCGGCTTCAAGCTGGACCGAAGGAGCTCTACTCTTTGCCCGCAGGCGCTGGCCCTTAGAAACTGGTGCCCTGGCGGTGGCGGTGTCTCTATTTTAATGGTTGGGCTGTTGCCTTCAATCGGGACTTGGTTGTTGGGAGACAGCCGTCCCCTTCACTGACGGATTCGGCAAATTGTGGCGACTCCTAGCCTTGCCGGGGTCCGAGAGGCCCCTGCCCTGGTGCTGACTGTCCTTTGTACACTGCTCCAGACCGCCGGGTCACCAAACGTCCGCGGTCCTTCCAGGAACTCCCGAGCAGTCACCCCTGCGGACAATCATCGCCGTCTGCTGACCTTGCTGTCTCAGTCCGGGGCACACACCCGGACCAGCTTCAGGCTTTCCTACTGTCACTTTTACTCCTTTACTCCAGTTTTCTCCTTTGCTTCTCTACCACTTCACTTCCTTCTACTTTCACTTCCTTAACTGTTCTCCATGTTTACTCCTTCACTTCCTGAACTGAACTCCTTACTCAAGCTCTTCCCTGAGCTGACTCTCTGGTTCCTCCTGCCTCCAGAGCTGTGAACTCCTCGGTGGGCGGAGCCAACCACCTGGCCCACCCCCTGGTGTGAACACCAGCTCCTGGAGGAAGGCAACAAGGATTTTTGGGTTAGCTGATGTGCCTAACTGGGGTGTAGGGTGTGGTGGTGTGATGACCTGTGACCCCTGGCTTGCCCAGGGCGTCACACACACACATTGGGCTGTGCACCGACCCCCCCATAGGGAGTACATACTCACCTGTCCTCGGTCCCCGCCGCTCCTGCACGTTCGCACGCTGTCTGTGTTCTGGCCATATCAGCACAGTAGTGACGTCACCGCTGTGCTGAAGAGCGCACAGACAGCGGGACAGTGATGAGAAGCAGCGCTGCGCTCCTTCTCATCAGCGTTTTCAAATATATCGGCATTTGTGATCTGTGATGCCGGTATATTTGAATGTGCGATCCTGAGCAGGGGGCCCGGTGCTGGCGCTGACACCACGGCAGCCGCCGCCAGGCCCCGCCCCCAGGTCACGGGTCCCACAGAAGGGCAGGGGGAGGTTGTGGGCAGAGTACGGGGTGCGGGGGAATGTGTAGGAAGGTGCAGGGAAGGGGGGCGGGGACTCACGCACTGTACCCACCCAGCAGGGAGGCGACATGCTGTTTCCAGATTTGCATGTCAACATGGCCCTGCCCATGTTGACATGAAATGACCGGAAGCAGCAAAATCGCGGCAGGAGCGGTCACATGACCACTCTGAGTCGGGGGAGAGGGGCTGACAGCAGGGCAGGTAAGTGGTCACTATCTACTTACCTGCCCCAATGTAGCCCAATAGGGTAATAATGAAAAAAACTCAAAATAAGCCGGATAACCCCTTTAAACAAATAATACGTACTTATATTGTTCAACACAAGCTTCCTCCTGGATGAGCTGAATTATGGCCTAAAGTCCGTGATAGGCCTTAGCAAGACCCTGCAATGGCGCACTGGGCCTTAGTTATCTGGGTCTGCTCTGGACAATATGTCTGAAGTACATAGATGAGAGGCCTCTGTGCCGCCCCCGTGTCAGCAGCCGCCGCTGCTCGGGTCCGGGCCTTCAAGGGTGGTGGCTCGAGGGTATCCGGACCCGGGGGTCCTGCGGACACTCCGAATGAAAAGGGTGGGGGATGGTGGACATAGGACGTATATGTACGGGCTGAGACGTATTAAGTTCGTGACGCCACCCGCGGTGTGTGGTGAGGTTGGACACCACCGCTGCAGTTATGGGGCACCCGGGGGAGATGTTATGCAGCAAGTTGTTAACCCCTCCGTGGGCAGGGATGGTGGC
Source organism: Anomaloglossus baeobatrachus (assembly GCF_048569485.1). Taxonomy (NCBI): domain Eukaryota; kingdom Metazoa; phylum Chordata; class Amphibia; order Anura; family Aromobatidae; genus Anomaloglossus; species Anomaloglossus baeobatrachus. Next base: position 1,351,873 of record NC_134362.1, read on the forward strand.
CCCGGGACCCGTTGGTGTTTGGTGCAGGGAGATGGGTGACCGCAGGGTGCTGGTGTACTCACTATTAAGGAAACACACGAGTCTCTGGTAAACCAAGGTGATGGTGGTCGGTGCCCGCAGCCGGCTGCGTTCTGGTTCCCCCACCCGGCTGGTGGTCTCTGTCTTTCTCCATGCACCTTTTTAGAACGGTGGACTGCCTGTGCTTGCAACTTCAGGAGTCCGCTCCTTGCTGGATGTGGCCTAAGGAGCCTTAGCCCACAGACGCTGGCCCATGGGATCTCTGAGCCTTGGCGGTGACCTTTTATCCCCCTCGGTGGGCTGTTGTCTTCTAATAGGGACTTTGGGTGGGACAGGACCTCTAGTCATGGCCTCAATCGGTTAATTAACCGGTTCCAGTCGCTTCTGGTCCTGGCCTCAGGGTCCGAGTACCCCCCTGTGTGCTCCGATTTCCGAGTCGGTTCCCTGGGTCGGTACCAGCGGGCTACAACCCTGTCCCGGTCCACCTCGGTTCCACCGAGCCGTCTTCCCAGCTCCTGCAGCCGTCTGCCTCCTAGCCAGTGGCACCAGGGCTCCTACCCTGGCGCCGTTCAATTTGGGGGTATTTGCCTCTGCTGGAGCTGGGCACAGCTCCAGCCCACACTTCTCTCCCACTTGAACTCTAACACTTGTCTGTTTACTTTTCCGCCCCAGGCTGTCTAGACTCCTCGGTGGGCGTCTTCCAACCGCCTGCTTCCGCCCCCTGGTGTGTCCATGTAGCCCTGAGGGGGGCTGACTAGGGTTTGAAGGTTGGCTGCTGTTACCTGTGAGGGAAGGTGTTGTGCAGGGGCCTATTTGTGACTACCTGGCCCGGCCAGGGCGTCACACCTATTCAACAGATGAGCAATGCTGCTAGTCATAGTGGCTTGTGTCCTCGGCAGCGTCCTTTCAGCAATCTTCTCCCATCTGGTAAGGATTCAGATACAGTCACGGTCAGCTGTACTCTGTCACGGCTCTGGTCGCAAGTATTATTTCTTCCCTCTTCTGCACGTCCTCTGTCTTTGTGTTCATTCACTGCCAACTGTCAACTGCTCCCAACATGGCCGCTGCTGTACTTCCTGTGATGTACATTTTATATCAGCTTGTAGCTCCACCCGCATATAAAGTATTATCACATCATTACAGACAGCAGCAGGTGGTAAAGTTACATACTATAAATACAATGTTCACATTTATGTGACGCAAATATATACGTCTAAACCATGCTGGAGAGGTGCTACAGGGGGTTGCCATACACCTCTTTAACCAGGTACATATTTCTGGCCATGAGCAATGAGGGCTGTTTCACCCTCTCACATGCCACCCCACTAGAAGTTGACGTCCTCGGACGTATCTATGATGATCTGGATAGAATATCATTAGCAGAGTTTATGATCCGCACTCTGCAACAGGGAAATTGGTATGTAAAGGACTATTGTTCTGAATTCCAGCACTGCTCCACAGATTACAGTGGATTGACTCTGAGATGAAAAGCCAGTTTTTCCAGGGTTTGTCTGAGAAGGTAAAGAAGGTGTTGGTTATGTATAAGACCAGAGTCGGACTGGGGTGCCAGGGGCCCACCAGTGAAATTGACTCTGGGGGCCCACACTATGGCTACTACCATAAACATTTTTATATCTTGATCATTTTCGGCTTCTCTCAGTATAACATGCACCTTTTAGCAAACTCTACAGTGCGCAGAAGACACCTGTCCTGTGCCTGCAGAGATCACAGGATTTCTTGTAGCATTTTATTTATTGTAGTTACTAATGGAATCTATTATTTACAGTCAGTCGCAGTTTTTCTTACACACGGACGTTCCTTGTCCTAGGAAAACCACCGAGTCCATCAGCCAAATAATATTCAAAGAGAAGCAGAATGTTATCCAGCATCTTCATATGGAAAAGATTACTAAAATTAATCCACCTCTGCCTCCATCTATCCCCCATACAGTATAGGGAACTCCCCTATAAGGGTCAGTATGTGGAGGTGTGCAGCATTACCCTCCATACACTCTTCCATGTGGAGACTGGTGAATTCTCTTCTCTTTCCACCCTCACACATTACATCATTATCCGGCAATGATCGGCCACCAGTGTCTGTACTGGATGTTGTGGAGACACGGGGCTCAGTGGGTGCTCTCGTCCACTAAAACCCGCCGCCTTTAGAAAGACAGCGTGGCTCAGGGCTCATCCCAACTGAACGCCGGCCTCCCTAACCGTGGGCATAACACTACTCAGACAACACAGGATGAGGGAACCACAATAATTAGACTTTATTGGATCCCCAAACAATTAACGGCACATAACACATAACTAGCAAAACACACAAATGTAACAGGCAACAGAGTCTCACCCTTCCGCTGGCTCACTAGGGATTTAGAATGTCCATGCCTCACAGGTTCCAAGCTGTCTGAGGTCTGCAAAGTCTGTAACAGGTGACTGAACTGTCCCAACCTGAGTGTCCTCCTTAGGTAGACCTGGTTTGATGTTAAAATCCTGGCAGCCGGAGTCGAAATCCCTAGGCTGTGGATATGGTCTCCAACCGGGTACGGAGTCCCTAGATTGAAGCGATAAGATATCCTGATCCTCTAGTCAGCTCCAAAGAGCTTAGACTGGATCCATCAGCATCCATCAACAACCCCTGGTGGCTTAAAGAAGTCCTTTTTATAGCCACAACCTTCCACTTGGATACACTGCGTCCTCATCGATTGGTTGGACAAGATTGCTTCTCCCATTGGAGGAATTTCAAGCTGCATGGACAATGTTCATTTAAATGATGTGCATAGAAAGACTGAGGGTGTACATGTAAACTGGGAGTCACCGACTAGACAATGGCTACTAAGGTAATTACATTATCAATACACAACTACAATACAATGGTTACTGGAAATGTCTGGAGAACAATACGTCTAGCTTTCAGTGGCCAACACAATTACATTGAGTCAACAAGAGTCTTGTAAAAACAATGAGGGACTTCTCCCCCATCTATAGACAATCTATCATGCTGTCTGGCTGGATTTTAAGAAACTTTAACCCATGAGAGTCCATGTCGTCACATTCCTCCCCCTTCTTAATATTAGCCAGACATGATAGGCTTCCGATCATCCTTCTCCTCTTGACGGCATTGTCCTTTTTAATGGTGAGGTCAGCAACAGAGGCTCGCATCTATACACCTCCCCCTGATTACCTCCCCCAAGTTGAGCAGCCATATTGTGGACAAGCACTAAGGTGGGGTCCATGAGTTGGGCCTGCACAAATCTCCCACTATCAATCCTCCCCCAGTCAATAGCAACAAAGTGGTTAGGCTTACTCACGGTTCTTGGCTCAGAAGTGGATGATGGAGACCGGGAATGCAAACCATCCCTGGAAAAGATGTTAGAAAGATCCACATCAGGGTCCTGCTTGGCTTGGAGGTGGGTGATGGCTTCTTCAAACTGACTGGCTAGTCCTTGTCCTAGGTCATTCTCCAAAATGACTGGTGTGAGCAGGTAATTCACAAGCCCCACTTTCACTTCCCTTTGAGTGGTATCCGAAACAACAGGCTTGGTGGGGCCATCTATGAACCCCACTTCAACTTCCTCCTGGCTAGTCCCCGAAACAACAGGTGTGTGGACGGTGTCCATAAGCTCCACATCAGCCTTGCTCTGGTCAGTCTCCACAATGTCAGGAATGGGGAGGCTGTTCACAATCCCCACCTCGACCTCTCCCTGGTCGGTCCTTAGGTCCACCTGCACACATGCCAGAGGGACGTCTGAGCGCTGGCCCTCAGCCAGGGAGACGGACAATTGGGAATCCAGTAAAGGGTCTTCCGGAGAAACAACAACTGGGCTTACCAGAGTGATGGAAGATCCAATGTCTCGAAGTCCCTGAGCCTGTATATCACCGACCTTGACCGTCTGAATGTGGGGATGGAGGTTGGCTGGTGTACGGTGTCCGGCCTGCCGTAGGGTGTGGACTGGATAAACCACTTCCTCAGCTATTGGTGTTTCTTGGGAGCAGCATTCCCCAGGTTTCGTTGGTTCATCTAGGCACATGTTGACTGGTTGGAGTGGCAGACGGGCTCCAAGCATGCGGCCCCGGTTTTGGAGACAATCCTTATCTATATGTCCATTGCGCCCACATGTATAACAGCGCCATAGATTGGGAGAGTCACAGGCCCTGTCTGTAGTCCTTTATTTTGGCGCAGCTTCTGCTGGGTAGCGGGACCATCCTTCTCGACCGGCTGGTGTTAGCAGTACTGCAGCTGGAATCCCATAAACATATTCCAGAACATAAGCCCTCTCTTCTCTTGAGGATCTAGGCCCCAATGCATCCAACAATTCTGTGGCTTGGGCCATCTTGGACAAAGTTGATTCCCGATTGTCACTAGATCCATGATGTGGCACATAGTCTACATCCTCTGGGTCAATGTCGGCGGGATCCTCATCGTCCTCTGCATCATTCTGGGCATCCCAACGGACTAATTTCCGGATCAAGTCCGACCGAGTCTCAGCGCTCCAGCAGACAATCTCTCGCCTCCGGCACAGATCCTGCAGCATCCATTTACTGCAGCGGTCGTAACTCCTCTCTTGTCCTTGTCCCATAGCTGAGCTGGTGGGGTTGGACATGGCAGCGTCCGAAACCTGAATGCCTCCCCTATGGCCTGCTGGGTATGCTTATGTGCCTCCCTGGTTGTTGAGCCCTGGACGGTGTCCGAACACACCAGTCCACTGCAGCTCCCCTGGGTAAACCAGGCTGAGTAGTATCCCACTGCTGCCACCAATTGTGGAGACACGGGGCTCAGTGGGCGCTCTCGTCCACTAAAACCCGCCGCCTTTAGAAAGACAGCGTTGCTCAGGGCTCATCCCAACTGAACGCCGGCCTCCTTAACCGTGGGCGTAACACTACTCGGACAACACAGGGTGAGGGAACCACAATAATTAGACTTTATTGGATCCCCAAACAATTAACAGCACATAACACATAACCAGCAAAACACACAAATGTAACAGGCAACAGAGTCTCACCCTTCCGCTGGCTCACCAGGGATTACAATGTCCATGCCTCACAGGTTCCAAGCTGTCTGAGGTCTGCAAAGTCTGTAACAGGTGACTGAATTGTCCCAACCTGCGTGTCCTCCTTAGGTAGTCCTGGTTTGATGATAAAATCCTGGCAGCCGGAGTCGAAATCCCTAGGCTGTGGATATGGTCTCCATCCGGGTCCGGAGTCCCTAGATTGAAGCCATAAGATATTCTGATCCTCTAGTCAGCTCCAAAGAGCTTAGTCTGGATCCATCAGCATCCATCAACAACCCCTGGTGGCTTAAAGAAGTCCTTTTTATAGCCACAACCTTCCACTTGGATACACTGCGTCCTCATCGATTGGTTGGACAAGATTGCTTCTCCCATTGGAGGAATTTCAAGCTGCATGGACAATGTTCATTTAAATGATATGGGTAGAAAGACTGAGGGTGTACATGTAAACTGGGAGTCACCGACTAGACAATGGCTACTAAGGTAATTACATTATCAATACACAACTACAATACAATGGTTACTGGAAATGTCTGGAGAACAATACGTCTAGCTTTCAGTGGCCAACACAATTACATTGAGTCAACAAGAGTCTTGTAAAAACAATGAGGGACTTCTCCCCCGTCTATAGACAATCTATCATGCTGTCTGGCTGGATTTTAAGAAACTTTAACCCATGTCGTCACATTCCTCCCCCTTCTTAATATTAGCCAGACATGATAGGCTTCCGATCATCCTTCTACTCTTGTCGGGAAAGCTTATCCGCATTTCCATGGTTCTTGCCTTGTTTATGGGAGATGGAAAAATTGTAAGATTGTAATGCCAGACTCCACCTGAGCAAGCGTCCGTTGTCCCCGGCAGTGCGATTTAGCCAACTCAATGGATTGTGGTCAGTGAGGACTGTGAACTCATTGCCATAGAGGTAGGGCTGCAATTTTTTTAGGGCCCAGACTATGGCCAGGCATTCTTTTTCTATGGTGGCATAAGCCCTCTCTCGGTCCAACAGCTTCCGGGAGAGGTACGCTATCGGATATTCCTCACCGTTGTCCCCCACTTGGCTAAGTACAGCTCCTAGTCCTGTGTCCGATGCGTCTGTTTGGACAATGAATCTGTGACGGAAGTCAGGAGCAGTCAAGACTGGGCTTTGGGCTAGCCGGTCTTTCAATTGGAGGAACGCAGTTTCACATTCTGGGGTCCAGATAAGGTTACGGGCATATCTTTTGGTTGTGAGGTCAGTGAGCGGTTTTGCTATGGTACTGTAATTGGGGATAAACTTTCGATAGTAGTTTGCGGTTCCTAGAAATGCACGGACCTGTTTTTGATTGACCGGGCGTGGCCACTGGATAATGGCTTCTACTTTTGCAGGTTCGGGACGAATGCACCCACTTCCCACCCGATGTCCCAGGTATAGCACTTCGGCCATCCCCATTTGGCATTTGTCAGGTCGGATGGTGAGCTGGGCTTTGGCTACCCTCTGCAGCACCTGGGACACATGCTGAAGATGCTCTTCCCAAGTGTCGCTGAAGATAGCGATGTCATCCAAATAGGCCTGGGCATACCCCTGACATCCCTCTAGTAAATGGTCTACCATCCTCTGGAAGGTGGCTGGGGCGTTTTTCATCCCAAAAGGCATGCTGGTAAACTCAAAGAGGCCAAAAGGGGTTATGAAGGACGATTTCTCTTGAGCGTCTTTTGTGAGTGGGATCTGCCAGTATCCCTTGCTCAAATCGAGGGTAGATATAAACCGAGACCCCCCTAACCTACCTAGTAGTTCATCCACCCGGGGCATGGGGTAAGCATCTGTAATCGTGACCTCATTGAGCCGTCTAAAGTCCACACAGAAACGAGTACTCTTGTCCTTTTTTGGCACCAATACCACACTGGCAGCCCATGGGCTATGGGAGGGGACTATGACTCCCATATTTAACATGTCATCCACCTCGGCCTTCATCATTGCCAACACAGGAGGGGTCACCCGGTAGGCGGGTTGTCTTAGTGGGGTGGCTGCCCCTGTATTGACATGATGCTGGACCAGGGGGGTTCTACCAGGCTGACTTGTGAACAGGGTTTCATATGTTCCGAGTATGTCTGATATCTGTCGCTTCTGTGATGGACAAAGCTGCTCCCCTAGTGATACATCTTTTACCCCCATTTCCCTTTTGGAGTCCACTAATAGGTCTGGGATCTGGTCCAACTCTGGATCATCTAACTCTGGACAGCAAACTGCTAAATTGGTGACTTCTCGTTCCTCATAAGCTTTTAGCCTATTGATGTGGTAGGTACGCTCACGAACACCTGCTCGATCCAGGGCCACGGTGTAGTCAGTATTGCCACATTTCTTGGTAATGGTGAATGGACCCGCCCACATGGCTTGCAGCTTGTTTTTCCACACCGGTACTAGTACTAGGACCTTCTGTCCACAGGCAAATTCTGGGGGCCGGGCAGTGCAGTCGTAACATCGTTTTTGCCTTTCCTGAGCCACTTCTAAATTCCCATGGGCTAACGCCATGAGGTGCCTCATCCTTTCCCTAAACTTTTGAACATAGTCCAGTATGGGAACCTCTTCTGTGGGGAAGGTGCCCTCCCAACTCTCTCGTACCAGCTCTAGGGGCCCTCGTACTTTTCGGCCGTACAGCAATTCAAAGGGAGAGAACCCAGTGGAGTCCTGCGGCACCTCCCAGTAAGCAAAAAGGAGCTGCTGCAAATTTTTCTCCCAGTCCCCCCCTCGGACTCCACATATCGGCTAATGAGCTGTTTGAGCGTTTTGTTGAAGCGCTCACACAATCCATTTGTTTCAGGATGGTAGGGGGTTGTGCGCATGGGGCGGACTCCATGTTTTTCCCACAGGGTGTAAATCAGTTCACTTTGGAACTGTACCCCCTGGTCAGTCAATACTTCCTGTGGAAACCCTACCCGACTAAAGATGTCCAGTAGAGCTTGAGCCACGTGCTCTGCATCTATGGAGGTTAAGGCAACGGCTTCTGGGTAACGGGTGGCAATGTCTACCAGGGTGAGGATGAATCTTTTTCCACTGCGGCTGGGGATGGCTAAGGGGCCTACTATATCAATGGCAACTCTCTGGAACGGTTCTCCTATCAAGGGCATGGGTTGAAGTGGGGCACGGCATGGGGCTCCCCCCATACGCTGACACACTGGGCAAGAGGCTCTGTATTTTTGCACTTCTTGAGTGACCTTTGGCCAGAAAAAACTACGCAGCAGGCGGGCCCGAGTCTTTTTGGTCCCCATGTGCCCAGCCGCAGGAACATCATGAGCTAAACGCAACAGTTGGGGTCGGTATGGCTGGGTAACCACAAGCTGATGTACACGGGTCCAGGGTTTTTCTGGGCAGGATGCGGGCTTCTCCCGATATAAGAGGCCTTTTTCCCATCTATATACCTCCCCCAGGTTGGGTGGCCGCACTACGGATAAGCTCTAAGGTGGGGTCTGACAGTTGAGCTTCCCTGAACTCTTTACGATCTATCTCCCCTCAATCAATGGCCACAGTTGGGTCTGATGTACTCACATTTGTTGGCTCTGATGAGGAGGCTGAAGATTGAGGAGTTGGGTTCTCCTCTGATGGGCCGGAAGAAAGACCTGCACCAGGATGGTGTTTGGCTTGGCTGCGGATGATGGCGGTGACAAACTGGCTGGATAGTCCTTGTCCTAGGTCATTTCCCAAAATTACAGGGGTGGGGAGGCCGTCCATGAGCCCCACTTCAACCTCTCCTTGGTCAGTTCCCCAGTCCAACTGCACTCGTGCCAGAGGGATGTTCGAGCGCTGGCCCCCAGCAAGGATGATGGTCACTTGGCGGCCAGGTAAATGATGTTCTGTGGGAACAATATCTGGGCTGACCAGGGTGATGGAAGATCCCGAGTCTCGAAGTCCCTGAGCCTGTATATCACCGACCTTGACCGTCTGGATGTGGGGATGGAGGTTAGCTGGTGTACGGTGTCCGGCATGCCGTAGGGTGTGGACTGGATAAACCACTTCCTCAGCTATTGGTGTTTCTCGGGAGTAGCATTCCTCAGGTCTCGTTGGTTCATCTCGGCATATGTTGACTGGTAGACGGGCTCCAGGCATGGGGCCCCGGTTTTGTAGACACTCTTTGGCCATGTGTCCAAGGCGCCCACACGTATAATAGCGCCGTGGGTTAGACAAGTCACCCACCCTGTTGGTAAACCTTTGTCTTGTTGGGGCTTCTGTGGGGTAACGAGTTAGTCCAGCAAGTGAGTCTGGGGGTCGCTTGGATCCATGGTTGAGGGACCTATTGGGCCTCCAGCTGGGCCGGTTGGCTGTAAATTCGTCAGCCAATCGCGCTGCTTGCTCTGGGGTGTCGGGCTTCCTGTCAGCTACCCATTCTCGGATTTCCGGGTCCATCTGCACCAGCAGCTGTTCAAGCACTATCACATCACGGAGGGCAGCAGCGGAGTGGGCAGCCCGTCCATCGAGCCAGCGATTACAGTGTCGTCGGAGTTGACTGCCAAATTCGACGTACGAGACACCCTGGCGAGACATAGTCCGGAACTTAGTGCGATGTCTCTCGGGTGTTATGGTAAAAAGGGCCAACAAAGTGTCCTTAATAATTCCGTAGTCCAAGCAGTCCTGAGGCCCAAGTGATCGGACAGCCTCCTGGGCCCGGACCGGCAAGCTTGTCCACAGGTATTTGGACCACTCATCTGTGGGCACCTGGTGCATACGCATTAGCATCTCAAAGTTTTGCAAGTGTTCATTGTGACGACATGGACTCTCATGGGTTAAAGTTTCTTAAAATCCAGCCAGACAGCATGATATATTGTCTATAGACGGGGGAGAAGTCCCTCATTGTTTTTACAAGACTCTTGTTGACTCAATGTAATTGTGTTGGCCACTGAAAGCTAGACGTATTGTTCTCCAGACATTTCCAGTAACCATTGTTTTGTAGTTGTGTATTGATAATGTAATTACCTTAGTAGCCATTGTCTAGTCGGTGACTCCCAGTTTACATGTACACCCTCAGTCTTTCTACCCATATCATTTAAATGAACATTGTCTATGCAGCTTGAGATTCATCCAATGGGATAGGTGATCTTGTCCAACCAATCGATGAGGACGCAGTGTATCTAAGTGGAAGGCTGTGGCTATAAAAGGGACTTCTTTAAGCCACCAGGGTTGATGAAGGTTGATGGATCCAGTCTAAGCTCTTTGGAGCTGACTAGAGGATCAGGATATCTTATGGCTTCAATCTAGGGACTCCGGATCCGGTTGGAGACCATATCCACAGCCTAGGGATTTCGACTCCGGCTGCCAGGATTGTAACATCATACCAGGACTACCTAAGGAGGACACTCAGGTTGGGACAATCCGGTCACCTGGCTACAGCCTTTACAGACCTCACACAGCTTCCTAAATCTGGCGTTATTCTAGTCACGGTGGGTGCCCGCCAAAAGCGGGGTGCTGCTGGACTGGAGTGAGTAGCCCTGGAACCTGTGAGGCATGGACATTCTAAATCCCTGGTGAGCCAGCGGAAGGGTGAGACTCTGTTGCCTGTTACATTTGTGTGTTTTGCTGGTTATGTGTTATGTGCCGTTAATTGTTTGGGGATCCAATAAAGTCTAATTATTGTGGTTCCCTCACCCTGTGTTGTCTGAGTAGTGTTACGCCCACGGTTAAGGAGGCCGGCGTTCAGTTGGGATGAGCCCTGAGCCACGCTGTCTTTCTAAAGGCGGCGGGTTTTAGTGGACGAGAGCACCCACTGAGCCCCGTGTCTCCACATTCATCTATCTCAGTGCTGGAATCATTAAACACTGGCACATCCCTGTAGCGAAGATGACTTCCTTGGTGGTGGTCTATCCTGGAGGTAGGTGCTGATGGTGAGGAAATTGGAAATCCAAACACAAATTGCAGAACACCAGCCCTCTCTTCCCTTGAAGCTTCAGGCCCCAATGCAGTAAACAATTCCTTGACTCGGTCTGCTTGGTTTTGGTTTGTTTCCAGACTGTCACTGGATCTAGGATGAGATACACGGTTTACCTCCTCTGATACCACAACGGCAGTGTCCTCATCATCCTCTGCATCATTCTGGGCATCCCAACAGACTAATTTCCAGATCAAGTCTGACCGAGTGTCAGTGTTCCTGTAGTCAATCTTTCGCATCTGGCACAGATCCTGTAGCATCCATTTACTGCTGCGGTCGTAACTCCTCTCTGGTCCTTGTCCCATGGCTGAGCTGGTGGGGTTGGACATGGCAGCGTCCGAAACCTGAATGCCTCCCCTATGGCCTGCTGGGTATGCTTATGTGCCTCCTTGGTTGTTGAGCCCTGGACGGTGTCCGAAAACACCAGTCCACTGCAGCTCCCCTGGGTAAACCAGGCTGAGTAGTATCCCACTGCTGCCACCAATTGTGGAGACACGGGGCTCAGTGGGTGCTCTCGTCCACTAAAACCTGCCGCCTTTAGAAAGACAGCGTGGCTCAGGGCTCATCCCAACTGAACGCCGGCCTCCCTCGCCGTGGGCATAACACTACTCAGACAACACAGGGTGAGGGAACCACAATAATTAGACTTTATTGGATCCCCAAACAATTAACGGCACATAACACATAACTAGCAAAACACACAAATGTAACAGGCAACAGAGTCTCACCCTTCCGCTGGCTCACCAGGGATTTAGAATGTCCATGCCTCACAGGTTCCAAGCTGTCTGAGGTCTGCAAAGTCTGTAACAGGTGACTGAACTGTCCCAACCTGAGTGTCCTCCTTAGGTAGACCTGGTTTGATGTTAAAATCCTGGCAGCCGGAGTCGAAATCCCTAGGCTGTGGATATGGTCTCCAACCGGGTATGGAGTCCCTAGATTGAAGCCATAAGATATCCTAATCCTCTAGTCAGCTCCAAAGAGCTTAGACTGGATCCATCAACCTTCATCAACAACCCCTGGTGGCTTAAAGAAGTCCTTTTTATAGCCACAACCTTCCACTTGGATACACTGCGTCCTCATCGATTGGTTGGACAAGATTGCTTCTCCCATTGGAGGAATTTCAAGCTGCATGGACAATGTTCATTTTAATGATATGGGTAGAAAGACTGAGGGTGTACATGTAAACTGGGAGTCACCGACTAGACAATGGCTACTAAGGTAATTACATTATCAATACACAACTACAATACAATGGTTACTGGAAATGTCTGGAGAACAATACGTCTAGCTTTCAGTGGCCAACACAATTACATTGAGTCAACAAGAGTCTTGTAAAAACAATGAGGGACTTCTCCCCCGTCTATAGACAATCTATCATGCTGTCTGGCTGGATTTTAAGAAACTTTAACCCATGTCATCACAGATGTGACCAGTCATTCCGTGGGGACAGAGGCCTAGAGAAGCCGCACTATGGTTGTGGACACACGGGGCTCAGTGGGCGCTCTCGTCCACTAAAACCCGCCGCCTTTAGAAAGACAGCGTGGCTCAGGGCTCATCCCAATTGAACGCCGGCCTCCTTAACCGTGGGCGTAACACTACTCAGACAACACAGGGTGAGGGAACCACAATAATTAGACTTTATTGGATCCCCAAACAATTAACGGCACATAACACATAACCAGCAAAACACACAAATGTAACAGGCAACAGTGTTACGAGGGGGACCCGGGGAAGCGTGCCAAGATGGGAAATGGACAGCTTCCGCCGGTCAAGGTCCACTGTGCGGTGTAAGGGACTGCTGCTATGGTCAGGAAAGAGTGAGCGGGTTGCTACTAGTGATCGTCTGGAACGTCACAGACGATCTATGTACACCGGTCCGCCCTAACCCGTGAGGGTTGTATGGCTCGGGGCTTCTCGTACGGTGTACCTGTTGCACGGGGACGCACAGAGGTGCCTACGCACGTGTGCCAGCGGGAGTCACAGGATATGGCACGAGGGTAGCACAGAGGTGCCCACGCACGTGTGCTTTCAATAACCAGGTGAGTCCGGTGGAGACTCGAGGAGCTCACCTGGGACAGGAACACGGCCTGTTGAAGGAGATACTGCCGGAGCAGCAAGGCAGGAACACGGCCTGCAAACCAGGTGCTGCCTGAGCAGCAAGGGCAAAGCCCACGAAAAACAATGACGTCTGTACAGTGGCGTGGCAGCACGCTGCCAGACATCCAAACATAGAAGGACGGTCGCGCACCGCCATGATGGCAGGGGGAGCTTTTAAGGAGGTGTAGCTCCACCCAAGGGCGGGCGCGAGACAGGCGTGACTCAATCAGGGTTCGTGACGTCCTGGCCCAGCCAGTCAGGATTCAGCACATCACCAGCCTCGTCATGGGGCCGTGTGATATCAGTGAGCGAATCAGAAGACGTCACGTGGAGCACATGCTCATCTTCCTGCCTCTGGGTCATAAAGGCGGGATCCCCGGTTTCACATTGTGCAGAGACATGGGAAGTCTTGCTGCTTCCCTGAGCATCTATTCTTTGCACACTGCGCAACCTCCCAGAGCCTCCGTGATGCTGAGCAGGAGAGCTCATGGCAGGCAAGGGATGGGAGACCGCTCCATTCCCTGCAAGGGGAGAACCACTAGGTGTCACCCTTCTGCTGTGTCTCTGAGAAGGCAACTCCTGCGGACTGCGCAGTCTCACAGACCTTTGGTGCTGCTGAGCAGTAGGGATCGTGGCAGACAAGGAATGGGGGACCACCTCATTCCTTGCAACAAGAGAGCCACGACGTGTAACACAACAGAGTCTCACCCTTCCGCTGGCTCACCAGGGATTTAGAATGTCCATGCCTCACAGGTTCCAAGCTGTCTGAGGTCTGCAAAGTCTGTAACAGGTGACTGAGCTGTCCCAACCTGAGTGTCCTCCTTAGGTAGTCCTGGTTTGATGTTAAAATCCTGGCAGCCGGAGTCGAAATCCCTAGGCTGTGGATATGGTCTCCAACCGGATCCGGAGTCCCTAGATTGAAGCCATAAGATATCCTGATCCTCTAGTCAGCTCCAAAGAGCTTAGACTGGATCCATCAACAACCCCTGGTGGCTTAAAGAAGTCCTTTTTATAGCCACAACCTTCCACTTGGATACACTGCGTCCTCATCGATTGGTTGGACAAGATTGCTTCTCCCATTGGAGGAATTTCAAGCTGCATGGACAATGTTCATTTAAATGATGAGCATAGAAAGACTGGGGGTGTACATGTAAACTGGGAGTCACCGACTAGACAATGGCTACTAAGGTAATTACATTATCTTATCAATACACAACTACAATACAATGGTTACTGGAAATGTCTGGAGAACAATACGTCTAGCTTTCAGTGGCCAACACAATTACATTGAGTCAACAAGAGTCTTGTAAAAACAATGAGGGACTTCTCCCCCATCTATAGACAATCTATCATGCTGTCTGGCTGGATTTTAAGAAACTTTAACCCATGAGAGTCCATGTCGTCACAATGGTTTCCACATTAGTTTTACATATTGGATAAACCCTTTACTAGTCCTGTGTATTCTGACAATACTGCTCTATAGGCAGATCATGTTTGGGTTATTTTTTTTTTTGCATAATTATTTTGAGGCCTCTCCTGTACTATCATCAGATATAGAGGCCCCCTGAAGAGTAATTATATCTAGTCTAAGATACTGACACTGGGGGTACAGGATCATGACACTGACACTGGAGGTACAGGATAATAACACTAACACTGGGGGTACAGGATAATGACACTGACACTGGAGGTACAGGATAATAACACTGACACTCGGGGTACAGGATAATGACACTGACACTGGGGGTACAGGATAATGACACTGGGGGTACAGGATAATGACACTGACACTGGGGGTACAGGATAATGACACTGACACTGGGGTACAGGATAATGACACTGACACTGGAGGTACAGGATAATGACACTGACACTGGGGGTACAGGATCATGACACTGACACTGGGGTACAGGATAATCACACTGACACTGGAGGTACAGGATAATAACACTAACACTGGGGGTACAGGATAATGACACTGACACTGGAGGTACAGGATAATAACACTGACACTCGGGGTACAGGATAATGACACTGACACTGGGGGTACAGGATAATGACACTAACACTGGGGGTACAGGATAATGACACTGACACTGGGGGTACAGGATAATGACACTAACACTGGGGGTACAGGATAATGACACTGACACTGGGGTACAGGATCATGACACTGACACTGGAGGTACAGGATAATAACACTGACACTGGAGGTACAGGATAATCACACTGACACTGGAGGTACAGGATAATCACACTGACACTGGAGGTACAGGATAATAACACTAACACTGGGGGTACAGGATAATGACACTGACACTGGAGGTACAGGATAATAACACTGACACTCGGGGTACAGGATAATGACACTGACACTGGGGTTACATGATAATGACACTAACACTGGGGGTACAGGATAATGGCACTGACACTGGGGGTACAGGATAATGACACTAACACTGGGGGTACAGGAAAATGACACTGACACTGGAGGTACAGGATAATGACACTAATACTGGGAGTACAGGATAATGACAATGACACTGGGGTACAGGATAATAACACTGACACTGGAGGTACAGGATAATGACACTGACACTGGGGGTACAGGATAATGACACTGACACTGGGGGTACAGGATAATGACACTGACACTGGGGGTACAGAATAATGACACTGACACTGGAGGTACAGGATACTGACACTGACACTGAGGGTACAGGATAATGACACTGACACTGGGGGTACAGGATAATGACACTGACACTGGGGGTACAGGATAATGACACTGACACTGAGGGTACAGGATAATGACACTGACAATGGGGGGAACAGGATAATGACACTGACACTAGGGGTACAGGATCATGACACTGACACTGGGAGTACAGGATAATGACACTGACACTGGGGGTACAGGATAATGACACTGACACTGGGGGTACAGGATAATGACACTGACACTGGGGGTACAGGATAATGACACTAACACTGGGGGTACAGGATAATGACACTGACACTGGAGGTACAGGATACTGACGCTGACACTGAGGGTACAGGATAATGACACTGACACTGGGTGTACAGGATAATGACACTGACACTGGGGGTACAGGATAATGACACTGACACTGAGGGTACAGGATAATGACACTGACACTGGTGGTACAGGATAATGACACTGACACTGGGGGTACAGGATCATGACACTGACACGGGGAGTACAGGATAATGACACTGACACTGAGGGTACAGGATAATGACACTGACACTGGGGGTACAGGATAATGACACTGACACTGGGGGTACAGGATAATGACACTGACACTGGGGGTACAGGATAATCACACTGACACTGGGGGTACAGGATAATAACACTGACACTGAGGGTACAGGATAATGACACTGACACTGGAGGTACAGGATAATGACACTGACACTGGGGTACAGGATAATAACACTGACGCTGGGAGTACAGGATAATAACACTGACACTGGGAGTACAGGATAATGACGCTGACACTGGGAGTACAGGATAATGACACTGACACTGGGGTACAGGATAATAACACTGACACTGGGAGTACAGGATAATTAATAACACTGACACTGGGGTACAGGATAATAACACTGACACTGGGAGTACAGGATAATGATGCTGACACTGGGAGTACAGGATAATGACACTGACACTGGAGGTACAGGATAATGACACTGACACTGGGGGTACAGGATACTGTGGAGACACGGGGCTCAGTGGGCGCTCTCGTCCACTAAATCCCGCCGCCTTTAGAAAGACAGCGTGGCTCAGGGCTCATCCCAACTGAACGCCGGCCTCCTTAACCGTGGGCGTAACACTACTCAGACAACACAGGGTGAGGGAACCACAATAATTAGACTTTATTGGATCCCCAAACAATTAACGGCACATAACACATAATCAGCAAAACACACAAATGTAACAGGCAACAGAGTCTCACACTTCCTCTGGCTCACCAGGGATTAGAATGTCCATGCCTCACAGGTTCCAAGCTGTCTGAGGTCTGCAAAGTCTGTAACAGGTGACTGAACTGTCCCAACCTGAGTGTCCTCCTTAGGTAGTCCTGGTTTGATGTTAAAATCCTGGCAGCCGGAGTCGAAATCCCTAGGCTGTGGATATGGTCTCCAACCGGATTCGGAGTCCCTAGATGGAAGCCATAAGATATCCTGATCCTCTAGTCAGCTCCAAAGAGCTTAGACTGGATCCATCAGCATCCATCAACAACCCCTGGTGGCTTAAAGAAGTCCTTTTTATAGCCACAACCTTCCCTAAGGATACACTGCGTCCTCATCGATTGGTAGGACAAGATTGCTTCTCCCATTGGATGAATTTCAAGCTGCATGGATAATGTTCATTTAAATTATGTGCATAGAAAGACTCAGGGTGTACATGTAATCTGGGAGTCACCGACTAGACAATGGCTACTAAGGTAATCACATTAGCAATGCACAACTATAATACAATGGTTACTGGAAAAGTGTGGAGAACAATACGTCTAGCTTTCAATGGCCAACACAATTACATTGAGTCAACAAGAGTCTTGTAAAAACAATGAGGGACTTCTCCCCCGTCTATAGACAATCTATCATGCTGTCTGGCTGGATTTTAAGAAACTTTAACCCATGAGAGTCCATGTCGTCACAGATACTGACACTGAGGGTACAGGATAATAACACTGACACTGGGGTACAGGCTAATAACACTGACACTGGGAGTACAGGATAATGACGCTGACACTGGGAGTACAGGATAATGACACTGACACTGGAGGTACAGGATAATGACACTGACACCGGAGGTACAGGATACTGACACTGACACTGAGGGTACAGGATAATAACACTGACACTGGGGGTACAGGATAATGACACTGACACTGGGGGTACAGGATAATAACACTGACACTGGGGGTACAGGATAATAACACTGACACTGGAGGTACAGGATAATGACACTGACACTGGGGGTACAGGATAATGACACTGACACTGGAGGTACAGGATAATGACAATGACACTGGGGGTACAGGATAATGACAATGACACTGGGGGTACAGGATAATGACACTGACACTGGGGGTACAGGATAATGACAATGACACTGGGGTACAGGATAATGACACTGACACTGGGGGTACAGGACAATGACACTTACACTGGGGGTACAGGATAATGACACTGACACTGGGAGTACAGGATAATGACGCTGACACTGGGGGTACAGGATAATAACACTGACACTGGGGTACAGGATAATGACACTGACACTGGGGGTACAGGATAATGACACTGACACTGGAGGTACAGGATAATGATATTGACACTGGGGTACAGGATAATGACACTGACACTGGGGGTGCAGGATAATGACACTGACACTGGGGGTACAGGATAATGACAATGACACTGGGAGTACAGGATAATGACACTGACACTGGGGTACAGGATAATAACACTGACACTGGGGGTACAGGATAATGACACTGACACTGGGGGTACAGGATAATAACACTGACACTGGGGGTACAGGATAATAACACTGACACTGGGGGTACAGGATAATGACTCTGACACTGGGGGTACAGGATAATGACACTGACACTGGAGGTACAGGATAATGACAATGACACTGGGAGTACAGGATAATGAAACTGACACTGGGAGTACAGGATAATGACGCTGACACTGGGAGTACAGGATAATAACACTGACACTGGGAGTGCAGGATAATAACACTGACACTGGGAGTACAGGATAATGACGCTGACACTGGGAGTACAGGATAATGACACTGACACTGGGGTACAGGATAATAACACTGACACTGGGAGTACAGGATAATAACACTGACACCGGGAGTACAGGATAATGACGCTGACACTGGGAGTACAGGATAATGACACTGACACTGGGGTACAGGATAATAACACTGACACTGGGAGTACAGGATAATAACACTGACACTGGGGTACAGGATAATAACACTGACACTGGGAGTACAGGATAATGACGCTGACACGGGGAGTACAGGATAATAACACTGACACCGGGAGTACAGGCTAATGACGCTGACACTGGGAGTACAGGATAATGACACTGACACTGGAGGTACAGGATAATGACACTGACACTGGAGTTACAGGATACTGACACTGACACTGAGGGTACAGGATAATAACACTGACACTGGGATACAGGATAATAACACTGACACTGGGAGTACAGGATAATGACGCTGACACTGGGAGTACAGGATAATCACACTGACACTGGAGGTACAGGATAATGACACTGACACTGGGGGTACAGGATAATGACACTGACACTGGAGGTACAGGATAATGACAATGACACTGGGGGTACAGGATAATGACACTGACACTGGGGGTACAGGATAATGACACTGACACTGGGAGTACAGGATAATGACGCTGACACTGGGGGTACAGGATAATAACACTGACACTGGGGTACAGGATAATGACACTGACACTGGGGGTACAGGATAATGACACTGACACTGGAGTACAGGATAATGACACTGACACTGGGGGTACAGGATAATAACACTGACACTGGAGGTACAGGATAATGACAATGACACTGGGGTACAGGATAATGACACTGACACTGGGGGTACAGGATAATGACACTGACACTGGGGGTACAGGATAATGACAATGACACTGGGAGTACAGGATAATGACACTGACACTGGGGTACAGGATAATAACACTGACACTGGGGGTACAGGATAATGACACTGACACTGGGGGTACAGGATGTGGAGACACGGGGCTCAGTGGGTGCTCTCGTCCACTAAAACCCGCCGCCTTTAGAAAGACAGGGTGGCTCAGGGCATATCCCAACTGAACGCCGGCACCTTAACTGTGGGCATAACACTACTCAGACAACACAGGGTGAGGGAACCACAATAATTAGACTTTATTGGATCCCCAAACAATTAACGGCCCATAACGCATAACCAGCAAATCACACAAATGTAACCGGCAACAGAGTCTCACCCTTCCGCTGGCTCACCAGGGATTAGAATGTCCATGCCTCACAGGTTCCAAGCTGTCTGAGGTCTGCAAAGTCTGTAACAGGTGACTGAACTGTCCCAACCTGAGTGTCCTCCTTAGGTAGTCCTGGTTTGATGTTAAAATCCTGGCAGCCGGAGTCGAAATCCCTAGGCTGTGGATATGGTCTCCAACCGGGTCCGGAGTCCCTAGATTGAAGCCATAAGATATCCTGATCCTTTAGTCAGCTCCAAAGAGCATAGACTGGATCCATCAACCTTCATCAACAACCCCTGGTGGCTTATAGAAGTCCTTTTTATAGCCATAACCTTCCACTTGGATACACTGCGTCCTCATCGATTGGTTGGACAAGATTGCTTCTCCCATTGGAGGAATTTCAAGCTGCATGGACAATGTTCATTTAAATGATGTGCATAGAAAGACTGAGGTTGTACATGTAAACTGGGAGTCACGAACTAGACAATGGCTACTAAGGTAATTACATTATCAATACACAACTACAATACAATGGTTACTGGAAATGTGTGGAGAACAATACGTCTAGCTTTCAGTGGCCAACACAATTACATTGAGTCAACAAGAGTCTTGTAGAAACAATGAGGGACTTCTCCCCCATCTATAGACAATCTATCATGCTGTCTGGCTGGATTTTAAGAAACTTTAACCCATGAGAGTTCATGTCGTCACATTCCTCCCCCTTCTTAATATTAGCCAGACATGATAGGCTTCCGATCATCCTTCCCCTTTTGATGGCATTGTCCTTTTTATTGGTGAGGTCAGCAACAGAGGCTCGCATCTATACACCTCCCCCTGATTACCTCCCCCAAGTTGAGCAGCCATATGGTGGACAAGCACTAAGGTGGGGTCCATGAGTTGGGCCTGCACAAATCTCCCACTATCAATCCTCCCCCAGTCAATAGCCACAGTGTGGTTAGGCTTACTCACGGTTCTTGGCTCAGAAGTCGATGATGGAGACCGGGAATGCAAGCCATCCCTGGAAAAGATGTTAGAAAGATCCACATCAGGGTCCTGCTTGGCTTGGAGGTGGGTGATGGCTTCTTCAAACTGACTGGCTAGTCCTTGTCCTAGGTCATTCTCCAAAATGACTGGTGTGAGCAGGTAATTCACAATCCCCACTTTCACTTCCCTCTGAGTGGTATCTGAAACAACAGGCTTGGTGGGGCCATCTATGAACCCCACTTCAACTTCCTCCTGGCTAGTCCCTGAAACAACAGGTGTGGGGACGGTGTCCATAAGCTCCACATCAGCCTTGCTCTGGTCAGTCTCCATAATGTCAGGAATGGGGAGGCAGTTCACAATCCCCACATCGATCACTTCCTGGTTGGTCCCCAAAATACCAGGTGTGGGGAGGCTGTCCACAAGCTCCACCTCGACCTCTCCCTGGTCGGTCCTTAGGTCCAACTGCACACATGCCAGAGGGACGTCTGAGCGCTGGCTTTCAGCCAGAGAGATGGATAATTGGGAATCTGGTACAGGGTCTTCTGGAGAAACAATAACTGGGCTTACCAAAGTGATGGAAGATCCAATGTCTCGAAGTCCCTGAGCCTGTATATCACAGACCTTGACCGTCTGGATGTGGGGATGGAGGTTGGCTGGTGTACGGTGTCCGGCCTGCCGTAGGGTGTGGACTGGATAAACCACTTCCTCAACTATTGGTGTTTCTTGGGAGTAGCATTCCTCAGGTCTCGATGGTTCATCTCGGCATATGTTGACCGGTTGGAGTGGCAGACAGGCTCCAAGCATGCGGCCTCGGTTTTGGAGACAATCTTTATCTATATGTCCATTGCGCCCACATGTATAACAGCGCCATAGATTGGGCGAGTCACAGGCCCTGTTTGTAGTCCTTTGTTTTGGTGCAGCTTCTGCTGGGTAGCGGGACCATCCTTCTCGACCGGCTGGTGTTAGCAGTACTGCAGCTGGAATCCCATAAACATATTCCAGAACATAAGCCCTCTCTTCTCTTGAGGATCTAGGCCCCAATGCATCCAACAACGCTGTGGCTTGGGCCATTTTGGACAAAGTTGATTCCCAATTGTCACTAGATCCATGATGTGGCACATAGTCTACATCCTCTTGGTCAATATCGGCGGGATCCTCATCGTCCTCTGCATCATTCTGGGCATCCCAACGGACTAATTTCCGGATCAAGTTCGACCGAGTCTCAGCGCTCCAGCAGACAATCTCTCGCCTCCGGCACAGATCCTGCAGCATCCATTTACTGTAGCGGTCGTAACTCCTCTCTTGTCCTTGTCCCATGGCTGAGCTGGTGGGGTTGGACATGGCAGCGTCCGAAACCTGAATGCCTCCCCTATGGCCTGCTGGGTATGCTTATGTGCCTCCCTGGTTGTTGAGCCCTGGACGGTGTCCGAACACACCAGTCCACTGCAGCTCCCCTGGGTAAACCAGGCTGAGTAGTATCCCACTGCTTCCACCAATTGTGGGGACACGGGGCTCAGTGGGTGCTCTCGTCCACTAAAACCCGCCGCCTTTAGAAAGACAGCGTGGCTCAGGGCTCATCCCAACTGAACGCCGGCCTCCTTAACCGTGGGCGTAACACTACTCAGACAACACAGGGTGAGGGAACCACAATAATTAGACTTTATTGGATCCCCAAACAATTAACGGCACATAACACTTAACCAGCAAAACACACAAATGTAACCGGCAACAGAGTCTCACCCTTCCGCTGGCTCACCAGGGATTAGAATGTCCATGCCTCACAGGTTCCAAGCTGTCTGAGGTCTGCAAAGTCTGTAACAGGTGACTGAACTGTCCCAACCTGAGTGTCCTCCTTAGGTAGTCCTGGGTTGATGATAAAATCCTGGCAGCCGGAGTCGAAATCCCTAGGCTGTGGATATGGTCTACAACCGGGT
Organism: Anomaloglossus baeobatrachus; assembly: GCF_048569485.1. Lineage (NCBI taxonomy): Eukaryota > Metazoa > Chordata > Amphibia > Anura > Aromobatidae > Anomaloglossus > Anomaloglossus baeobatrachus. Next base: position 1,374,866 of record NC_134362.1, read on the forward strand.
CCGGAGTCTCTAGATTGAAGCCATAAGATATCCTGATCCTCTAGTCAGCTCCAAAGAGCTTAGACTGGATCCATCAACCTTCATCAACAACCCCTGGTGGCTTAAAGAAGTCCTTTTTATAGCCATAACCTTCCACTTGGATACACTGCGTCCTCATCGATTGGTTGGACAAGATTGCAAGAGTCTTGTAAAAACAATGAGGGACATCTCCCCCGTCTATAGACAATCTATCGTGCTGTCTGGCTGGATTTTAAGAAACTTTAACCCATGAGAGTCCATGTCGTCACAAAGGATAATAACACTGACACTGGGGGTACAGGATAATAACACTGACACTGGGAGTACAGGATAATGACACTGACACTGGGGGTACAGGATAATGACACTGACACTGGGGGTACAGGATAATGACACTGACAATGGAGGTACAGGATAATGACAATGACACTGGGAGTACAGGATAATGACACTGACACTGGGGGTACAGGATAATGACACTGACACTGGGGGTACAGGATAATGACAATGACACTGGGAGTACAGGATAATGACACTGACACTGGGGTACAGGATAATAACACTGACACTGAGGGTACAGGATAATGACACTGACACTGGGAGTACAGGATAATGACACTGGCACTGGGGGTATAGGATAATGACAATGACACTGGGAGTACAGGATAATGACACTGACACTGGGGTACAGGATAATAACACTGACACTGGGGATACAGGATAATGACACTGACACAGGGGTACAGGATAATAAGACTGACACTGGGAGTACAGGATAATAACACTGACACTGGGGGTACAGGATAATAACACTGACACTGGGAGTACAGGATAATAACACTGACACTGGGGGTACCGGATAATAACACTGACACTGGGGGTACAGGATAATGACACTGACACTGGGGTACAGGATAATGACACTGACACTGGGGGTACAGGATAATGACACTGACACTGGGGGTACAGGATAATAACACTGACACTGGGAGTACAGGATAATAACACTGACACTGGGGGGTACAGGATAATAACACTGACACTGGGAGTACAGGATAATGACACTGACACTGGGGGTACAGGATAATAACACTGACACTGGGGGTACAGGATAATAACACTGACACTGGGGGTACAGGATAATAACACTGACACTGGGGGTACAGGATAATAACACTGACACTGGGAGTACAGGATAATGACACTGACACTGGGGGTACAGGATAATAACACTGACACTGGGGGGTACAGGATAATAACACTGACACTGGGAGTACAGGATAATGACACTGACACTGGGGGTACAGGATAATAACACTGACACTGGGGGTACAGGATAATAACACTGACACTGGGGGTACAGGATAATAACACTGACACTGGGGTACAGGATAATGACACTGACACTGGGGGTACAGGATAATGTCACTGACACTGGAGGTACAGGATAATGACACTGACACTGAGGGTACAGGATAATGACACTGACACTGGGGGTACAGGATAATGTCACTGACACTGGAGGTACAGGATAATGACACTGACACTGGGGTACAGGATAATAACACTGACACTGGGGGTACAGGATAATGACACTGACACTGGGGGT